>NC_083617.1:28567373-29167373 GCF_963584025.1 Labrus mixtus
ATATAAAAGGTCGATGATGACCTCTCATAAGCAGTTTATGTCTTTTTTTTAAGTAAGGTAACATAAGCTAAATCTGTATGTTGACTCAACTAAGAGCTGAGGCGGGCCTTTGACCAACAGCCACAGCACGCTCACCTGTCAGTCAGATCAGCAACACCCATGAAGATTTAGAATTCTTAGACTTAATGTAATCAAAATAGATGAGTTAGAATAATGTTTCTGTGGTCAAAATGGGCATTTTAATATGGGTGTTAATTAATTAAGGAGCTTTCGGAGCCACCCTCAAGTGGCCACTCGGGGAACTGCAGTTTGTTTTTTGCACTTCAAGTATTTTTGAAGCATAAATCTAAACAAAATATGATCCCTTGGCAATGTAAACCACATGTTGATGACTTTTGCAGGTCAAATGTTTTCTACATGGGTGTTGCTTATTACATATTACTAACTTAAGCCCTATTAGCACGGGACTAGTATTACCTGGGGACTTCTAGTAATTTGTAATAAATGCGGAGGTCGCCTGTGATCTTCATCCTGTGCGAATCTGCCATGTCCGTAATCTGTAAAGTAAAAATTCCACCGCAAATGACCTACCATATTTGACTAAACACAGAGGTTATGTGATAATATTAGTCCCGTGCGAATCGGCATGTCGGTGATTTGGGGTAGTTTTGGGTTGTTTTTTTTTAAGGTTTTTTGTGTTCTCCGCACCTTTTTTCTGCCTTTTCCCGGTCCAGAATTATGGAGGCTGCATTGGCAATTATAAATGAAAGTTTTGACAGCATTTTGGGTGCACATTCAGGAGGCTCATCTACACAGCATGGAGACTCATTCACAGAAAGAGCAAACTCAAATCCATCAGTAGAGAGAAATCTCCAAAGATGATTAGATGGATTACATGCATGGAACATTTTTCTATCTTTTACGCATAGTTTACACAGAGCCTGGTGTTATACTAGTAGTGTATGTCTGTGAATGGCTCAGTGCGAGTGAGGAGAGAGAGAGAACAAGGGGAGTGTGTGTTCGGCAGGTGTGTGCGAGAGGCACGTTACTCATGTCGGGGACCGGAGCAGAATCAGAGCAGAGAAACTAGTCAGCATCTGAAGTGTATACCGTTTGAGCTCTGTGTACGTAATAAACGGCCCGACACCTCAAGTAACAAGCCGGATTCTCCACGTCTGTTTACAACTTGCTGCACCCCAGTTAAAGTGAGGGGGTTTAGCCCCGAAGTTGAGGGGTACAACTCTGTCCCTGGAGCAGACCAATCAGTCTCCCCTGTGCGCTCCGACCACGGTCGGAGCGCACAGGGGAGACTGCAGGAAAGGTTAACACTTGACATCATATCCGGTGTATAATGTCAGTAAATTCGAGTTAAAACACAGACTTCGCTTATTCCGTGCGAATGCGCTGCACGAAACACAGACGTGGTGGGGTCATTTCTAAATCACATGAGGTCCCCAGGTAATACTAGTCCCATGTGAATAGGGCTTTAGCCCCTTCTTTTGATTGTCTTAAGGTGTTGCACAGTGGGACGCTTGCACAGCAGTCAGAAGGGTAGGCACCTTGCACACAGAGGCTGCAGTCCTTGTCTCACTGGTCGCTGGTTCTACTCAACTCCCTGCATGCCAACGCCCATCTCTCTCCCTCCTTTCGCTCTTCAGCTGTCCTTCTTACAAAGTCAAAAGGCCAAAAATTATGTTACACTGTGCAATTGTAAACTTGCTGCTGCAGCCCTGCACATGCAAAATGGAAGCTAGAGGGTTACATGGGGCTTATAAGCTGTATTAACATGTTTGAAGTGAGAGCCTAGAGTTCAGTTGTTCCTGCATGCCGTCATACTGTATTCAAGATGCTGGGCTCTTAGTACATCAAATGGTCAGTCCTCACACCTACTTAAATGCTTCATATTGTTGCAGACTCTATGCAAACATTACTTTGAAGCAAGATGAGCATAAAGATTGCACTCTAATGCTGAGAACATCTTGACTACTGGATGACTTAGGTTCAATGCTCCCATGTGAGTTGTTGCCTTTACAGTCCCTTCTCTGAAATTGAAGAGTATCCGCCATAACCATTAAAGAAAGAAGAAAAAGTAGTTGAAGAAATAGTTCCTCATGTGCCATTGAATAGTATCCATAAGCTAACTTTTTACTCTTGTTCCAAGGTTCAATCACTGCCGGTTGTTATTCTTACCTTAAGAGCAGCTCATGCGTCATAGAAACATATGTGCAAGGTTATCCAAAGATCCAATCCGCCTTCTTTTATCTTTAAGGCTAAACATTGCAAGATTTGATTCTCCCCACCTACAACATATTAAATACAGAGCTCTATGTCCTGACACTGCGACTTGGCAGCTGTTGGCCACAGGTTCCATGGCTGGGGAAGGTTATTTGGAGGTAAACCCACACAGCTTTGCTTGCTAAGTGGCACAATTATCGTGCTTACACAGTGTTTACGTCTATGGCACACACCTGGCACAATTGCGTTGGTGTGCATTACCGTAGAAACCAACCTCTAAAGAAAATGCACACAATACCCCCCCAACCCCCGCCCGGGAAAATAAGGAGGAAGAATTTAAGTTTTAAGGTTGATTTATAGCAGCTAGCTCCAAATTAAAAAGAGATTACAGAGAAATCCTGCAGCTGAAACAGCTTCAAAGCGTGCAGGTAATGAGATTTTCAAAAAGAATCTTGAGTGCATGCATGCAAACTGTTTGCACATGTGTGCGTCTGCATTTACATTCAAGCACGTACACAAAGACGCATACAGATCATTTAATGACACCCTCTACCATCACATGAACTCCATATGTTGCATCTCTCATCCCCCCCCACATATACACATTAGAAAACACGACCACTTCAGTCATTTTTTTAAACTTCTCGTTTCAAACCCCCCCCCCCCCATCTGATCAGGTGGCTGTTTATTCTCCTTTAATTATTCTCTTCTCTTTTATTTTTCTCTCCAGGATCATGAAATAAAAATCTATACAGTGATTCCCAGAGCTCTCGTTATCCAGTTGCACATATTTTATAGTGAAATAAAACAGCAGCGTAATGACCGTTGGAATTTGACCCCATGCTGTTCGGGCCATGCAAAGGTCGGGGAAATTAATTTTGCCCCACAGTTTGAGAGGAGAAAGAGAGAAGGAAACGGAAACGAGCAGAGAGGTCATGAATACTACGAGACATCATGTGTAACCTAAACCTTTTTCCAAACACTTGATGAGTTAGTCCCATATTTTGTGTTCCTCGTTTGTTTCCATGCACACTTTGTGAGTGTGAACTTCTACCCTTGCAGATATAGAAATGTATGTTTTTTAGTGCGCTCAAAATTCAATTTACCTCTCAAAGCGCAGTTAAGAATTGTTTGTGAGTGCGTGCCTTTGTGTGTGTGTGTGTGTGTGTGTGTGTGTGTGTGTGTGTGTGTGTGTGTGTGTGTGTGTGGAGCACCTCGAGCACTGCTGTCATCCTTTTGAGAACAAAAGCACTCAGCGTTACAAGCCGGTCCAAGCCGAGTTCTGCCCTGTTATTTATGGAAAACGAGGAGTGTATGGATTAAACAGATGATGCCAAGACGAACAACAAAAAAAATGAAGCCATGATTCATTTCCCAAACCATGGAAAAGGGCCAAAGGACAAACAAATCAATGGCAGTTTGGATGATATCTGGCCCTAAGCATTGACAGGCCCCGCAGTGTTTGGCATGAATGTAAATGTGAAAAGTGCAGTTTTCTTTATATGCAGTGAAGCAGGCCAAAGCTACAATATATGCTATTTTGTCCTGATTAACGTAGCTCAATACGTGCATTTGAAACAGTCATAGCTGTAGTGAAGCTTCCACCAGCATGCCGAGTGCTAAATACATATCTTTTTTTCCTCCTTCCTCAGCCGAACGGATTAAACCGGAAAAAAAAAGTGATGCTGATGATTTTAAGAGACAACGGCGAGATCCATCAAATTAGAAAGCGGCCAAAACAATCAAATAATGCACTGGATAAATGATGTCATACTGTAAAATCTATGGCTTATTGTCTGGGCAGAGGGCCAATTCACATCGCTACACTGGTTATGCAAAGCGGCAGGAATGCTTTCGAACGTGAGCTAGTCATCAATATACAGCAGCGGCAGCCCGCTACTGTTATTCAATGTAAATTTGATATGTGTTTGTGTGCTCAGGGCAGCCCCGTTAAAAGCCACATGTGAGGGAGGATGAGGAGGAGAGCGGGGAGGGAGGAAGAGCGGGAGAAGAGACGAGCCCTGGCTGGCTGCCACTCATCTGGGCACCTTCTCTAAGCAGGGCAGAAAATCAAACACGCCAGGAAAGAATTAAAGGAGAAAGAGAGGGAGAGAGAGAGAGGGAGAGAGAAAGAAAAATGATTTTTCTTATAAATAGCAGGGCTTGCCAGAAGGCAGAGGAAATGAGAGCAAGTGAGCGCCGTGGAAAAGAAGGGCTTGAGCTTGACACGGGGCTTAAAATTGAGAGGGGGCGGGAAGAAGGGACCTACTGCGCGAAAATGTCTCCAACCAAAGCAAGGATTAGTGTTCCAACCTCCTCCACCGCCAAGATCCGCCAGTACAACTAATCACCTTCACAGCTTCTCTTCTCTCTCTCACTCTGCTCCTCTCTTCTCTCTGTCCTTTTTTTCCCCCCACACTCTTTTCATTCCCCCTCTTCTTCTCCTCTTTTTTACCTCCACTCTCCTCTTGCTCTTTAAAGTATCATTTCGCCCCTCTCATCGTCATTCTGGCTAAAATTAAAGCGGAGTATGTTCTTGCCAAGAACGATTAGCCGCCGCAGCCTAACTGGGCGCAGTAAGGTGCTCGGGGTTTTTTAGTCAATCAAGAACAGGGGGTGGGGTGGGGGTGGGGGGGTGTTACAGACGCAGAAACACACTGCAAACTTCAAAAGCCATCTACATATATGATGACAAGGGATGTCTCAGATAAACCTCCTCCACCCAACATCCTCTCCTTTGCTTTCTGTCTGTCAAATCCCCTCTGTCACTCCATCCTTCACTCTTTGACCACCCCCCCCCCCCCCCCCCCCCCCCCCCCCCCCCCATCCCCTCGCTCCTTCTCCACCTGTCATCCCCTCCTTTTCCTGGGTTTCTTCTTCCTCTCTCTGTCGCTGCCATCCATTTCCTCTCTCCCCCAGACAGGGACCCTCGCAAAGATGGCGACGACGACAAGAACGACGGCGCATAAACATAAACAAGTCAAATTGATCACACAGACGATGAGCCAGTCGGTGGATTTTTTGAGGAGTTTGCGGCGGAGGGGTGGGGTGGGTATAAACAGACAGGAGCGATTAAGCTCCTTTTTCTCCCTCTTCTTTCTCTCTTTCTCCCATCTCTCTTTTTCCTCTTGTAGAAGGTGAGAGGGGGGGAGGGGGGGAGGGAGCGGTTGCAGAACCATCCCGGAGAAAGAGCCACTTCATAAGCAGATGCCTGGCATACGATTGCAGCCGGGGGAGTGTGTGAATTCATTCTCCTCCGCTATAAATACACGACGCTGCTCTGTATAGGTGCAAGCGCAAAATGTAATTAGGCAGTGAAGGCAGAAAAGCAAGCTGCCTTTCTCTCTGTTTGCATATTTTGTCCACAAATAATGTACTACAAAGGCGAAGAGAGGAGAAATCTCTCTTGAATATTCATTTACAAAATAACGGTTTGCTGATAAGGCCAAGGTATGTGATAATCAATTAGCTAAATGTTCTACAAAAAACCTGGCAAGACGGAATCAAGGCAGCAATAATAAATATGCACGCACGCAGTGGATGTTGGCGAGGCGAAATGACGACTTCAGCAGAAGTCGCTGAATATCCATACGGCATTAGCCTAGATAAAATATCACAATGAAGGAAAAAAAACGGAGCGGGATGTGTATTTCTAATGAGTTTGTTTGTTTCAAGTGTTTTCACAAAAAGAAGGAGTTAGTTTTACATACAGTGAGCATAAACGCACCTGCTGGTGCCTGTGTGGTGTGCGTGGGATTAGGAATATTACGGGAGAGGAGGCCAAAAGTGTGGATGGAGTAGTGAGCTGCACAAAAAAAAACAACAATGCATGTATTTTGGAGCACAGTGAAGTGCCATGAGACTTTTGTCTTTCTTTCCTGTGAAACAAATTCAAATAGTCCAGAACGATGGTTACAAGCTTAAGGTATACGTTGCACACTGTGTCCTGAGAGTCATCTCTGCAAGGCTAAGACTCATTTCTGCTTTTATCAACTCATTGGACGCACTTTGATTTATTTTGACATTTTGAAGTTGTTTGAAAAAATGTGATAAAGCCCGTCAAAATGTTCTGACATCCAAAGGTGAAGTTCTCAAAGTGATCAGGGGTTAAAGGATCGATCTGTTCTGATGACTCTGTTCAGTCTTTCACCAAACATTTAGATATGTACAGTATGTTTAGACAGGCTTATGGGTAATCATGTTCACCCAGTGTACTTACTGGTACACTGGGTGATCTGTTTTTTTGTGCCAGTTATTGCACCTGGTCATCGCAGGATTTTACGTTGTTGCATCAGTCTGTTATTTCTGTATGTAAAGCACTTTGTCTGTTTAAAGTTCTTTATAAATAAAGTTTTCTAATTACTTACTTTAAAACTTTAAAAAAAATTATACATTTATTTTATTATTAAACTCAGAAGAGCAGCATGTTTTCAAAGGCAATAAGCAGTGAAAGAATTAAAGTTCAGCATCTTTGTTTCAAAGTTCACTTAAACAATAAAAACTTTACAGGTAAAAAAATTATTGAGAGACTGAAATGTTCTTTTTTCAAGAATGACAATGACCAAGATAACACAAACACATTGTTACGTTAAAATGGCAAACAGGCGGATAATAAATACAACTCAGCACACACGAACACACACAAACACGTCTGATATTTTTGTACAGTGAGAATGGAGAAAGGTTCCCCTTTAATGGAAGAGAATTAGGGAATTTAAAGGTTTTATTTTTGGGTGTTTTATGCTTTTTGTAAAGATAGGACAGTGGATAGAGTCTGAAATCAGGGACAGAGAGAGAGTGGGGTATGACATGCGGTAAAGGAGTCACAGGTAGGATTTGAACCCGGGCCGCCCGCTTCAATGACTACAACCACTCGGCCATCTGCGCCCCTTAAGTCTGTTTTATGAGGGGAAAAAGGCAGTGGCCTTCAATCCTTGTCTGAACACTTTTCTACACATTTTTGGGGAAAATATATATTTTTAAATATATATATAAAGCAACAACAACTATGAACTTTAGAAGCTTTAACAAAGGACCAACAGCTCTATTTTATTAATGTTTGAAAATCGGCTACATCAAAAAATAATCAGTTCCGACAATTTTCACGTCATGTCCTTTCTTCTGATTGATCTGTTCTTCTGTTTGTTGATCAACTAATCGATTATTCAGTCTGATCTTTTTCTATGCATACATACGAGGCACTTCCATCTGAATTCCTCGACCCTAATTGTTCTTCATGTCCAGTGTAATTGAATTGTGCTACAGGCAGAGCTGCAGCGTTATGCATTACAGTTATTACCACTACGCTGTTGTGTATGCATGTTAAACCAATTACTACACATATAATTAGGCCTTGTGTCTATTAATAACTACTCACAAATACTAAAGTGTTAGATATCAGCAGTCGGCTTTAATAAGAAGTCTTAAATGTCACCGCCAAGGCTCTCCTGCTTCTCCTGTCGGCCCTGTGCTCCTCTCATGAGCAGGGCATGTCGCCCTCTACTGGCCAGAGGGAGAATTACAGCTGACCCTGCCTCCTGCAGCCGACCTGGCAGGGAACAAAGAGGCAGCGCTGTGCCAAAGAGGCCTATCACTCTCTCCTCCAGAGGGGAGGAAGAGAGGGGAAGGTTAGGGGGGTGGGGGGCCAGTCGTACTGGAGCAATGCAGCTGTGCTCTGCGGTCGACTCCCAGCCGAACGGGGGCAAACTGTTTCAGCTTGTGTGTGTGGAGAGGAGGTGGGGTATGGTGGGGACGGTGGTGGTGGTTGTTGGCACCGAGGGGGTGAGCTGGGAAGACATCTGTCATCCTATCGTCAGTGCTGTCACATCATAGGACAAATGGGCTGCAGGGTTTTTTTTGCAGCCCCAAAAAACAAGGGGTGGCAAAAGGTATCAGTTAGCATGTGATCTATTTCTGCCCTCTGTGCCCCCTTTGAATAAGCCTCGGCCACCGTGCTGCGCCTCATCAAAGGGTTGGAGAAGGGATGGAGAACGGTTACAAAGTGAGAGCAAATGCATATCTGTCAAATCAAAATGAAATCTCAAAATCAACTCAGCACCATGAAGCTGTTCTGCACGTGAGCGTCCTTGGCTGAGGCCCAGAGCCACGTTTAGGGGGTCTGCAAGTCCCCCCGCTTGTGAGCGAGGACGAAGAGTGAGTGAAGGGAGAGTGGCATGTTTAATTTCCCCCCTCCTCTACCCCACATCGCACCACCAACCCCCCCCCCCCCCCCCCCCCCCCCCCCCCCCTTTTGTTTTTTGAAGCGGGACTGCCGCAGCACCGAGGCAAGGTCTTCCATAATGACACCTTGACTGTGAAGAACTTCATCCACTCCGCCGCGCTATCTGGCGCCCGCGTGACAAGACGGCTGGCTTTGTTGCCAGGAGAGTGGAAGAGAGCTTTGAACTTGCAGACTGACAGCGGCAGGGGAAGCCGTTCCAGGCGTAAATGTAAATTACTATTACTTACACGTTTAACCCAGCACCTACAACCCCCCCAGCACCCCCCACCACCACCACCAACACCCCCACGTCAACTCACACACCTCACCCCATCCTCTTCCCAGTTCACTGACTTGCACTTGGCTTTGGAAGGAGGCAGTGGTGGTAGTAGTGGTAGTGGTAGTGGTGTTGGTGTTGGGGGGGGAGGGGACAATTCTGACATCATGTTGCCCTCTTTTGGTGGGTGACTGGAACTGCACCTCTAACCTCAAGGCAACAACTCAGCCTGTCCTCTCTTCTCTTTGAACAAAAAACGGCTGAATGGCCAATAAAGCAAATATCTCCATTATTATATTAATTTCAGGTTCATAATGAATATACAACACAAACCCACCAACCACAAAAGGTGGATACAACCTGGACCAAATCTCTTGACAGCAAGATGAAAATGAAATCCAAGGTAACTACAACGAACTCTGTGAAGTGTTTTCCTCTCAACTTTACATTCATAAAAGCTACCGCATCTAAAGACTCATGTTTTCCACAGCCTCCCCGTGAATCACTCACACAAAAAAAACAAACAGCTACAAGCTTGAACAACAGTTTTTTTTTTTTTAACCGGTAGATTGACTGTGTAGTGACTATTTCACACATTTCAGCCTTTTTATTCACCATCTTGTCATTTCACCTTCAAATAACTGAAGTCAAAGAGTCTCATTACAGCGTCTCTAAAAGTGAGAGACAACACTGACTAATGTAAACTGGGCTCAAACAGAGATGTCCTCTGAACTATGGCAAAGCCTTTCAGAAAGTCTCACTGTAAAAATCAATGTTCAACATACGAATCAAATCGTTTGAGAAAAAAGTCAAACACTGACTTCCTTTCAAGTGTAGTTAACTTTTTCACAATGGAGTGACACACCCTCATATGTGATTGAATTTTGTTCTATTGTGTCTAAGAATTATATCCAAAGTGAATAATACTGTAAAACTAAATGTATCATCATCACATCAACTTCTTCACATGTGATTTGTTGAGTGGATGTTTTTTTTTTTTTACAAGCGGTTGCCTTTCCTCACATGTAAATAAAAAACACTTTAAATTTACAATTTTAAGACTGAATCGTAAACTTTAAACTCTCATAAGCTTTTATTTGATCTAATGTGGATTAGGGTGTCTACATGTGGGTTAAAGTGCACATTAAGCTCTCGAAATCGGCTCGTCCGTCTGTAAATTGCTCATTTTGAATGCAAACTACAAGAGTCACATGTCAGACATAATTTAACTGAATATTTTGTTTGTTTGTTTGTTTGTTTTTTCATATTGATTCAAACCTGTACATAAGAAATTCAAATTGTTTAATTGAATCACACCTTATTGTTTTTTTTCCTGATGTGATGATCAATTTCCATAAGTGGAAACATAATCCACAATTTATTTTTAACTGCAAATGAAAATGTTCCTTTTTTTTGGTCTTTGAACTGTTGGCATGAAACTTTTCAGGAAACCTCTGTTGTAATAAAATGTTTTAGATATTAGGCAGGTGGATTCATAAAGAGCACACCATGATAATCTAATTCATTACTTTTAGATTTTATTTGTATTTTTAGCTTTTTGTGCTTTTATATCTGTCACACTTTTGTTTCACAAAAAAAAAGAAATAATCCCACGACTGCCTTGTCTTGTTTCTCTTCACATGACTCCAAAAAGGATAAAGAAAGACGGCTGAGTAACCAGAGGGACACACTGCTGAATAAATCAAAACTTCAAACACAATCAGTGCCTGGGCTAACTAGCGTTAGAGGGTTACACATGCGAGGCACGTTATGAGAAGACAGGTGAAAAGAGATACCGTATCAGAGCTTAATGATTGGCCACAGATTGGATTTTAAGTATAAAATGACACTGTGAGCGTGGAGCGTGGATTGAGGCTTGTGTTCTGCTGTTGATCTTATTTTGTCACTCCACTCGCCGAGCTGAGCTCACTGGCAGCGCCTGTCGTCAGGCAAAGCTCCAAGCCATTTCCCCGAGATGCATCTCCACTGAATCAATAGGGCCCTCGCAGCATATCATTAGACATAAGTATTATAATTACTTGTGTTATTAATTTTGCCTTAATACCAGGGATAACATGATATGTAATTCAACCCTGTTGAGGGAAGAGAAAATAAGATAATCACAAATGCATCTCTTATGAAAATCAATGTTGAAATGGATATTCCAATAATGCCAAACCACTGCCCCTCTGTTTTTTTCCTCATGCATATCAGCCAATCATTTTCTGCATTCATCTGGAAAAAAATATAGAAATATGTCCGACATATTTCACATGGGCGCCCCTGTCCGAGGCAAAACAATATGGATTTGTGTTGCCTCGCAAACAATTTTAATAAAAAGCTATTGATTGGGGATCGAGCGGCTAGCCTGTGGGCGCGGAGCACCAGACCCCAGTGGGTCCAGATCATTAATGTCCTCAACTGCTGGCTTCACTGGCGCAAATTTGTTCAATAAGGGTCTGGCACGCTTGCTTCAGGGTTTGATTTGGATACAAGCGCGTCAAACTGTTTGTGGCTGCTCCACAGGCCGCAAGACTTGAAGACACAAACAGTCTCGACATGATGGTGGCATGTGTTGGTAATCTGTACGAGTATTACAATAAATCCCATTTGATAATGAGCGCTGATGCATAAGAGTGTCTGTCTTTGAACGCACATTACTCCTACTCCGCCTAAACACTCACCCCCAAACTGGTCTATTCAGAGGAACAGGAGTAGTTCAAAGAGATGGAGCCACAACTAAATCCATGTCTGCTTTATCTCTCTCTCTCTCTCACACACACACACACACACACACACACACACACACACACACACAGTACAGCTTGTCATCATTTGACATCCTCCTGACAGAGCAGAAATAAAAAAGAGCAAAACACACTCCTCTTCTTTATGTCACCAAAAATGTGTGCAGCCACAATATCTACATGCAGGCAGACACACACTCACGTATATACTTTCTTGAGCAGGTATCAAAGCTTTGGCGCAGCGAGACAGTTTTAATTACCAGGTACTTTTCTTATGCTTATGATTTCAATTTCTCCCTGCAAAGCCGGTAATGATATTCAAAACGCCTGCTGGCAACTCCGACTCCTTATTCTCCCCTGTCTTTCCTTCCCACTAAGATGTGAATACCCCAGTTTATAGGCTTATTTGTCCTCCAGTCACTTTGTAAAATCTTTATTCGGCCGAAGATATCTTTTTAAATGCGAGCCTCGCTGGAAGGAATGGCAATAAAGGTTTTGGGGAGGGGTGGGAAGAGAGATCAATGCAGAATGTATTAGCCGGCACTACCGAGACCGACTCCAATAATAAAAGCATTGATCCTTTAAAGTGAAGCTTATTCCGGGTTCGGCGTGGTGACGGGAGGATGGTCCATTCCAATACTGCACACGGGCCAGATGGAGAATCACAGCAGGCGGTTTCACCCCCCCCTTAATATTCACATTATATTTCAAACCCATATTAGATTCAGTCGCACAATTACTGAGGGATTCTTGTGGAAAAGCATGCATTATGGAGGAGCATGTCCAATAATACAGCATATGGAATAACATATTCAATTGGCACTACTAAAGCTTTGCCAAGTACAAAAGAGGGCGAGGAGACAAGAACAGAAGGACATGTAAGGAGGAGAATAAAGTTAAATGAGGTGGGAGACTTTTAGGCGCACTACAGGAGGACATTTTCACTTATAATTATTTTTTTTATTATAGCACAATTCAGATAACAGTTATGTGTGACACAAACTTGTTCCATTTTTTTCCCTATACCCTAATTTTCTATGAAACGTCTTGTGTTCAAAACATGAGCCGCTAATATTTCCATTAGTCACCGGACACATGAGATCCCAGCAGTGTCTCTGTACACAGCCATCGGTAGTAAAGCGGCAGCAGTAATCAAGCGTGAGGGCTGGATATATAACAAGCACACTTCACAGTATGCCTAACAAGCACACTTCACACACTAATCAGCTCGAGTGGACTTTGCTTTGCATCCACATCCTGCCGTTTAGTTTCTGCCTCACAGACATGAGCCCCTGGCTTAGATTATGAAATTATCTGGAAAGCATCGATCGATAGATTATTGGGGATTTCCCCATTGTAACAGGTATGGTCTTTGTATAGTGGGGAGGGGGATGGTTTCTGTGTTGTTAGGGATAAAGTGCCAAAAGTAAGTTTAGGAAGTACACACAATGTGGCTTTTTTCACAGCACACTCAGTCTTAAGAGGCCTGGAAATGTTGGCTAACCTCGAAACAGCTGCAAAAATTGCCACCTTAAGCACAATAATGCACAGAGAAAAGCATGAGGATGATATACGAGACTATAATCAGACGCAGCAATGAAGCTGCACCCATCTAGCACTTTCCTTAAAGTTGAATTTGTTTTTTTTATTCATTATAAATTATAAGAAATAAGCACCAGTCGCAAGTTGGGAGAGCTAGTGGTTTCTTTGAATGTAAATAACCGCCCTAAACCAAAATGCATTCAGTTCTACAAATTTGACAATATATTGATTCAAATTTTCCTTTTTTTTCCGATGAATCTACTAAGGGGGTTCAGCTCTATTCAGCAGCTTGTGAAAGCGTCATTTTCACCTGAGAAGCTAGAATGAACGTGAGATTATTCCAGCATTTAAAAGTTAAGAGTTGTTGATTTTCTACACTCTGCCAATATTTAGATCCACCTTTAAAATATGTGTTGTATACTTGTCGTATTTTCTGGGAGTCCAAAAACACCTCTTCACTTTGTTCTTCTTTGAATTTTGTACATAAGGTTGCCTAAAATGTTAATTACTTTGCAGCCTAATTTGAATATCACATTTATCAGTTTAAATATTAAGATACAACTACACACACACTCACTCACACACACACACACACACACACACACACACACACACACACACACACACACACACACACACACACACACACACAGTGACTCCCAGCTCTATACCTATTGCTCCTCCACTCTTTGAAGGACAGGGCGAGCTGGGGGTAGAGGGACAGAAACCCGCCCCCCCCTGTAATCCCATCAACTCATGTCAGACAGCAGTCTGGATACAAGCCTATCTGTGAGGCCTGTAATCCACGGCTAAGACACACCACACACACTTATCTGGAAACACACACTCACACACTCAGACATACACAAAGTCAGCCGTAAACATACCGGGAGAGGAAAGTGATATCTGGTGGCTGCTTGTAGAAAAACACAATATTGTACTGTGAGGTATATAATGAACATGAAGAGGAAAAGCTCGTCACGTCAGCATGTGCGCCAGGTAATAAGCCCGCTGCATGGTTTCTACACACAAACACGTATGGATTGGGATATTTCAAAAAAGAGAGAGTAGAAATGGATTAGAAATAACAGAAATTTACTATTTGAATTTAACAGGAAAGGCTGAAAAGTGGAGAGAGGGGTCAAATAATTTTAAAGGTGTTAATAAATCAGAAAATCAGTTTTGCAGTGTTTCAGGCACAGAAGGAAGAAAGAAAGAAAGAAAGAAAGAAAGAAAAGAAAGAATGAAAGAAAGAAAGAAAAGAAAGAAAGAAAGAAAAGAAAGAATGAAAGAAAGTGTTTCTTAATGTACAACCTCTCAGACTTTGACAGATCTTAAAATTCAATTTCTGTCAGAGAGAATAAAAGTGCACTATTCTGCCTGTGTACATTTTCTGTGTGACATATGTGCACATTTTAGACGCTTCCTCATTCAATGACATGCTTTTCTTTTCGGGACAGAACAATCTACCTTTCTGAAGCCCTGCACCCTCCCATTGTGGTTAGAAATCAAACAATGTAGTGTTCAGATTAAACATGAAAAACGCATCAAAAGAGATTCAGATGAAGTACATATTGAAAATAGTACTCCTAAAGGGCAAAAGACAATATAATCTACAGCTGGGCATGCACAAATCCAATGTCAAGACATTCAATCAATCACTGGTCCACGGAACAATATGTCCCATTATCATTCAGATACATGCAAAACGCCACAAAGAAGAAGAAAAAAAGAACAAGAGAGAGAGAGAGAGAGAGAGAGAGAGAGATAAAAAGGCACGTCGGACAAGGCACCCCTGCTCATGTCTTGCTTCAAAGAGAGAGAGAGAGAGAGAGAGAGAGAGAGAGAGAGAGAGAGAAAGCGAGCAAGAGAGAGAGAGCGAGACGCAGGGTGCAGGACCCACACGGTGTAGTTCCAGCCAATTGCATTCCAGAGAAGTGACCATGGCCAGTGATAAACAAAGCACCATAGATCATTCCTCTCCCAGACGGAGCCCGGCGCTGGAGGCAGCGGAAGGGAGAGCGGTCAGACAGACAGAGAGAGAGAGAGACAGAGAGAGAAGACGACAGAGAGCTCACCGCCTATATGCATCTGCCCCCTCTGCTATCCTCTGATGCTACAATTTGACGCCCTTTTTTGCAACTGGAATGCCATTAAAGCCGGCCGCGCCGCACGCCTGCAGATTTGCTTTCCATGACAAGAAACGAGAGAGCGAGCCAAAGAGAAAGACAGAGAGAGAGAGAGAGAGAGAGAAAGAGGGAGGGAAGAGAGCTGCTGCTTCCCTCTCCCACTGCCACTGTGTTGATGCATCGCATTCAACCAAAAAAAAAAAAAAAAAGCAAAAACCTTAAATTGTTCCCATTTCCCTTCGAGAACAAAAAGAGGCATTCAACACTTACCCACTCCCAGACACAAGCCTCAGACTCAGTGTTCATTTGAGCCCAGTGTGCGTCACAACAGAAACCTCAGATATTCCTCCAAAACAGATGTGCAAAAAGAGGAGCAGTGAGGTTCTCCCTCTTTTGTTTGTGAACCTGCCTGGCTAGGTTTCTCTATTTGCATCAGCCGGCTTTTTTACAGCTTTGAAGCAGGTGGATGACAAAAACATCAATCTCTCCAGGCACATTGTGTGGCATGCACGCTTTGACACACTCCCCTCACCAGCTCTGTACAGTATAATCACACATTCCTATTCTCTCCTCACAGCTCCACGAGTGAATATGGGCTCGAAAGGAAACTGAAGGACAAGTGTGCATTGTTGGAGTGTGCTTTTGTTGTAATCATGTTTTGATTGGATTAAAATGGGAATTCGCTGTATCTCCAGAGTTCCATTATCCGCATGTTGACGCAATTTTTGAACACTGGTTTAAAAAGAGGTTTTGGCTGATGGATGGAGGATGAAAGTAACTTGACAATAATCAGGATCCACAATCTTTTTTTAAAAGATATTTTTTTTGGCATGTTTTTCCTTCGTTAGATAGCACAGCTGTGAACAGGAAATGCTGGGAGGAGAGAGTGGGGGATGACATGCAGCAAAGGGCAGAGGTCGGACTCGAACCCACAGCCGCTGCGATGAGGACCATAGACGCACATGGGGCGCGCAACATAAGCGCAAGGCTATCGGCGCCCCATGATCCAGAATCTTAACATTACGTTGATTCCCAGTCCAATGGAGGTCAAGTCAAGTTATGACCAAAGTGCAAAAGAGTTTCTTATTAATATTGTTCATGCCTATCGTATCAGAGTTGTACTTTCACACATTTTCAGTTCAAATAATATCTGTCAAGTCACTCTTTATCGCCCAATAAGTGAGTGTGATTGTGATTGAGCCTACAAATCGTTAAAGCCTGCAGCATTCATATTTCTTTGTTTTCTTCGTATTCTCATTCACTTGGGGTCATGCAAAAAAAAAACTCTTAACAGTGATTGTCGGTCTGCCAGAGAGTGTGCTCATGCTCGATGACTGCAGATGATGAGTCTGTGAAAACAAGTGCAAATCGAAAGAAAACAAAAAGTCCGATTTTTAGATAAAGACAAACAGCGAAAACTACCAGTATGAGAACAGTTCAGATCAAAGGAAGGAAAAGCTACCTGTAGTTATGGCTTACTGCAATGGGTGCCACCAAAAAGAACAATACTTATATGTTTAATATTTTGTCTTAATAGAGGGACCATAGACTGTAAACATTAATGGACGAAGCCTGAGTGATGTCAGCTATCTCTTCCTGCAGGGGTCTCCGGAGGCTCATCGGCAGCAGCAGCCAAATGCTGACTCAGCCTAACTTTCAGTCAACCTAACGACAGGCTGAGAGCTGGAGCTGAGGAGGGTTTTAAGCCTCTTGACAAACCGTTACATTGCTTCAACCTGTTGATCATTTCAGCTACGCGCCTAACTATGGATAACACGTATTGTTTAAAAAATCAAAACAGAGCCGTTCACCCCCCGTACAGTGTGTGCCAGTGATGACAATAACTAATCAGGCTGTAAACATGTTCATTTCTGCTTTGAAATCGGCTTTTTTGCCTGCTTTGTGTATGTGACTTCCTGGGTTCCTGGAGCCAGCCACAAGCAGACGCTCGACGAACTGCAGGATTTTGCACTTCCGCATTGGCTTAATTTTTCAAGACCTAAGGATGCCGCTTGAGTGGGACTGACCAGTATTTGTTGTCATTTTATCTTTTTCAGATCAATAACACCATTCTAATAAACATTCTCTCGCTTTAAAGCAGATGTGTTTTTTTTTCAGTGAAGAAGTGCTGATAAAACAACTATTTACTAAGTACACGCCTGGAACTAAACACCTGACAGACATAGTATGTGCCTCGGTAGTCATTTTGATATACGTAGCTTTAAGTAACTAAATGAGAGCAATAAGACAATATACAGGATTTCCTAGCTTAGCTTAAAGCAACAACAAACAAAATACAGTATTTTTATGCATTTCATTTGTTAACAAAGTTACATCAAGGTTAAATCTTCTTCTGAGTGGGTCTGTAATGTGATGATGCAGGCCTATACCAGTTAACATCCTGGTTCCTTACCAACCTGACATCAGCAGTGGATGAAACATTCCTGGATGATTTCCTTTACAAATGATTTTTTTGGACACTGGCTCTGCTCTGCACTTTCTCTGACCTGAGGATGATTACCTTCTCTACATCTTCCTGTAATGTTAGGTAATTGTCTAACATCGTTTTTTTTTACTTTCTTTTATCAATAAAAAAAAATGCCATTAAGCATGGTAATACTTAATGGCATGTCCAGCTTTAAACTTCACACATACTTGAATCTACAAGCATTGTTTCAGAGACAAGAAGAGTAAGTTTGGGAGAAAAATTAGAAAGAAATAAAGGCTATAGTATGACATCTTAGAAAATGCAACATGATTATTTGGAATTTGCCTTAATCCACACGTATCATATCAGACTACCTATCAGATATGATTTTAGTTTATGAACCAGTACGGCCCCTCACATCCTCCAGTTCCTCTCTCTTAGTTGTTCCACAGAACAGGACAAAAACCTTTGGTGATGCTGCTTTCAGCTGTTACGCTCCGAGACTGTGGAACAACATTCCTGAGGGTCTGAGAGGAGCCCAGAATATCGAGATTTTTAAACGCAGTCTTAACACTTATTTATTCAGTCTGGCTTTTATATAGTGCTTTATATCAATTCAAATCTTAACATTACTGTATTGTCTTTTTTATCTTACTACAATTTTAAATATTTTCCTCTTATGTATTTATTTTAATATCTTGTTGCTTTTATCTGTCGTTTTTTTATTGTATTTTATTTTTATACATATTTTTAATTCTTATTGGTGTGCATTAGTCTCTCAATGATTTTATAAACTACTTTTTGTCATTAACTTTTCTGCACTTTTCTGCACTCTTGTAAAGCACTTTGAACTGCAATTTAATTTGTCTGAAAGGTGCTATATAAATAAAGTTTGATTGATTGATTGATTTATTGCGGGCAAAATGATTATTATTTTTTTACTTGGCTAATTGAAATTATATAGCCAATGACAACACATTAGTTCACACTGCTTACCTGACCAGACTTTATGGCATATGCTATTTGAATAGACTCATTTAATAATGTTGTAATTAATCATCTTTCAGTCAGCTTTCATTCAATATTACAACTTTTCGTTTCAAAATCAACTTGCAATACTAACCTGAGCAGGTGACTGGTAGAAAAAGATTAATCAAGCCAGAGAAGTGACGCTTCCGGTATTACTTTCACAGTTAATGCGACGTTGAAATGCATCAAGTAAATATAAAAATTCTCTCTGAGTTCTAAATCACTCACTGTGTCTACGCGCTCTCTCTGTCAAAAGTAACTACTAAATTGACCTTTTAATTACTCTAACTAAAATTATGAACGTACAGCCAAATGATACGGCTATAAAATGTGTTTACTTACTCTAATACCATAAGACATATCGAGTGTTTTTATTGGAATTCCGATATTTCTCAAGGTCTATGAACGCAGCTGGGTGACGTCACTTGTTTTGCTTTTGATGGCGGGAGGCGAATACTTCACACTCTCCTTTGCAAAATGATCCTCGACTCAAACGAAGGGACTACGTGTTTTATGTTTTATCAAACAACATTTATTGAAATGTCTCATTCCGAAATATTGAAACGTCACCAATAACTACAGTAGTTCCTGTCCGGCTTCCTGACGTTAGCGAAGTCTTCCTTGTTTGAAATGTGCCTTAAAGTTGGATTAATGAATGTCAACATGGATAATTCGATGGCTGAAGACAACCCAATGCTTTTACCCCTGAACAAGGAGAAAACAGTCTATGATGGATTCATTACAGTGCAGGTACGATGAAGTGTTAAAAACAACGGGGGTACCAAACTACATTACAAAAATGCAACAATCATTACAACAATGATTTTGACACATTGAGATGCTATGTACATTTTGTCTTTATACATTTTACAAATGTTTATATGCAGCATTTAGATTCGGCACATGTGTCATCCTCAAACACTTTACAAAATGCTCTTATTGGCGTCATTTATTATTTGACTGATGCTTAACATTTTACGTTGTTTTGTGCCAGAGTTATCTGCAATCTCTGTCAGTCAAATAAGTAGCCTAATGTTTGATGTTATATTTACTCTATGTTAGGTTTAATGAGGGACAAAAAATGACTAAAGTATAAATAAATAAATGAATGTTGGGAGAAATGCATACAATAATGTATAAATAAATAAATAATTACATAAATGCATCAATAAATATATAAATAAATATATATATATAAATAAATGCAACAATTCATATAAAAATGAATATATAAAAAAATATATTCATATATTTATTTATATATTTCTGTGTCCATGTTGTACAAGGAAAAGTAAATATGTAAATTAAGTGGGCTGTCTTAACATTACTGAAGTAGGATTGGTCAATTTTGAAAAACAGACAGAAGCAAATTTACATATATACTTTTCCTCTTACGACCTGGACACAGAAATAAATAGATGTGTAAATGTAAAAATACGGAAATATATTAATAACTCAATTAATGTGGAAATGTATGCATTGATACATATATAACTGTAGAAATACGCTAATAAATGAATAAATACATGTAAAAATATATAAATAGCCTTTTTCATTAACAAAGTGTATTTATTATTTATTCATTGACGTATTGTTTTCTGCATTTATATATTTATTGATGCATTTATTTAATTATTTATTTATTTATACATTATTGTATGCATTTCTCCCAACATTTATTTATTTATTCATTTATTTATTTATTTATTTATACTTTAGTCATTTTTTGTCCCTCATATAATGCTGAGTTGAAGAGTTGATAATGTTGGTGCAGATGTGAAGCAATGCTATGTTAAACCTAATATGCACACTTAACAACTTGTAGCCTATATTATTACTTTGTTAATGAAGTTTGGCAGGTCACATGTTATTAATTCATTCATTTCGGCTGTTTAACTTGAGAACTTGTGACTATTAAATGGCAAACGTACTAAACATGCTGCTCAGTGTCTGTCATGTAATTAACAGTCTTGATTTTCTTCTCACAGGAACAAGACTTTCGAATGAGAATTTTACTACCACCTGATCGTCAGATGAAACAGGCCAGGTATAATGTTAACACCTCACCTTCATCTTTTAATATGACACTAAGACCAATTGATTCTGACAGACCTCACACTCTTTTTTACAAACGGATTGTTCTCATTTATGTGCTTTATTTTCTAAATGAGTCACTGTATTTAATCATGACTTTGTTCTTATAGGCTGCATTGCTGTTGGCAGTTAAAACACCTGTTGCGTGGATATGAGCACATAGTGAAGCAGGTAAACTACATGCAGTGAAAAACCATGGGTTGTATTTGGCTGAACAGTGTGCCCTGTATTTTTTTTGTTGTTGTGTTGCATCTGCCTGCTCTGACTGCATTAAAGAGCCCATATTATGCCCTTTTTGGGGTTTGTATATTTAATCTATGTAACTACTTTTGTACGTTCACAATAGCTAAAGTCCGAAAAAAGTGTCTGTTTTCATGTACTGCTCCTCCTTGCTCCCTCTCCGCTCTGAGTCCGTCAGCTACGCTCTGCTGAGCCCAGACTGCAGAGCCCCACGTGGGCCAAGTCTGCTTGAAGTCTTGACTTTGAATTTTTTCACATAGATGTTCCTAAACATGCACAGGACACTTGGAAAACACACTAAAGAGCATATAAAACCAGAAAAAGCAGAATATGGGACCTTTAAGGCTGATTCGTCTGTGATTAACATTTTTTGTTGCGTCATTTTGGCTCCTTTTGTGTTTTCCTGCATCATGCCAGGCGTCCCTCTCATACTTATGTGCCACCACTCAGGCCGGCCCTCACTCTCAAGCAGAGAAAAATATTTTTCACTGTTTAATTAACATCGCCTGGAAAATGTCCCTATTTGTTATGTGGCCCCTCAGGGTTATTTGGATGAGATTGATATTTCACCCCGGGCTGCAAAGTTCATTATTTTCACAGCCTTTAAGCTATCATTAATTATTAAAGCTGGTGGCAGCCCCCATTAATCACAAACAGTGTGTTTGATTTGAATGGCTGGCTAGAGGAAAAATCGACACTGTCACTTCATTATCCTCCCATTCAAGGATGTCTTTTCTCTCTTGTTTGACTTCGCACAGAGGCTGCAGCAGTCGGCCGAGCTTGTCAGTTTCATTCTGGAGCTGAAGACCGTCTTGGTAAGGAGGAGAAAGACACAGTGGTTAGCACGGTCACTGTGACATTGTCGCTTACGAATAGGAACCTTCAGGCTCTATCAATAGCCTTGATTGTGAGGCACACATGTACATGTATATTTTGTTAGATTAATGAAAAGTGTAGCAGCCTTTGTGCTTGCCACCAAACAAAGCATGCGACTTATTGGCCCTGATTTATTTCTGCTGTATTAATGATGTTGTGCAGAGTGGTGAAGCTGTGCTGTGATGTGTATAGTATGTAAGGTTTAGAATAAAAAAAGCCTTCTCTCTGGTTTTCTAGGAAGTGTGTCTGAAGAACCGTCCTGAGTGCCGCTCCATCCCGCCTCCTCAGTATTACTCTCAGCTCATCTCTGAGATGGAGACCCTTGGGTGGGACAAGTAAGTGACCACTAGGAGCACCAATATTGCAACTGGAACTAGGTTAACACAAAACATGACAAGATAAGTATTAATGCAATTAATATAGGGAGATGCTGGTATTCTTAAACCTGGACCCTATTTTTACATATGTAATGTCTATCTAAGTATGTCCACTAGAAGTGCTTGTTCTCGCCTCTGAGTGACTTAGACTGTTATTACAGCTGATTAACAATATGCCACCCAGGCACACTCGCACTCAAGGATGAACAGATAATAGTTTGGTGATCAAGGACGGTGAAGATTCCAGTTTTCAAAAATGTTTTGGCCTTTCCTAAATAATTTATCAACTTGACTATGACACAATTTCAAACAGATGTCTAACTGGGTATACCACCAACAAAATGATGGGATTTTATACACAAAATATCTAATGTCAACTTCACTGTGATGTCATAAAGTCCAGGAAAAGCTCTTATCTGGTACTCATTTCTATTTCATTGTTGTGCATTAAGTGTGTCAAGTATGTATGAAAGGAATATCTTTAGATTAGGCACAAACATCTACTTGTGCTCAAGGATAAACTTGTCATATTTCTATGGTCACAAGTCAGCGATTTAACATAATTTCTGTCCTGATATCACAATTGCAATTGCAGCAACTTTTGCAAACTGAAAGTCTATTGAAAGTCTGCTCGGGGGGAGAGCGGGGCTCAGGAAGCAGGACATGTTGTGTTGTAAAAAGGACAATGGTAATGAAGCAACAGAGTTTGACATTGATTACAGTTTTTGACTTTATATCAATGCTATGTGTAGTTTGACATAGTCATGGTACCAATGAAAGAGCAGAGAAGAACATACTGGGGAACAGAAAATCTATTGAAGCAGTTTCATTACATGTACACGAGTTCACTACGGCCACAAGATATAAACATCTCCATCTCGCTCACTGTGAATTTTCCTGAATATTTCCTCCTGCGTTCTTTTCACACCGACTCACTCAGTCGGAGTGTAAAATCCGGCAGGTTGCTTTCACACATGAAGCTCACCCTGAACATTTCAGGAAGTTTTCGGGAGTTTTGTTTTTACTGTAAGTCCACTGAATGGTTGCTGCACGGGAAATTAATTAACCCTGTCATTCTGTTCCAAAGGGTGACAGGTATAAACTGCATCTTGACTGGTTGGTGGAAGCAGACATCCATGAGGGGGTAATTCTAGTTTTAGGAGTACCATCATCACTTTTGATGTGCTTCAGATAAAACTACAATCATTGGTACCACAATAAAATACAAGTGCCACACTACTTCTTAAGGCATTGCCACTTCATGTAAACAGTTGTTTGAAATTGCTTACAGCACGAATCAAGTGATAATTAAATAATTATTTTCTCTCAATATACCGGTACAACATGGTAATGTTCCCATTCCCACTTACATGGTCCCATGATACTCTGGGAGTAATTTGCTCCGTGATGAAGATCCAAAATAACCACTCGGGTGTTTTCTCTCGCCTCTGTAGAAGTGCCTAAAGGAAATGTGTAGTTTACTGTAAATCTCAGAGATTGTGGGCCAAAATTTTTTACTGTAAGTTATTAATATAGACCTTTTTTTTGGTGCATTCTCCCAAGAGGTAAGATTAACATAGAGAGGTGTATAAATGTCTCCAAACCTCCTCTGCTTAGAACAGCTTTACAGAGCTCTCCTTGTAGTCCTCCCAGCAGCGTTAACTGATTGGAGAGCCTGCAACAACACAGCTTCACATTTACAAACGGCTCTTAATGACTTCCTTATTTTTAGTTATTGAGTTATAGTTAAATCCAGGTCACATTTAATAACTCTCAGCCCACGCGTGGTGACAGGCCTGGCTAATACCGTCGTCTCCACTCATCAGGAGAGGAGAAGAAGGAGGAGACGGAGGAGGAGGAGGGGGGCGGTGGTGGTTCGTAGGAGATATCTATTCTCCCCCAGCTCGGATTAAGCCTTGACTACTACACTCATTTTCCACTTTCCTATTAATGACCGCGGCTACAATTATGATATTAGCAAAATGCAAATGGCTCTAATTGAAGACTCTCAGGTTTTAATAGGAGAAGAGGGGGTGAAGGTATGCTTTATGCTGGAAATGGGACCAACATCATTTCCAGTGTCGTGTTACGGTTAGAAGGCATTATACACAGTGGGCCTCAATCTCCAAAGCACTCGAGATTCGCTTAGCGTCTTAATTGGTATGGGCCGTGCTAATAGCCACCAGGGGTTTTCAGCTGTAATTCTGTCTGCTGATTGGGCCAGGTAAGTGAGTCTTTCTCACTCTCCATCTCCCTCCCTGTGTCTCCATTTGAGAGTGTGGTCATCTTAATTGGCTGAAGATGGCATACCACATGTTAATTAATGGAAAATGAGGTCAAGTAGGTCAGCCGCCATCACTCGGTGGCCTCAGAACGTGGCCCTGGAAGCTCCGGGGCTCATTACGGGCACAGCTGGCACTTCATGTTCACAGGCTCTCAGTGAAACGTACAGAGTGTCGTCTCTTCTTCTCACAGTGTTATCGCTCTGTCACATTGTGTTGCTGCTCTTCTGAGGACAGTTATTGTGGCTCTCTGACAGCAGGACTCTGTTGGGTCAGCCAGGCCCCAGGGCTGAAGGGTTAGATGTTTTCTCACCATTGGGTTTATCCAAGAATTGATGTCACCCATTAGATTGTAGAGCCTTGAGTTCTACGTTTTGCCCATTGCCATCCCGCCTGGAATGACCATATTCAGACGAAAGGGAGGCTGGTTGGAGGTGTGTGTTGGTAACCTCGATGTTATCAAAGTTATACATTTATACAGTCCATTTCAGGCTTGTACATTATCCAGCTAAGTATCTAGTTTAGGCTTTCCCACGGAATTACATTCTATTTGCTGTTGTAGGACTGAAGATATTCCTGTACTAGTCTAGAAATGAAATAAGAGCTTGTGGAATGTAGTAAACTTATTGGTTGCTGGCGGCTTTCTGGCAAACATCTCTCAAGTAGGGAGAGTCAGCTGCAGGTGAGGAAATGAACTGGGTTCATTTGGAGTCTGATTACCTGCATACACCACCAATGTTAGCCAAAACACCGGTGAGGTATTTTGCCCTTATGCTGTAAACCAACACTTCCGATTAGGGATGTAACTGTACATTTGAATATGGGGCTAAAGAAACCGCTTGAAGTAGTCTCAGCCTCTAAAACTTGTTGGTGTCATTTCTCAGTGAAATTAGTCTTTTTGTGTGTGTGTTGTTTTCACCATGTTTTTTTTGTTCCATCATTTTGTTACGTAAGTAGGCCAGCTAATTAATGACTCCTTTAATGATTTGATGTAAATACAATTACAAACAGTATCAGGATTTATGCAGTTAAGTGTAGTAATTAATGAGAGTGGCCTGGTTAGTGTAGTCTGACTGCATGCTTGGCTTATTAATATTCAGGTGTTTTTGTGTCTTATAAGATAAGTGTGCATGTTCTTCTTTGTGCACATGATCTGTACATACATAACTTACACCGCCCTCCACTTCCTTTTACCCAAACCCTGTTTATACCATTGCATGGATATTCATTTCTAATGCCCTACACACATGCACTACATATGTGTTGCTATCACTGTTCATTAATCATTTTGTCGACACAAAAAAAGAAGACATACACAAATACACACAACACACACAAGCACAAATGTGCGTGGTGTGCTCTGTCTGGAAACGGCTCACTTGGCTGTTGAGTTGCAAATGGGATGCTCTCATCAGTCTTCCCAGTAGGACGTCTGACTGTCACGCTGTTTCCATCACGGCCAAGTAGCAGCGGCAGCTAGTCTCTGCTATCCTCGGTGTAAGAACTCAGAGGAGAGGAGATGTGTGTAGGCGATATACTGATGATACTTTTTCACTTCTGATACTTTTTTCTAAAGTGGTAAACTTTAATAAATGGTCAAGCACTGGTCTGACTAGTCCGCTCTTTATATAGAATGAAATACTCATTTGAACTGTTAAATGTTGTTTTTTCTGTCTGGTCAAATTCAGTTCGACTTATTAAGCATCTAATCTGAAATCGAATTGTTCTTTTTGTATCAAGGCATCAGGTCAAGTCAAATTGTAGGGGTTAGAGTTTGGTTTATCACAATCTGGGAACCCATTGGCAACCATTGTCTGATGGGGATATATGCCTCTGGAAATGAATGTCAGCCGTGAGACGTTAACATTGAAGATGTATGCTGTAGTGTCTTGGTCCATTACATCCTCTGGAGTAGTGCCTGTTCATCTGTTTCTCGTGAGTCTCCGTTCAGCAGTAAATAAGAGTTACACAGAGACTTCACTCTGGCTTCCTTCAGTTGTTTCACTTGTGTGTTGATATCTGTTTATAAAGACTGGTGATTTGTTGTCAGAAAACTGCTGATGGGAGCTGGTATGTCAATAGCACAGAATGTGTTCTGGCTGCTTTGGCTTTCCTTATGGACTGATATCCCTGCATGCACCAAAGCCTGCTGATACTGTATGTGATTGGTCACTTCAGACCGCAAGCAGACTGCTGAAAAGAAACCCTCTTCCCATGTTGAAAATCCAGACACACAGGTACAGATTCTACAACTTTGTAAAATCTGTAAATAAATATATAGTCGTTAGCAGAATATGGTGGTGGAGAAAAGTAATATTGGATTTCTGCAGCCCCAAAAGTAACCAAAATAGAAACTACTCATGAACGCGTAGTATCCAGTTGCTGTACAAGTGTTCTGCTCCTGCATGTATTTCACTTCTAGGGGCAGTTGGTAGAGTCGTCGTCTCCCAACCGGAAGGTCTAGGGTTCGACAACATGTCCAATGTGTCATTGGGCAAGACACTTAACCCTGAATTGCTCCCACTGCTTCGTCGGCGGTGTATGAATGGGATTAGATAATACTATAATACTAATGGTCTCACTACATAGCAGCCTCTACCATCAGTGTGTGAATGTGTAGGTGTGACATGCAGTGTAAAAACTCTTTGAGTAGTCAGAAGACTAGAAAGGTGCTATACAAGCTCAAGTCCATTTACCATTTACTACTGGAGAAGTACAAGAGCTTGGGTGTTTGTCTATCTTAACCTTAGCAAAGAACAACCCAAATTGTGATGTTGGTGGAACTGCTATGGTGCACTGGATGAGATTGGATTATGAAGATAACACTTACTGGCCATAGGGGGCCACTGTCATGTAATACATTGTGGTCACAGAATAACTTTGTATTGCCACAGGCCATTGGGCTATGGTTAATGAATGAAATCATTTTGTCCTGATTGGTGACATTAATACATTTAAGTGGGTGTGCACAAGTGTTTGTTTAATAGGGAGGTTTATTTAGGATCTCTTAATATAAAGATGATTTAAAAAATAGTGATGGGTGTCGGTGAAATTGCAGAAATTGAAATGTATAATTTCCCATGCAAGAAGGGCAACCAGAGTCAAGTTGGCGTTATCGTGATATTGGGTGTGTATGAATTGTAAATGTAAGTTTACATATGAACTTCAGAAGCGTTGCCCTTCACTGATGTTTGGTTTCATGTGTGTGTGCGAGCAGGCGCCTTTGTGAATCAGGCACATTGGACTCCATCATTCCATCACTTCCCTAAATGTGTGTGTGTCATTCCTGAGCACACCGCTCACATCACTCCTTTCTATCTCGACTCCATAAATCCTTGGCAGATATACAGCCCATGTCAGCCTCGGCACAGAGCGCCCGTCGTAAAGTACTGTAAATCTAGAGGAGGACCATCCACATCCTTTGTCTCAGATCAGTCTTTTGTCTCCGGGTCTTCAGTAGACCAGAGAAGGACTCGAGAGGGGGAGGAAGGAGCGACTCCTGCATAGTGTGCAGGAGCAGCAGTAAATCTGACTGCAGTCTTAAGAGTGTGTGCTCTGGCCGGATCAGTGTTTTGTCCTCGGCCTCATAGGTTATAATTAGCTGAGGGAGGAGGGGGTGTGATTTACAGGTTGACTCAAGCCTGAAACTGTGAACCAATGCTAAAGTCACCAGGGGACGGATGATTTTAAGTAGGCTCTGACTGACTGCCTACTAAAGTCCCTGTAGAGTGAGCATTACATTCATTTACTCAAATAGTGGCAAGTTTGTTCAGAGTCGTATTACTGTCAGACTGTGCACATGTACTGATAGTCTTGATCACACCACTACAGCTTTAATAACATACTGTCCTCTGGTTAAATGATTCTCCAGGCCGTGTGATTGGATTACTTTTTTCAAGCTTTGTACTAAGGCTGTCTAGAATTTTTCAATACAACATATTGTAAAACAATACAATCACCATTATTTTAAGGATCAATAGTATCGAAAAGTACTGAAGCTTTAAAAACAACCTCAGATATTCAGTCACTGTATATCTTTGACCCAAAGCTGCCATGAGTTAGAGATAGAGAACTGTCTAAATTACACAAATTCATTGTGAATCAAAATGTTGACAACATATTTTTGCAACTTCAACTGCAGAGTGCAGCAGTTGCCTGCCTGCATATTTGGAAAGCAACAAACAATTAGTTACCCAAATTACAATGTCTGGGACTTGTGTTTTTGTTGCCATGGAATCATAAAAATGGTAACTGGTAAATGGACTTGAGCTTATATAGCACTTTTCTAGTTTTCTGACTACTCAAAGCACTTTTTACACACCTACGTGTACCTATAAGTCACACCTACACATTCACACACTGATGCTAGAGGCTGCTATGTGAAGTGACCATCAGAAGTAACTTATCACAATAATACACATTCATACACCGCTGGCGAACCAGTGGTAGCAACTTGGGGTTAAGTGTCTTGCCGAAGGACACATCGGGCATGTGGCTTAGGTTGACTCAAGGTTAGGCTGAGACAGCATTTGGCGGCTGCTGCCGATGAGCCTCCTGAGCCCCCTGCAGTAACAGATGGATGACGTCACTCAGGCTTCATCCATATATTTATATATCCAATATTTACAGTCTATGTATGAAGCATGATACTGTATATGATCTATAATTATGATAATATCCTGATACAGCAACTCTGCAATTATTGTTATATTGTAAGACAGTGATACATCCATTATCTGATTGACTTAAGAATACAGAATGCTACTTGAAGGGTCAAGTTGTATTCTTTACTTACTCACCACAGTTTCAACTCTCATCACAAATCATCTCTTGACTTCTTTTACCTGCTGTCTGACATTTCCTGCTGTTTTCTTTTTCTTTGACCAGTTATCTTTAGTTCATGTTACTCCCATGTATGTCATCAGCACCGCCATGAGGAGTCATGAATTGGTGACCCAGTGAGTCGTAAATAACCCACATGTCATTCCCCTCTCTGTCCCCTGGATTTTATATTGCTCTATCTTTATTTTATCCGTCCCAAAACATGCATTCAGTGTGTTTTATTCCAGAAAGCATGTCCATGATGTTTCTGTGTTGACTCAGCATAAAAATAAATGCTCTCAGCCTAAGCGTGATTGGATTACATTCCTCCATTAGAGCATTACAAAATTAGAATTTAAAGAAGGAAAGCATGTAACAAGTCGCGTATGTTTATAAAAGTGAAGCCGTCGACTGATGCAATGTCACCGTGTTGGTACCCGGGGTTATAAATCTAAAGAGTTGATGTCTCAATATTGCTCTCTGCCGCTGTGATTAATGATGGATGATGGCTGCTGTCAGTTTACACTGTTAAGTGTTCCCTGCTCTGTGTACGGATGTTGATTTATCGTGTTATGTATTGTGTGTGTGTGTGTGTGTGTGTGTGTGTGTGTGTGTCCATCTTCAGGCTGCTCTCTATAGACACAGAGTTTAGGACGGTGAAACTGAAGGCAGAGGACTCCTCTGGAAGGCAGCACGTCCTCACTATTAAACTCAAGTCTAAGGTAAGCCACACTCTCTCCTGAACACACACAAACACACACACACACACACACACACACACACACACACACACACACACACACACACACACACACACACACACACATAGAAACACAGTTTACCAAAAGGACTTTTCACACTGAAAATTATCCCCCATCAACTGGAAAACTCTACAATTTGAGGTTGACCTACAGCCAATCCAAATCCAAAACAGGCCAACTCCACTGAATGCATATGGGTTGTTCAATTTGCTGATAGCAAATCAGTGATTTACATCTGCACCCCGAAATCTAGGTCAAACTGGAGAGGCTGTGGAGAGACATGATAACCCACTGTGACTGAGATGTAGCACAGATAAAACATCTCCACATAGACCTCAGCATGATGGAAAACCTTCCTGTATGCATAAAGAAAACCAATACACCCACACTCATCTGCATAGTGTCTGTTTGAGCTCGCTGCTGTTGATGGGGGCATGTACAACCTTTCCCTGCTGTAGATAAAGGTAAATGTAGGTTTGTTGGAGTATCAGGATGTTTGAAAGTTTCCATGTCACAGATCTCTAAATTGTCAGACACGAGGTGACAGAGTGTGTTTTATAATCCCAGGAACGGAAAATTGCTCTGTGTTGTTTTTTTGGTATGAATTGTAGATGCATGTCGACCAGGCTCCACAGTCATCTGAGTGTACTAGAACATCATTCTCAGAATGTGATAATTTTGTGTGAATTCAATTATTGTGGCATTAGAGTCGCTGGTAAGTCCCTCTAATAGGCTCAAGGATCCCCATGAGTCCCCCCAGCCCCATTATAAAAAAAACCACTAGGCTAGAGAAAGACTGTTAATAAAGAATAACAGTCCAATCAGACGTTATTGCTTCTTGTTAACCTTAAAGGGTAATTCCAGTTCATTATGACTCGGATCTCATTTTCAGCCTTGGCCATCATTTCTGTCAGTTAAGACGAAATTGTCCTCACCATATTGTTCTCCTACTCACCAGCTTAGAATGATCGGTAAGTTTACCATCGTAAAATCGTTTATTTAAGGGTGCCTTTCAGGTCACTCTAGGTCACCTTGAAAAAAATAAATAAATAACAGCGCACTATCAGGGTGCTAAAAGGCGGAAGCAATACACAGTAAAAAGCAGAAAAGCGCATGAAACAATGATAAAAAGTATTGTGCCAGGATTTAAAAGTAGAGAGAGAGTCAGGGTCAACGGATGGCTTGTAGGAGTTCCAGAGGCGAGGGGGCTGCACAGCTGAAAGCCGGAGACCCCATAGGGGTTAAGCAGACAGGAGGAACAATGAGGAGCATGGAGGAGGAAGATCACGTGTAGGTCTGTACATATGAAAGAGATCAGAGAGGTACGGAAGTGATGCAGAGCCTTGAATGTAAGAAGGAGAACATTAAAGATATCTATTTGATAGATATTTGGCAGCCAGTGAAGTTGTCATTTTGATGTGATTGAAATTGCATTAAAGTCATTGTAGAATCTAAAATGTTTACAAATACTTCTTAAAAGTAACCTTCACATTTCTTGTAAAAATCCCTTTTCGCATGGGATAAGTTTAACTTGGACTGGATAAGTCTGTAATTCATTTCAATTTACTGACACTTCCGATTGTAAACATTGAGGAGCTGCATGACACCCATCTTGTAGTGCACCTTTCGCTTTGCACGCGTCAATGCCTTAATGAACACATAACCTACTGTTAGCACAATTTGAGCTCGAAAGACAGAAAATTTTCTTTACGGCATGCTGTAAAACATGTCATCCATCAAATCACTCTTCCACATCTGGTTCTGCTGACGGATTTTAGTTTGCTGTTTTTTTGCGGATGGCATTCTGTGAAGCCCTGGAGACCTTTTACAAAAAAAAAAAAAAGTATCACTCCAAATGACTGAGATGCTGATTCGGACTGGATTACTGCTATCAGAGGACTTCTTGGTTTTGCTGAGATCTGGTGGGTAATTTGCCCTTGACTTTTTTTTTAGTCACATGGTCAATTCAAACAGGATTAAAATCACAGACGTCCTCTGCAATTATTACCAATCATCAGAGGTCCTCAGGTTATAGTAATTCAGTGTGAATAGGGCTCAAGTAAAGGCACATCTCTCTGTGTTCATGAACCACATGTTTGTAGATCCTGGCAAGAGCACCAGTATCTCCCAGTGCGGTTGTGTATATTCCAGGCGTAGTGGAAGAGCAGCAGGGTGAGGTGGTGCTTATCTACTATAGGCGCAGATGACATCCACTAGAGACAAGGGAGGGTGGTGGACCCCACTCTGAGCCCACCTGCCCACCTGGCCCTCCTCACCCCTCTGGCACTGGGTAAAAATAGCTTGAAGTCCTCCAGCTGCTTCCGCCAGATTCAGCGCCAGGTCATCCCTCACCAGGCACAGCCAGGGAGGAGGCAGCACTGGCATGGACTCGTGGATGGGGCTTGGACGACAGGGGAGTGAGAGAGGAAGAGCTCGGGGAAAGGACAGAAAGTCGCTGGTTGGTGAAGGTGAACAGAGAGAGAGAGAGAGGAAATCTGGCTCATATATTCTGACCAGAGCCTCTTATGAAGGAGCTTAAGGAGGTTTGGCTACATAAAAACACTAATGTTTATTGTTATTTCATAAAAGACGGGCTCAACACAAATCATGAAGAAGTAACCAGTTGCTAAAGAAGAAAACGGCAAGGACAGATGGAGTTACCCTTTGTTATAATGGCTCTCATGTAAAATTCAGCATTATCATTCACAGAACTAACTGCTCATTGGTGCCTTGTTTTATCAGAGACTGTCATTTAGTAATTCTAGTAAGAACTATACCATTTTGTCATACACCCACAGCATCCTGCAGAGGCTCCTGAATGCTCAGCTGACCTGCCCGTCCCTCTGGCCTTAACATGGACACCACAGGTACAGTATGTGTATGTGCACACATCCTCTCACCAAACTAGTCCTCCATCTCCAATTAAAATGACTAACTTTTATTTTTAATTTGTTTAAAAAATCACTCACTTAAGGCCACAAACTTCCAGCTGTAATGTCAAGGTGTCAGCTTATCATGCACACTCTGTATCTTAACTATCGGTCATATGCAGATGACAAAATACAAAGTGTTTTGTTTTTTTTTGGCTTAACGTAGGGTATGGTCTCTAATGTGTACAGGGATGTGTGATGTAAGCTGATGTTATGAAGCCCTCTGAGACTCCATGATTTAAGGGATGGCTAGTGTTTTTTTTATCAACAGTACGTGTACAACATGCAGAACACAACAGTCTGTCACTTAAATGTTGTCTGACATAAAGGACTTTTTTTGAGGTACAGTACATGTTTTCATCAACCACATCTGCAGCAATACATAGCTAAGTGAGGGAACACCAGCTTCTCTATACGAAGAACATGAAGACTTTTACCTACTATACATAGTACACTTGCTATTGAAGTACCTCATACAACTCCATTTAAAAAAAGAAAGAACCAACAAACTATCCTTTTAAAGGTCACATTATACAAAATCTACTTCACAATGGATTTCTGGCTGTAACATATCTCCCTAGTCTGTCTACAAACCTCCTCAATTGTGAGAAAAGTCCATCCTCTTCATCTTTTGCCTGCTCCACTTTTCAGAAAATGTGTGCTCAAACAGGCCGTTTGGGCAGTAGCCCCTCCCCCAGGTGGGTGACACTCCCACAGCTAGGTGTTTGTTCTGCCCTCTAAGTCTGCCTTCTCACTGTAAACAATAGTGCTTGGAACAAGAAAGTCCAAGCCATTCAAGCCCTTGAAGAGGGGGCGTGGTCAGACATAGCTCATTTACATATTTAAAGGTACAGACACAGAAACAGTCTGTTCTGAGCAGGGCTGAAATAGAGGGGTTTATAGAGATGATCAAATACAGGATCAGAGTGGATTTAGAACAAGAAACTTCACACACATGTTTTGGGGAGCTCTGAGGCTTATTTTAAACTTGTTAAAAAGGAAGATAATATGTGACCTTTAAGGGCGACACAAATACACTTGTCTTATCCTGTGCTATTCATTATTCACCGGTTGTATAAAGACATGTTGCTTTCAGCACCTAAAGTGTAGTCCACTGTTTGCATGAAACTATTTTGATTGAAAAACCAGCTCTGCTCTCCCTTCGTCTCCCTTTGCTTCCTAGTTGTTTTTTTTGGTTTGCTTTCTTGCTTCTTTTACTGTGGCTCTGCTTCTTCTCTCTGTCAGTGCCTTCAAATCTGTGTGTCATTTAAACAGATACACATACTGAGGTATCCAGTTTGATTTCATTTTTCAGTCACACCAACAGATTTCTATCATAAAAACTACTGCTCCGTGTCTTAGCATTGCACTGGACCGTTCTACCCAATGTTTCAAATGTATAACAGGGGGGTGTCTGTGTGTGTGTGTGTCTGTGTGTGTGTCTGTGTGTGTGTATCTGCGTGTGTGTATCTGCGTGTGTGTGTCTGTGTGTTTGGGCAAAAATCAGAAAGACAGTGAAAAGGAGAATTTGAGCTGAGAGATGCTAATTTGTGTGTGTGTGTGTGTGTGTGTGTGTGTGTGTGTGTGTGTGTGTGTGTGTGTGTGTGTGTGTGTGTGTGTGTGTGTGTGTGTGTGTGTGTGTGTGTGTGTGTGTGTGTGTGTGTGTGTGTGTGTGTGTGTGTGTGTGTGTGTGTGTGTGTGTGTGTGTGTGTGTGTGTGCTGTTGAGCTGATACATGGCAGGCGTACAGTGAGGACCAGCTTAGAACAGCGCTACCGTATGGAGCCTGTCTGCCTGCTGGGCTGTTGATGGATCTCTCCCACACCGCAACATGAAGTGTGTGTATATTTGTGTGTGTGTCATATGTGTATGTGCTTGCCTCTGTGCCAAGTGTGTTTCTTTGTCGTATTTGTGAAGTGTGTGTGCGTGTGTGCGTGTGAGCGTGTGCATATGTGTGGTGGGGGGAAGGGCCTGTCTGTCGGCAGTACTGACATGTTCATTTGAATGAGTAATTATTGCCTGCTCTGTTGCAGGGCCAAGACATGCCACTCTGCGTTTGTGTGGAACTAGAATGGCAAGAGAAATAAACCTGTGTGTGTGTGTGTGCGCCTGTGTATGTGTGTAGTTTAAGTCCTCATGTCCTGCTTGCTGTCCATGTAAAAGGTGATTTTTAACAACCAAAAACGGCATAAATTCAGAAACCAAGGAGGTTGCACTGTTAATAAAAAATAAATAAGGCTGGCCCATTGATCCAATGTTAAGACTAAGTGCAGTAGCTGTCAGATCTTTTTTTTTTTTTTTTTTTTTGTTTAAATGAGTTTTGCCGACCTGGTTCAAAAAGCTTTAAGGATTGACGTCTTTATATCAGTTATCAAACGTCTTTATCAGGCTGCATGCTTCTCATGTTTTACCTGTAAGAAGCTCGTTCATCAGAGTTTCAACAGCACCAGCTGTCGGCTGGACATTGAAAAACATTTACAGCTGTCTACTTTCTCTGTTTCAAGATCTCAGTAGTTAAAGAACAAAAGGTATATTATGTCAAATGTAAAGTGGGAGAAGTCAATAAGATTACAGATTAATTGTAATATTAACATATAATGTAACTATGAACACAAATATTCTGATCCTGAATGAACGGAGTTAGCTGGAACACCATCGTCACCATTACTGGAACCCTAATATTCATGTTTCTGGATTCCAAGGAGAGTATGATAGAATGAACTAACTCTGGAATATGTGGGAATTCTTCTGCTCCCTGACAAAGGTTAAAGGGGCGATATGTAAAGAGCACATAAACAACATGTTGTAAAGACGTGGATTTCTTCAAAAGGGTGGCTGTGGGTCAGTGGGTAGAATCGGTCGTCTCTCAACAAGAAGGTCGGGGCTTCGCTCCTGCAGCCACATGTCAGATGTGCCCTATGGCAAGACGCTTAACCTCTAACCTCTAGTTCTAATCTCCACCACTCGAGAGTCTGAAGAAGATAGCTGGAAGAAAAAATAACAAGTCAAATCATTTCATGAAGATACTTCCCAATGTTTCTCGCCAACTGTGTCTGCTGTGTCCGCTTTCCATCTGCACGTTCACTTCCTCATGCACTTACCCTACATACTGACAGGTCACAAAAAGATTAAACATTTTGGGGGTTTGTTTAATGCCTTTATTTAGAGATAGGACTGTGGATAGAGTTAGAGAGAGTTGGGAATGCCATGCGGGGGAATGGAGCCACAGGTCAGATTTGAACCCGTGCCATCCACTTAGAGGACTGTAGCATTCGTACATGGTCGCGGGCAATAACCCCTAGGCTACCAATGCCCCTGAACTCTTAAATTTCTTAATTTTTCTGAAAAACATGAAAATATCAATCATGTCAACATTTATTCTAACCATTGATATATGAATTAAATCTTGGTTTTATTCTTCAAACTAAGCACCAGTACAGCAGATCACACCTCCTCCTTTTAGTGCACGTCAACTCAACCATCATAATCTGATTCAAAATGTGTAATTATGTTTTTCTTTACATTTGTTTCCTCTTACTGTTGGTCCCTTGGTGTTGGCCACTGGGCCTTGACTGCTCTCTGTCAGAGGTTCAGCTCAGGTATTAGAGACGATCAGCTCTGGTACCTCTTCCTACACTTGTTGGCCTCCTTTTATTGGATCAGACAGCAGTAGTTTTTTTCTATTTATCTCCCTGTGGGACCTTATGTCACTGGACTTGCTGCTGTTTTATCTTTGTGTCTTTGCAGACCCTCCTCTGGCTGTTTTCAAACAGAGACCCTAAGAGGCCTCTTGATCTTAAGGGCCTAAATCAGCATGTGTCCTCTGAGGGGCCTTATTGGACCTTCTGCAACTCAGATTTCTGTTTTTTTCACACCAGTAAAGTTTACTAGCATCCATGCAAAGAGGAGTGAATTCTTCCAGCCCAGCTTTAAAGAGCCAGATTGAGGTCATTCAGAGAAAGCATAAATAGATAATATCTCTGCTCCGTCTTCTTTCATACCATCTTACAGCCCTCCGCTCTCACTCATGGTCTTCTCTCAGATACAGCACGAATTCAATTACCAGCTCTTCTTCCCCCGTTCTTTTTTTTTTTTTCTCTCTCTCTCATTCTGAGCTGGGCCTTGCGTAGTTATCCTGAGCTGTAACCGTAATCATGCCACTGGCATTAATTGGGCTGTAATTGCTGAGGCTCTCAGCACCTGGACGATGCTTAATTGTGTGCACTGTGCTGGCACAATGACCCATAATTTTTGGTTCATTTTTTCCCTTAATTCTTTCCCTCTCATTCCATCTGTATTGCTCTCCGACACCTCTATCAGCCTCCCTTTCTCTTCTCTGTGTGTGTGGGTGTAAACGAGGACGTGTGTGGGCCTTAAGTTGTTACAGTTTTTTTTTACCAACTGGTCAATTTCTGTCTGCACTTTGAGTCACTCTAGTTGCCTCAAATGAAATGTAGCAGTAGCGTTCCTTTGCATCTCATTGTATGAAAAAGCTGATGATAGCTTGTGGTCAAGGCAAACATGGACGTTGTGTTATAAGCCAGTTAAGGGACTGTAGCCAAAACCTTGGCTCAGAATGTATTTCATAAATCCAGCAGACAGGGGGAAGCAGGACCATCTTCTGCTCTCTAAAGCCTGGCTCACACTGCAGGATAATTGGGCCGATTTGAGCTCCGATTCTTCCTTCCTGACAATCTCAGGGTCTCTCCCGACTCGAGGCTGCTCGGACCCGATTATCAGCTCAGATTATCTTGTAGTGTGAGCGGTACAAAGATCCAATCTTAACGTCCCCGGTCTGCACGGCGATCGTTGGGGACGCCCCGATTTATTTCAAACATGTTTGATATTGGGGCGCTGGTGGAGCAGTGGTTAGTGCACGCTCCCCATGTATGGAGGCTGTCGTCTCAAGCGGGCGGCCCGGGTTCGCATCCCACCTGTGGCCTCTTTCCCGCATGTCATTCCCAACTCTCTCTCTCTCCCTCTCCCTGATTTCCAACTCTATCCACTGTCCTATCTCTCCATTAAAGGCACGAAAAGCCCAAAAATAAATCTTATTGATATTTAGAATTTAAAATCTTGATGTTTACGTCATGAAAGTGTCCAGCAGAAGTTGTGTGTGACCACAATATAATCACCAGAGACAAGGGAGGACCGTAGTCATGGTGACCAGCGGCAGGATGTTTTTTTTTTTGGGGGGGGGGGGGGGGGGTTTCGGTACAGATCATCAGTGTAGCACTTTTCTGAAACTTGTATCCATATATCTATGATCGTATCAACTTTCCTCTATCCTACAACAACTTCCACTTCCTTTTCTTTCACCAACCGTCATCCGTTGGAGTTTTCAAATGAAACTTTATTAACAATTGTCAACGCTCCGTCCCAATTTCACTCGTACAGTGTGAGCTCTCCGGCCGTGTCCGAAAATCGGGTCGTACAGTGTGAGCACGTACATCTCAAGGTCTGGTCAGGCGTCGTAAACAATTCAGTCGTACAGTGTGAGCTGACATGCCACCCCGACTTTTATACAATCAGGGAAAAATCGCACAGTGTGAGCCAGGCTTTAAGCAGTTTTTCTCATATGCACTCAGTCTATGCACCGTGCAGCAGTCACAGAATGTGAACTTCAACCCCCCCTACTGGCTCCAGGTGAATTCTCCTGATTATATCCTGCAGCGTTCTCACATCAGCTCACTCTGACTTTCTGCTGGAAAAAATACTGAGGAGACTGGCAGGAGAAACTCCAGGGAATGTGTCTCTTTGCGTTCACACATACAGCTCCTCCTGGAAATATCAGGAGTTTTTCAGGAGTTTTCTGCAAGTGTGAAAGCCGTGTTACTGTCCTTTTTCAGATTTTTGTAGTTTTTCCAGTCGATACTCCACAGTTCATTTCCATCTCTGTATCTGATCCGTGGCGGCAAGGAAGTGTGGACAACAGGAGCGCAAGGAATTACAAAGGAGAAATCCTTCCTGCATATTATCCCATATGCTCTTTTGTAAAGCGTCTTGAGAGAACTCTTGTTATGAATTGGCGCTATACAAATAATGATTGATTATGGCTGTAACTAAGCTTTATTTTGAAAATCAACTAGTCATCAATTATTGAAACTATTAATCGACTAAATGGATAATAAATGAATACCAGTTATCTCCCATCAGTAGGTCAACAGACAGCCCAACACTGATGTCACTGCAGTGAATACATGTAATCATTCATGTTTCCAGGAGCTGTTCTTATTGTGTTATTGCTCATATTGTTGTAATGTTCTGTGTTATGATGTAAGTCGTTATATTGAATGTTGTCCTGTTTTTTAGTGTTGTTTTGATTTTAAGTGTAAGATGTCATGACACAGTCACTGTATACTTTGTTAAAGACCTTAGGAAGATTAGCTGCAGCAATGCTAAGGCTAATAAACTCAATTTCACAACTACTTTATTGCTCATATTTAGCCTTCAGCTTTTACTCTTTCAGACTCAAACATGCCATTAAAGCCACATTTTCATCTTGGCTTTGACATAACTAGTGTTATAGTGAGAAGGATATATGTTTTAATTTTGTTCTGATTTGTAGAGTGGTTACTGCAGTTTATGTTAAGGGTTTGCATCATTGTTTAGTAGTAGAAGCAGAGAAAAGAAAAGATGAAGAAGAGAAAATAAAACTCCAAGTAGTGCATTTTCGGTCCAGGATTAAGTACTTGTAGTAAAATTTTGTGTTTCTAAGGCCTTAATAAACACCTGTTCACCCCTTTTGAACTGCTCACACTTCTCTTGTGTTGTAAGTGACTGGTGTGCTCGTTCTGTCCTGGTTTGCTAGAGTACTCTGGAGCAGCTTCACACTCAGTTCCTGCTGGTTTTGGAGTCTCTGACAGAATTCTGGGACGTCGTCGATGAGATTGACAGTAAAACCTGGATCCTGGAGCCAGAGAAACCCAGCCGTTCTGACACCATGAGGCGCATTGCCATCGGTAAGGAGGACTTGGCACTGTCAAAGACGAGTTCTTAAAGTTTTTTTTTATTAAAAGAATCCAATTGTTGTTGTACATCTGTGTCTGTGTGTGCAGGAAACAACGTATCCATCAAAGTGGAGGTGGATCCCAGACATCCCAAGATGCTGCCAGAGTGCTGCCTGCTGGGGGCTGAGCATGGTGGGTAGGACCGCAGACACATGGCACCACTTGTCAGAGTTTCAGGCAGAGCCCGAGCACGAGAACTGTATCTGCACTAATACACACCAAGAAGTGACACACTGTGTTGTAGCAGGTGAAATCTTGTTATGATACAGCCATCAGGTGCACACAAGGTATGTGAGTGAACTGCTTCCCAGGATTCTTGAAGGAATTGAAGGCAACACGCCGAGATGAGAATGAACCACCTTCCTCATGAAGTGGATGCTGCTGCAAACTTGGTGGCTCATAGTTAAGTTATTGGAGTGAGATTTACCATAAAATCTAGCTTGTATGACGCACTTAAATACCTGTGTTTTCATCTAAAAAGCTGGCTGCGCATTATATACAAAGTGTGACCAATATACCAGTATAAAATGCTGACAAATGCTGTCATTACCGAGAGTGCAGCCACCACAATCACACGACCTGAAATGTTTGAAAGTTCTCCTACATTCATTGTTGCTTACAAGCTGTGGGAATACATACTGTAGTGACGCAGACCAGGCTGGCAGCGCCTCTTTTCAACATCTTTTCTCCCTCATTGGCTCCAAATCATGCATTTAAAGAAAACGGTGGGATATTGTTCAGTAAATAAACTTTGTGGATTGCTGGATTGATTTAAAGACTCCTCAACTCAAGTCAACAGGTGACCAGTGAAGGTGGAAAAATTTGACTGACAGGTTTGCCGTCTGTACTTCCGAGCGTTCACCGTCGGCTGAGATCTCAGAGCTGAACAGAAATTTCACTTTGGAGACTTTTCTGAGCGCAGATAAATCATCATGTAGGAAGACAGTTTAAACTTTTCTTTCGCTCTGAGAGACCCCCAAAAAACAGACTGCGACTTATATACCTGTGTGACTAATATTCCAGATTTTAGATGTGTTTAATGTCAGAGCACAAAACTACCAAATTAATGAACAGTTAAATATAATGAATAAGAAAACATCCTTGGGACCAGGCGCGTCTCACCTGTGGGTGTTGTGACACCCACACTTTCACTGAAACGTAATTTCATCCCCCACACTTTTTACCAGTGGAGTCATTGATGAAAACCTATTGGTCAAGTAAGATTTATTAAGTGACAATTAAGCCAATCGTAGCTGTTTGGTTACAGTTGAAGCAGGGTAAAGTTACGTGTATTTAATCCTCCTGTCACTCATCACTGGTTGAGTCAGAGCTCAGAGCTAACAAATGGATACATGCTACATGTAGCATCCTTCTGAAAGAGAGTTAGTCACCCAAACAAATGTTTTTAAGACAAATCCACCTCACAAAACAACGTAAGTGTAACATTTTCTCCTCTTGTTTGTTATTTTAGCTGTATTTATTTACTCCTGTAACTTTACGATGTAGCAGAAGTCCCCTTTGCAGTTTTTCAAAATAAAAGCATCACAAAGAGCAGTTTTGAATCTGGTTTTTAGAGCATTTTTAATTAAATATAGTTCTTGTAATGTCCTGCATCATGGATCTTCTTTTTGAGATACAGCAGATGTTCCTGACATTAGTTAAAGAGTCATTATTTCATTATTCACTCAATTGTTCCGTCATTCTCAGGATCTCCTGTCCTGAGCCTCTTCATAAAGCCCGTATCACTGCAATCAGACGTCTGTTGTCCCAGAGTAATCTGCCAGCCGACGATCAACCCAGGCAATAAAGTACAAATTGTGCCTGTGCCCAGCAGTATTCAGATCAGATCAGTGATGAGCCATCAGACGTGAATGAGAAAAAGGAGTAATGCTGCTTTTCCACTCACTCCCATGTCTCAACATCAAGCAGGCTGCTTCGTGTTGACTATCGTTTGCCGTCATGTCAGAGGACTTGCTTCCACAATGGCACGTTTTCATTCTCACCAAACGCCAACACCAGAGCCAGCTGGCGAGCTTCGGCTTTCTATTTAAGTCCCCGTCAATTGTCGGCCATTGTTTCTGTAAACCCAAGGTCATGCGACTCCTAGCCTGTTGCCTAGCAATGCAACTCAAAAGATATTAAACACATACACATCTCAGCCACCAAGACGGGAGGCGTGCGGCGACCCTCAAATACGAGGGGTCGCACAGAAATATTGCTTTTTGCATGTAGGAATAACAAATAGTGAAAGTGATGAGCGCTGCACGGAGACAAAGCTCCCCTGTGGAAACAGAGGAAGCAATGATGGTTCATATGTGACAGCGGTGACGCCGGCGTCTGTGCTGAACCGGGCTGTTGTCAAATAAGACGAGACATTTGAGAGTATGCAGAGTATGTTGTTCTAGGAGAGTCTAATTTTCTGAGGCTTATATACAATAATAGTGAATCTGCAGGTGCTCGTAATGTGTGAAAAAAAGAAAGATTCAAATCATATTTAAGGTTTTATTAGTCGCACAGTTTACATGTGACACCTCCTCATTTCTTTTCTTTTGTTGCAGTGGTGACTCCGCTGAGGAATAAGCTCAACGCCAACATGCACTTGTGGTAAGTTATTCTCCATCAAGCTTTAACGCCTATGTGTTTTCACCTGGATAGTAATACAGTATGACAGTTTATCTTTTCAGAAGTTTCAAATAATCACATCATTTTCCAAGGATGAAAGCTCTTAAACCCAGTGTTTGTGTTTCATACAGAAAGGTCATTTAAATTATAATGTAAGGTGGTTCTTTTCTATGATTTTGACTTACTGTCAACAGATCCCATTGAAAGGCCAAAACCAACAGTTGCCCTTGATACAGAGATAACACAGTATTTCTGTAAGTCAGGCCTAAACAGCACTTCCATATCGCTGTCCCAGTGTGTGTTTTTGGAAACGATGACTGAAATTAAAAATGGTTTCATAGGCGTGATGTATAACACAGCAGCGACATGTTCAGCATCAATACTTTATGGTCACTTTTTAAAAAGCTGTCAATCTTGTGTCGTTTGGAAGCTTCCAGATCTTTTTTTTAATTCCCAATTACAAACATATTCAGCTGCTGTGTGGGAGCTGCTCGTTGTGTTTGTGTGTGCGTGTGATCAAATTTGACTTAATTGCGATTTACTTACACATTTACTCATACAACTAACACAGTATGCATGACAGAATTAGAGCCTTATAATAACAGAATAGAAAGATAATAACTGGAGCGCGGATGGCCGGGCGGTTTGGGTCGGCCACATGTAAGGAGGTTGTAGTCCTTGAAGCGGGTGGCCTGGGTTAAGGTCTGACCTTTCGCTCCTTTCCTGCATGTCATTCCCCACTCTCTCCCGATTTCCTTCTCTATCCACTGTCCGGCCTAAAAAAGGTAAAAAATTAAAATTAAATTAAATTAAATAAGAATAATTTAGTAAACTACTTTACCTTTCTGCATCGTTTTAAGTGAGAGAGCTTTGATTTACCTGCTGTATCCGACCTGGACATCACTTAACAGCAGATGAGGATAGAGTTCAGGTGAACATGGTGGAGAATTCAGAAGGCAGAGAGTGAGATATATCTATACACAGCTGGTGGAGACAAAGCAGAGCTACAAGGAGATTGGATAAATAAATTAGAATTATAAGATTGACAGAAACTGTACTTTAACTGAGTGGTAGCGTTTCAATCTGCTCCTCTCAACATGACATATGAAGTGTTATTTGGTAGTGCTACTCTAAAACGGCTTATATATTTATAGTTAGAGGTGGTGAAAAAAAGATCCAGATTCTTATCTTCTGAGATTTTAAAGTGATTCATAACTTCCAAAAATCATTGTTGTTTTTTTTCCGCCTTCCGTCTAGACGTGCGCCCATTTGCGGCCTCCATAGAGCAAGCAACAGGCTAATCAGTCACTCCCTGCTAAGTGCTAAAGCTAGCTCTTTAACTCACTAGAATGCCAAATGGAGCAGCAAGAAATTCAGCCGGTCTCACAGATGACTGGAGGAGATCCTGAAGTATGTACTAAATCAAAAATAGACTTTGAATCGAATCATGACCCCAAGAATCCAAACCGAATTAATTCATGAGACACCCAAAGAAGCCCTATTAATGCAGTCAGTCATTTCCATGGATTGTATTTTTTTTTATTTTTAATAAATGGTACTGAAACAGGAGAGAGTAGGATGATTTCCATCAGCAGTACTGAGTGTTACATCAGCAGTAAGGAGTATGTTGGATGTAGTTCAAATCAAAGGCAGCGTGTCTGTTCCAGTTCTACTAAAGTGCAGCTCAGAGATGTTGTTCCTGAGCTCAGAGAGTATATATCACACATACAGTGACAGTTGTCAACATCACTTCATCGTTGGTTTTGGTCTTTTCTTTGGGGATTTGTTGACTTTTAGCAAATCTTCAGCCCTTCCCCCCCACCCACCACCACATGCATCAGCGACTGATGAGTCAAATTATGCACACCAGTTCCTGATTATCACTCAAGAGGAAAAAAACGACACTTTTTTAAATAAAGTACAGGTTTTACATTTCACCACAGGTTTTAACATTTGCCTCCCTGCATGACACGTCTGAGGAAAATCTCCCTCCTCCTCCGCCACTGTTCAGTTTCAAGCAAGAAAAGATAAATGCACAGGCTCGTTTTTTTTTTTTTTTCTTTCATACTAATGGTGAAAGTCTCCTAATCATCCCCCAGTGTCTTTGCAGGCTCATTTGCATGTGGTTAATTAGTGTGTGAAATAGCTGTCTGTGGTCTGCTTGGCAGGAACCCGGACTCCAGCGTCTTGCACAACCTCCGGGATGTTTTGGAGATCGAATTCCCGTCACCTGCCACCCACGAAAAATCTGTATGTCACACAGTTTGCCCCCCTTTCCATTTCAAACATGTCCATTCCCATCACAGTTACCTCGAGGAGCTGTGTGTGTGTGTGTGTGTGTGTGTGTGTGTGTGTGTGTGTGTGTGTGTGTGTGTGTGTGTGTGTGTGTGTGTGTGTGTGTGTGTGTGTGTGTGTGTGTGTGTGTGTGTGTGTGTGTGTGTGTGTGTGTGTGTGTGTGTGTGTGTGTGTGTGTGTGTGTGTGTGTGTTTACATCTTTGCATGCATACTTCTGTCTGTGTGTTTGAGCTTCAAGTTATAAGGGGGCGGACATACGCTGCTGCCTATTTTTCTGAACATTTCCATATTTTCCTCTCTCTCTCTCTCTCTCGCTCTGTTTTGTTTTTTATTTCTTCCATGAGGTGGGCACAAATTCTCCCTTTAATTGGGTTGTTTACAGAAAAGATCATTAGAATAACAAAGATGGCAGAATTCTCTGCTCTATCAAATCGCTTTAATCTCTCAAAACCATTTATCTCTTTTTTTTATAAAACACTCGTTCTTTTCCCCTCCCCTCCCCTCCCCTCTCTCTCTCTCTCTCTCTGTCTCTGCGGATGGGTTAAAAGGGCGTCGTGTTTATCCGCTGTCGCTGCGGTGATTAATGCCTCGGCTTCATTAACATTCAGAGGAAGTGCAAAAAAAGTTGAGTTGACCAGATGTTGATTTTTTTTTTTCTCTTTTTTGTTTTTTTTACCTGCCACCTTCACACTTAATGGATAGCCCCACAAAAACAGGAGCTTCTCATTACACCGAAATGCAAACGATGGTAGAGAGAGAGGTGTGTGATAAGCCTGTGATGGTGGGACTTGAGAGAGAGAGAGAGAGAGAGAGAGCTTGGGGGGTACAGGCCAGGGTGATGTACGCACTGCAGTTCTAACTTAAAGGTAGTTCAGCACTTTGTGGCTACAGAGCGAGACTGCCAAAGTGTTAAAGGGGAATTCTGGTATTTTCAACACATTTCAGGGTCTAGATGACTTATAGGTACAAACACACCAGAAAAAGACTTCAGTATCTGCCAAACGAGGAGAATCCTTGTTTCCTGATCAGATAAGGATCAAAGAGGATGTGGGTACAAGGAACAATCTGTGGGCAGCAAAACTATGGGGAATATTAGAAAAAGAGCTCTGGTGACGTAAACAGCACCTTTCTGAAAAGATTTTCAACTTGAGCGCTCGGAGCAGCCGCACAAAAAGAGGCTCGGAAAAAAGACGCTGGGTGCTGCGTTTCTTCTCTGGGCGGCCTCCTGCTGCTGTGAACGCTCTCTCCTTGTTGAATACAAATTTTAAAAAAGACACTAGCTGGACACGTGGCTTTAGATTGCTCCTTTCAAAGCCAGAAGACTTTAAACAGAAACTTCTCCTTGGAGAAGGAGGGAGATGTTCGTCTACCTCTGTCTTGATCCAGTTAGTTTGTGTTATTGTGTGTTAGTTACCCAAATCTAACACCAAAGTCACACAGTAAAACATTAACAGTCTCCTTGTTCTGCAAAGAAAAACAAAACCTTTGATCCAAGGAGTGAAGAAGGAAGAAACCAATGGAACAGCTGTTTCTCCTTTAACCCAGATATACTTTACTGGTTAAGATGAGTCATGATTTACAATATTCAAACAGACAGAAATCTAAGAGATCACATGACTTTCATCTCATCTTAAATATAGAAATATCTTTTTTCTATTATTGGTTCCTGGTTGTAATGCAGCAGTATCGCCAGATGGCAGCTACTGTACAGCGTATCTTACATCTGTACTACACATCTGTAGCTGTTTGATAGCCGCCATTAGAACACAATTTTTATTTTTTTTTATATAATTGCCACTGACTTTCTGATATGCACATCCCTTGTAACAAATGATTCTTCTTAAGGGATCATTTCTGTGGAGTTGTCAGGGGCTCTGGATATAAATCAGAGTCTGTTTATGACACAGTTAAAGTGGATATATTCCTTTCACCCTGAGAGATGACTTTTCCAGAAAATTACAGCTCATTTTAGGGGCCGCCTGCTGAAGCGATCAAGTGGAACAATTTAAAAACGGTTTGTACCTATAAGTCAGTAACACATCAAAACATGGAACCTGAGGCCCAGCTGAGGAAGAATTCCTTGAGTGTGTGTAACCATGGTGTATGTTAGAAAGCATCCTGAATGTATGTATGTGTGTGTGTGCGTGCGTGCGCAGAGCTTCAGCGTTGAGTGTGGAATCTGCTACGCTTACCGTCTTGAAGCTGCGATCCCTGATCAAGTGTGTAATGACCCTCGCTGTGGCCAGCCCTTCCACCAGCTCTGTCTGTATGAGGTATGTACACAGGGTTGTATCTTTTAAAAAAATGCTTTTTCAATCCACACACACCAAATTACACACAGTGGGGTTGCTACACACTGCTACACAGTGTGGTCCATACTTTGGTCCACATTGGGACTTGAACCGGCAACCCTCCAGTTCCTAACCCAGGACCTTACAGACTGAGCTACTGCCACCCTGATATGCTACATCTACCCACAATAAAAGACACACTGACTGATCAGCTGCTTATTCTATTGATTGCTTCATCAACTGTCAGGATGTTTTATAAATCGTCCATCACAGATTTAGAGAAACCGACAGGATGTTTTAAAAATGATCGTTCGGCTTCTGAACTGACTGACAGTGATAGGATATTGTAGCCAATTAATTTTCAGTCAATCATCGGATCAGGTAATCTCTTCAGCTCAAAGTTACCATGTATTAGATAAGCAAGCAGGATATGATGTATCAATCAGTCGATGTATGGCAGACATGATGGATCAGTTTTAGTCGCAGTGAGAACATCTGTGAGAATTTGAGAAACAAGAACTGATTTAACTCTGAAGTCTTTGTTACAGTCATTTCAAAGTCTGCCAGTATTACTTAAAATGTTCCCCAAAGAGTTTCTCTGATTCTGGACTCGATGTGGCTATCAGAAAACGTAATCCTTAATCAGAACATGACATAATATAGTCAATCTATTTCACTATGGAGAACATCAGACTTTCATGGTTCTCTCTTGAGACCCCTGGATTATCAGTTTATAAAATTGATGAGCAGATTAATCTAAGTTCCTTTTTTTTTAATCAGAGCTTGATAATGGGGGGGGGGGAATATAACAATATTTCTTCCAGTAGCTTTTTATTTTATTTGTCAGAACAGGTCAGCACTGTATTTTTGGAAGGTGTTAAACGGTCAAAGGTCTTAGTTGTTGTAATGTTCAACAGGGGACTGAAGTGACAAACTAGAACTTTCACACAGTATACAATATGAAGCTTCTGTTTATTTGGGGATTAAACATTTTGACAAGTTTTTACATCAAAAGGAAAAGGAGTTTCTTCCACCTGTTTCACTGATAACCAAAATATCATATCAGGGGTTCAAGATAAAAGCCATCAAACACATCAGAACAAAGTCATGAGTCCTTGTTAGGTGTGGTACGGTTGATTTGAGTGTTAAGACACATGTCATCCTGTCGGGCTCTGCGTGGTAGAGGCACAGGACTGTACAGGAAACAAGCTTGTGAACAGAGATGACTTTATTCATAGACTCTTTATCCAGTCAAACTGTGCATAACATTGAGCTCTCTTTTTAAAAGCCTTGAACAAGTGGCAGGAGAATATGCTAAAGTTCCACATAAAAGCCCTCCAAATGCTTCAAAGTACCGGGTAATCTTGTACATTCCTTTAAAGTGTGCAGTAATAAGTGAGCATTGAAACAAGCGTTATTATCACTTGACACTGACACATCAAATCCAAGGTAATGATTTTTATAAAGCAGTCTTTTTTTTTTCCCCTCCTTTTCCTTCAGTGGCTGCGAGCGCTGCCCTCCAGCAGGCAGAGCTTCAACATTGTTTTTGGAGAGTGTCCTTACTGCAGCAAGGTATGTGTGTTCGCCTGAATGTGACTGACAGCTGCCTTCACTCAAAGGCCTTCAGTGGAGAGTCAAAAGATATTCACATATCTTAATTAGCGCCGCTCCATACATCACCCAGCCTTCTCTGCGCTCAAAGCACGCCGAGTGCGTTCACCACAATGTGTAGCATTCAGTCACTTTCATTCCAGCTACTCCAGCTGGTTAGAAAGTAAAAGAACAGAGGTCTGTGAATACAGCGTGCCATTGAGCCACATTCAAACACACTTTTACTCATGCATACCATTTTTGGAGTATCCCCCCCCCCCCCGAGTCCTTCGTTTCCCAGTCCAGTTAGAATTAAGTGCTCTCTTCATTTTTCCACAAAGCAATCCTTCATAGCACATTTAGCTACACTTTTTTCTTTAGCTACACGAATTTCTGGAATTTCTACCGCGGCTGCATTTTTGTTCATATTTTTGGGTCTACATTACGAGAAGGTAAAAAAGGAAAACGACCCAAAACTAAATGATAAATGGGAAGTATTATTTTCTAAGTATGTCCAATAACAGAGTGTGGATAGATATAGAGATTCCTCGTAAACAGGAACATCGCTTTTGTGGTTTGACGTGCAGTAGACAGGAGCTGTGATTCAACAGCTGCCTTGTCGTATGCAGGTGGTTTTTTCTTCTGGCCTGTACTACAAAGCAGGGTGTTCGGTCAGCAATATAACTTCAAGGTTAACTCTGCTGTCAGGGACTGACCTGCTTGGGATAAGAGATCAGTTTGTACACAGAAACACACACTGACCAATCAGATTCTTGAGAGCTGAAAGAGTTAGTCTTTCCTGGATGATGTTACAGAAGAAAATGTGAATGTAAGTTATTAAAGTGTGCTTTACTGAGTTCATCCTAAAACAGAAAATGAGAAAACACAAAAGCCTTGTTGACATAAAATTATTTCTACTTATCGCTTTTAATTTGATTATAAATAGTTTCCGTCAGCTCCATATGACATCCAAGACTGTCGCCACAAAAATAAATCTGAGCACTGAATAGAGTTATAGGAGTACATGCTGTCAGGGGGATTGGGAGCTGGACACACTTGTTGGCCGGGGGCGGGGTCGCTTCAAGTTATCGTTAAGGGATATCAAGCCATCGAAAGGGGAAGTAGCAGAAATAGAAAGAATGAAAACAAAACAAGCTCTACACTAAAAACACTAAAAAGTGGAGTAAGGCTCACAGACAGTTTCGAAAGCCCTTTATACATCAAGATAAATCAGAGGGCGAACCTCTCACTGTCTCTGATGGTGAGAGAATCAGCACAAAGCACTGGAGCCCAACAGTATATATAAGCTCCTCCACACCTGGTCTGAATCAAGTCCAATCAGCCCCACACACCTGACTCTGCACCCACTTGATTCCCTCACCAGCCTCAGTGAGTAGAAGAGTGAGGGCCATCTTCTCCCCCATTCTTCTGCAATGACCATTTCATTTTCAAAGTTGTCCAATCACCCAAAGTCCAACCGGGTCTCATCAGAGTGTTGTATGAAGCAGCAGTGACCTCCGTAGTCCATTTAGGCGTCAATCCATGGTGATCAAAAAAAACTATGTATGTGTAAGCATGTAAAAAGTCCAGTTTGCAAAGTTATCACCAGCAGTAGTTTGGTTACATCTGCTATTGCACTAATCTCATATAAACAAAAGTGACAGCATCCCACAATTTATGTTATTTTATTTCACTTTTATTTAACCAGGTTGGTCCCATTGAGATTAAGAACCTTTTTTTTCAAGGGAGACCAGGTCAAGACAGGCAGAAGCAAAAACACAAAGTTACTGACAAGAGGCACAAAGAGAGACAAAAATACAATTTACAAAACACTACATTTTACATTTAAATAGAACCATCTGGGAGTCAGTAGTTCAAGCAGCTTGAAAACATCTTACATGTTATCTTATGATCACATGATCTGCTGCTGCAGACTTTGATGTCTTTGATTGGTCGTATGTAGCAGACACTTATTCATGTGAAGGCACTCAAAAAAACTCTGGGCTGCTTCATGGATTTGATGACCAACTTCATGTGACTGTTCAGCGTGACCTCTTGTGTCTGGGTTTAGTGAAGCCAGAGAACTGAAAGATACCCAGAATATGTTTAACTCGCTTCCTAATAAATGCCTCAAGTTTACTTAACTTTAACTGTCTGGTTGGTGGTAGATCAGCAGCGAATGTGTTCTGCAGAATGAATGTATAATGTATATAATGTAAAATGATGGTTCTCTTTCTATTTCAGCCTATAACTGTAAAAATGGCGGCCCAGAAGTCCTGAGGCGCCACCTTGCCTTCCTTCTCAAAAAAAGGGATTAAACTCGCTTTGACAAACTCCAATAACCGTACCCAGGAAAAGGAAGACGCTCACAAAGATGAGCCGAGACCACAGTCCCCCTCGCTGCACAGGATCGGCCTCCTTTTTTGGACCTCGGCGAGCAGACGCTCCCTGTTCACCGTGGCCGTCTCGGTGCTCGCTATCCCACCACTGTTGATAGCTGTAGCCGTCTCTGTGGTTCAGCAGCCTTTCATCGAATCGCTCATGAGAGTCCATGTTTGATTGATCCTCCTTTTCACATTCTGACTGTTTGTGTTTTCTCCTTTGTGGGCGGAGTTGTCGCTCTGAGGTCACAGTGAGGTCGTCTCCTTCCCAGCAGCTCCAGTTGGATTTAGTTTCCTGTTGAAGAGGGTCATTTATGTGTTTGCTTCTTCTAACAACAAAATCTCTGAACTAAAGTAAATAAAGTGTGAAAAATGAACTAATACACGAGTCATTCCTTGCAACCTTCCTGAGAACAAGTCATAACAAAAAAACTTCTGATTTGGGCATCTTTAAAGGATTACTGGTGAAAAAAATACTTGTTTTTAACACACATCTAAAATGATTCCTTTTTTGTTTTTAGCGTTGCAGCTTTCTTGTCCTCACACCTGTTTTGGCTGATTTCTCAGGCCTATCGGGGGGCCTCTCAAATAGCATTCAGGTATGGGTCTGGGTCTGGCCGTCTCCTCCTTCTCCTCTTCATCTTCATCCTCACTGTCATCTTCTTTATAATTCACCCGAGGTCCCCTCTTTGGCCTCAGTGATCTGCTGACAGTTGGTAAAGCATCATCGTCCTCCTGGGAACAGAAACAGAACGTCATTATTGACTTATTTTTCATTGTTTGACTGGATGATTGGGTTTCATTAAATCCAGAATGTGACACATCTGTGTTAATGGCCTAAATGTGCCCTGATGTTGGAGTTTAATGTGTGAGCCGAGTGTCCCTGATGCTCAAAGACTCCAGGCCAGCTGATTGAAGGTTCCACTGGCCTACTTAGGCCAGTTAAAAAACTGCCTTAAACATAAAATATCAGTAACATAAAGTCCATAGTTTCAAATTGTTTTCCTGTGATACGTATTTGTCATAGTTGAAAGGCAGCTTCACTGCTGTCACTCCTGCAAACACGCTCACTACACTCAGATTTTACACTCGGGCACACATCATAGATAAGAGTTTCTGAATCACCGGTTCCTGGACAATGGTTGGGCAAAAGTTAAAATATAAAGAAGAGAAAATACCTTGAAGAGTGAGAGAGAGAGAGTGACAGTATGAAAACCAAAAAGAGAGAAAGTTCCAGCCACACTGGCAAGACCACTGGAGTTGGCTGGAACACGATGCAGCGACATGTGCCGACCAATCAGTTGAGTATGGAGTACAACCACTAGAACTCAACGAGCTAGAAAAAGGTTTTAAATTAATTACTTTTGCATCAGATTGATTCATTTTTCTCTTTTCAAGAGTAAATTCTTGGCTGTGACTTTTCACATTAAAAGTAATGTTACCGAGCCGTAGCTGCAGAGATCCTGAAAAGCCACTGAGCCTCAAATTAAGCTTATTGTCAACCCTGGAAGTAGGAATGTTAAGATTAATATTAAATCAAACTTCTAATGTTAGCTCATATGCGCAGAAGAGAGTTACTGTAAAATCCAGAATATAAGTTGACCCGGTATACAAGACGTAGTCTGTTTTTTTGGGGGGAAAGGTTTAAACTGTGTTGTTCTGATTCTACCTGTTGGGACTGAGGTTTAGTGATGGGAGGTCCTCTTGTGTTGCGAGCTGGTACAGGTTTAGACTTTCTCTTCTCCTCTTCTGGTTCCTCATCCACCTCAGTGGCTGCAGCCTTCACTTTGGATGCCCCTCTGGCTCCTCCCACTTCCTGTTGAGACAGAGACGGGATGTCCTTACTGATACTGACGCTGAGTGTCCTCATTTCAAAAATACAACTTTTTCTTTAACCAATCTTTGCCTCACTACATAACTGTAATTATACTTAAAACAGTTTCATCTTTACACAACACTAGTGGCAACGACTCAGTGAAGGTGCAAACTGAATGGCCTTTATCTCGGCTGACATTTACTCCCCTCGCTAAACCGCCGGTAAATGGCCACTTCTGCTTAACTAGGGATCAAACTGGCCAGCACTTTAGCATGGAAATGAAATGGCACAAGAAGAGGAAATCAGGAGCATAATTGGAGACGCCCTGCTCTGTGTAAAGTGTGTGTCATCAACTTCTTCAAATTGGGCCGTTGAGAGGGCGCTCGCTGGGCCCCGAGGGGTCAAGAAGTGATTGTGGCAAAATTGAGGAGAATCACAGTCCTCCTCCAGCTTAAGACCTGCACACCCCTGGTTAACATGTTCATAGAGGGGGTGAGAGGGGGGAGTAGAGTTTGGGGTTAGAGGAGGATTAGCCCTCCCCTTCACTGCTGTCACGTTTCTCCACTCTGGGGTGAAGAGACTCAACAGAGGAAACAGTAATCATTGTGACCAACGCTCAAGTTGTTGAATGTTCACTGAATATAAAAAAAAAAATGTCCTCTCCAACTGAATCTCGTTTTTATGTTTAAGATTTCATGTTCAGGCTCTGAAACCTCCGATGGAGCAGGTCTGTTCATTACTTCATTACGGTGCTATTGTAATGTGTTAGTTCTAAAGTATTAAGCCATCATCACGTTTTACTGCAGCCCTCCATCCAGACTAAAAAAGATATACTTCTGGCCCCAGACCAGCTTCTCCACAACAACCTCCACAGTATGTGACTCCCAACTTGACTTGGTGTTCAGCTTTTTTTTTTTTGCTTTTCCCAACTGATGACTGACGCTGATGAGGCGGTCCCTGTTGAGCTCTGTAAGGTTGTTCACATGTTTCACCATGAATATTAGTCCGTCTCAATCAATCTAAAAGAGCTCATGTGGATGGAGGCAGGGTTTATGACCGACAGTATACTGCAGTCAGTCTGCAAAAAAAACCTGGAGGACATTATACAACAATTAAATTCCTCCTCCTGCTGTCTTGATATTCTACAAACAGGTTTTTCAAAAAAGTCTCCCAAGTCATGGCTCCAGATCTGTTACAAATTGTAAACCTGTCTCTTCTCTCAGGTGTCTTCCCACAGGCCCTGAAAACAGCAGTCATCAAGCCACTATTAAAAAAGAACAGGCCTATATCAAATCTTCCTTTTTTAAGTAAAATAATCGAAAAAGCTGTTTTTCAACAGTTACATAACTTCTTGACATTGAGCGACTGTTTCAATGTCTTCCAGTCAGGTTTTAGACAAAATCACAGCACTGAGACAGCTCTGGTTAAAGTGTTTAATGACATCCGTTTAAACAGACAGTGGCAGAACCGCAGTCTTAGTTTTACTTGATCTCAGTGCTGCGTTCGACACAGTTGACCACAATATATTACTCGACCGACTAGAAAACTTGATGGGAGTTTCTGGCACAGTACTAAACTGGTTTGAATCCTACTTAAAGGACAGGGACTTCTTTGTGTCTATAGGTAACTTCAAATCTGAGCAAACAAAAATTACTTGTGGAGTTCCCCAAGGTTCCATCCTGGGGCCTCTTCTGTTTAACCTCTACATGCTCCCACTAGCTCAGATTATAAAAAACAATAACATAAGTTATCATAACTACGCAGACGACACACAAATATATATTACAATGTCGCCAGGCAACCATGGTCCCATAAAAGCACTGGGTAAATGCATAGAGCAAGTCAATGAGTGGATGTGCAAAAATTTTCTCCAGCTAAACAAAGACAAAACTGAGGTTGTTGTTTTTGGAGCAAAGGAGGAGCGACTAAGAGTCAGCAATCAGCTTCAGTCAGTAAGACTTAAAACCACAGACCAGGCAAGAAATCTGGGCGTAGTGATGGACTCAGACCTCAATTTTAAAAGCCACATTAAGACAATTACAAAGTCAGCCTACTATCACCTGAAGAACATATCAAGAGTTAGAGGACTTATGACATCAGTCCAGTTCTGAGGTCCTTACACTGGCTCCCAGTCTGTCAGAGAATAGACTTTAAAATCCTGTTGCTGGTTTATAAAGCACTTAAAGGTTTAGGGCCAAAATACATTAATGACCTCCTGATTAATTACAAACCATCCAGATCACTCAGGTCGTCTGGGACAGGTCTGCTCTCTGTCCCCAGAGTCAGAACCAAACATGGAGAAGCAGCACCACACCTGTTTACAGCTGCCTTTCATTAAACAGCTTTAATAAGATTTTAAATTTTAACTCTGCACTGTAACTTTTAACTCTTTTTATATTTTTACTTCATTTATTTCAATTAATTTCATTTGAATTATTTTTATTTGAACATATGTTCAGATTTAATAATTCCAGTGATTTTGAAATGCTCTATTTTAATGTTTCTTTTCTTTCTTCTGTCATGATGCTTTTGATGTCTTGTGTGAAGCACTTTGAATTGCCTTGTTGTTGAAATGTGCTATAGAAATAAACTTGCCTTGCCTTGCAGAGGGAGCGCTAAATATTTTGTCTTCACTCCCAGGCAGCTGTTTCTCCGTCCATCTCAATATACAGGATATGGCTCAGACCAACTTGATGAAAGCTGTACTTGAATGAGTCATGACACAGTTCCTGAAGTGGTGAAATGAACCCAAATGGTTTGAATCTCTGGGTGATATATTATAATCAGGCACAACTGTCTGGTTTGAACATATCTGAGGGGGGAATATTCGCTTGTTGTGGTTAGCCACAAACAAAAAATCCTGTGTCCAACTTAAGCAAGATGGAAAAGCCAAACTTGACTTTGATTTTAGTTATAAGTCAGCTGAGCACTATATGGCCTCTTTCATAGTAGCACGACTGGAACTTCTCACCTTTTCCCTGGTTGTAGGATCTTGCCTCTTTGTGGTGGGCTTTTCAGCAGGGTCTTTAGGCACAGAGAGGTCAAGCTTTCCTTTGACCACACTTCCCAACAGTTTCTTGACATGCAGGTAGTCTGGCTTTTCCTGGTAGTCCATGGTTTTGACATAAAGAAGGAATGCAGCCACCTCATCTGAAGACAGAAACAGAGCGAACTTCAAATAAAAAGTCAAAGATTTAAATCTTACATTTTGAGTAAATCACTGATTGAGCTGTTAATCAACCATCTGATACACGTGTTGCTGTTATCAGGCACTGCACTGATTTTACTAACTGAGACTTAATATTTAATACAAGCACCACCTTCAGTAACGCTGCATCCTCTGTTTTATTATTTCTGGCAGATCTGAGTCATGGAGCAGCACAGGCAAGATGAACCTGAAGGTCTCACTGTCCAGATAATACACCAGTTGGCAATGTTTCTCCCACAGAGGGTAGATTAGGCATGGCACAGCTATGGATATGGATATGCATTTGGTGTGTGTGTGTGTGTGTGTGTGTGTGTGTGTGTGTGTGTGTGTGTGTGTGTGTGTGTGTGTGTGTGGAGGTGTCATACACAGTCAGCTGCTATGCATCACACACTGGCCAGATGACGCGTATGACACATACTGCACTCCAACTTGTATCTCTCTCACACACACACACCGTTGATGCATTCCCTGGCTCTTATCTGAGGCGGGCAGCTGGGCCTCGTCAGCAGAGGAGCACCCGGTCCCAACTATACATCACACACTGTGAGCCTCCACACAGGAGTGACCTCTCCATAAAGAGGAGAGATAAAACACGACAAAGTTTGAAAGGCGTGTCAATGGGACAGCTGTTTTAACAGGTACAAAGTTATTCAGGAGCTTCAGGTAACTGAGGGAGAGGAGGAGTGTCACATCGTAGATCGTCTCGGTTCTGTGGTTCGGGAGAACCCAGATTGAGGCTGTTTTTGAAAACGCCTACTACACAAGTAGAGCGTACTGATTGGACCAGTATGAGAACAAATGTGAAATCTGCAGAATGACAAAAATGTCGTACCGATTCATAAAGATTTCACAGTATGCATCAGAACAGTCCTTTTCACGTATTGTTGTTTCCCAAAATTCAAAGCACCAGGTCAGATATCGAGGAAATAATCACAATCAGACCAAACCACTGCATTTTGAATTATAAAATACTCTAATTGTATTTGCTAATTAGAATACATATATACCATGTTCAATTTGTGTTTTGGATAAAGTTCGAAACATTCCACTATCACTCATTATTTAAATGATCTCTGACCTTTGACCTTGTTCAGAGTTATTTTTCCATGTTACATGTAGCGGAGCACTCGGCGACTCTCTGCTCTGCCTGCACGTAATAAAACTTTAACGGTATACTCTGTCATGTTGAGGATTGTTATTTCCCTTTTTCTTTGGTCTGGTAAATAAATTGCGCACCGGAGCCTAAAAAAAAGTCCGGACATGGCGGGCGGTGCAAGCTGATGTTCACGACCACAATAAAAGCCTCCTACACAGAGCGGACTTCACGTAGCAGATAAAAGTTCTGACTGTAGCCTACATTGAAATGCCACACTGACGCAAAACTACACTTGTGTTACAGGGTTCAGATAAATGCCTGACATTAAAAACAACAGTTTGCACATTTGTCACTAACCCACATTCTGCTCGACTTTTTTTTTTGTCTGATTGACACTGACTAAAAATATTACAATTTTGGAAATTGACAGAAATCCGTCGTAGAGACGGAGAACTTTAATCCCTGCATGTATACAGGACGACACATGTAGAACAGCTCTGGTAGACCCTGTGCATGTCGGCCTGGTTTCTAAATGAGTTTTGGCTCTGGCCTTTCCTCTGGCTCTCCATTAAAAGAGCAGAAGATTAGACACACAGATTCCTCCCCTCTTCTCCACAGGCTTGTCGTCTTATTTCCAATTTTTCTTTTTTCGATTAACCTAAGAAGTGTAAATGATGTCATAAAACCTGAAGAAGCCCTGTGGTCCCTGGCTTACCTGTGCTGGCTCCACTCACAGACAGCTGCTGGACGGAGCCTGGCAGATTATCCATCAGCCTGAGAGAGGAAGAACGAGAAGGAGATAAAGCAGAGATGAAGAGAGTGCTTCTGAACGATGGAGTTCAGGGGTGGCCTGTTGCTCCAGCTACTGTATGTATAAGACCTGTCACACTAAACCCTACAAACAGTGACGAAAATGTACTGTATGTAAAACATGACACAGCATTATGAAAATGTGATTGTAATGACTCAGCACGTTGGGGAAAAGAGAAATGTTAAATAAAACCAGATGTTTTTGGCAAATTAAAGGTATTTATGAACAAAGAAGAACAAATTTTGCTTCAAGAAAAAAGGGGTAAAATGTAACTGTCCTCTGATTGGTTGATTGTTTCACTGCAGCTGCACACTAATCAGGCTTCACCAGAAGAAGCCTAAATAAACTACTTTGGCTTCACTTTTCACATCTGGAGACATATATGTATTTTTTTGAAAGGGATCTATGGCAATGCAATTCATCTGTAGAAAAATAAGCTTGGTAATGGAAATGTTAACATATTTATGGTATTTTGTGGACATATACAAACTCCCCCACAGAGTACCTGGCTAAACATGTCTTCAGCAGAGGTCTCTGCAGTGAAAAATGCTCAAGTGACTTCTTACCTGGCCTTGGCCTCTTGGACCTGCACTGGGTTCTTGAGATCGCTGTCCCACGGCAGAGATCCACATAACCAGTGTAGAAGACAGAAGCCCAAGATCTGGAGGTCACCCCGTCTAGATGGAGCTACATAACGACAGGAAGATGAGGCGGGGAGAGTTTAACATTTAACCTTTACAAGCTGCTTCTAACTTTGACCAATGGATCATTCCTGACTCCCTTATATGTGTCAGTTTGTAAAAGTTTTGTTCAGTTATTTCCTTGGGGAAAAAAAAGATTTCTACAAAAAAATCTAAAATGGTTCAGAAAATTAAAGAAAAAGAAAAAGAAAAATCAGTAGAAAGGTAAGACTTTTCACAAAGACACTCCTAAAATAATTTCTAAATAACAAATCTTTCCCCAGAGGAGTCAAGGTTGGACACGAAGCGGCAGTTTGCAAGGTCAAGTAGAACGGTAACTCACAAATAAGTAAAAAAGTGAAGAAACCCTCTCACAAAGTGTCACCTGACATTTTTTTTCAGATTACAAAAAAAGAAACAATGATTCCATCTTTTGATTTAATATCTGTTCTATAATTTCAGCTATGAAGGAATCACAGTGAGATGACCTACAGTAGAAAAGTAAGAGGATGATAATCAAAGTGGGGGCTGAATTCTGTGAAAATGGATCTTAGTAGTGTCTGAAGCTGTAACCAGCTTTTTTGTATACTTGAAAGTCGGCAGTGTTGAAGTCAAAACCACAAGAGGCGTTTTCTTTCTAATCCCAGTAATGACGTGGAAAAAATAGCAAATCAGTAGGTGGTTTTGATGGGTCTTGATCTAAAATTTTGAGTCCACCCAATGTGAGACTGAGACGAGACCAGGTCAAAATGCTTCCCATTCCAAGACGAGACCTTCAAAAAGTGGTTTCCAGACCGGTCTTGGATGTGCAGCCGACCAATCAATCTGCAGCAACTGTGTGATGCTGTCATGTCAATATGAACCAAGAATATCCGGGGAATGTTTCCAGCACCTTGTTGAATCTGTGCATCAAAGAATTAAGGCAGTTCTGAAGGCAAGAGGGGGTCCAACCCAGTACTGGCAAGGTGTAGCTAATAACGTGGCCGATGAGTGTTTATGTAAGGGCTGCACGTCGGACAGTTCAGGCCTCCACGTCATCCATTAGTTCCTGATAATGGACACCTCGTTGGTCATTATTCTTTGCTTAATGCATTAAGAATGACACTTATGCTGAAAGGCATTAAAATCAGTTCTGTAACAACACTCTGAATACCCTCAGTGCTATTTTATGACTGTAAACAGAAGTATGTCTGTGTATTTTGTACAACGCTTTGGTTAATTCTAATTTCTCAAACACAGAAGAAATCACAGGTAGGACATAGTTTTGATTTCTCATGCACTAAGTTTTCTTTAAGCACACGTCTGGAGTGTGTTTGTGTCTTATAGTGAGTGTGTTTGATTGCAGGGGTCTACATTAACGTGTGAGGTCTATCAATACTTGTCGACCAACTCCATCCAGAGGGGTCGAGCTCGGGGGAGTTTTAGCAGCTCAATACTGTAACGGCCGCCACACGTCTCCGGAGAAATTACCTATCGACTGGCTCCATCAGAGGGGAGAAATCTCCTCCCTGAGCCACAGCACGCATTGATCCTCTCCATCCAACAGGCCGGTCTAAAGAGGAAGCATGGTCACTGCCACGCTGGACCAGATTACATGGAATGGAACGGACTGTTATCTGGTTACAGGTTAACCACATTTCTGTTCATGAAATATGAGTGTCCAAACCCCAAGTTAAGATATCCAGACATAGGAGATATTTTCTTTTTAAAGCAAAGAATAGATGTTTGAGTAATTGTCCCTGAACAAAAAAAACTTCAGGGTAAGCTGGGAAAAACGAAACATGAGAGGGCTAACAGGGCTTTCACACTCCTGAAAAACTCCTGATCTTAGCAGGAGTAGCAAACAGACACATTAATTTACTGGCTTTATCCGGAGTTCCTCCTGCCAGCGTCAATTTTTGTTACGTCACGTCTTGCCTCAGGAGACCCCCCCGCCCACCCCTCCAGTCTGAAAGGCATAGTCTTTGCTGTAAGGTACAAATGTGAACAGCCAGGTCAAGAGAATTTCCTAAAATGATCTAGATATTTTCACTTAAATGATCAAAGTGGACGATTAGAATCGTAAATAAAGATAATGTTGAAGGGGTTTGAGAGGGGCCATGTCCACAGTTGTCCTTAACGGGGATGTTTCTAGCTACGATGTTCCCTGTCGATTTAAACCAATATTAAAATTCAGACAAGTCGGCCACTCTAATGTAAAGAAAAAACTCAGAAAACAGTCAAAACTTCACAATTTATGTAACACACCTTAACATGGGATCACAGCAGCTGAAGCTACACAATGTCAAATTGGTTTGCCGAGTGTGGCTAACGTTTGCATAGCTAGCGATACAAGCCTTCAACCCTCCTTGGAGGTTAACATCCCTGTGGTTATGTGTACAGTATTGCTCGAGTCAAGTCGTTGATTGCTAGATTAACCTGACACGGCCTATGTAGAACTCTATATTTGTCTTTTTAACAAATCTACAGTGTCATTTAACCAGCATTGCTTGTCTGAATTAGCTAGTAGCTAGCACTAGCTAGTAATGCCACCTAGTGAAGATGACGATGCTTAATTACGCAAATCCCTTGTCCTTCCATGTTGGTATTTTACAACTTTGAAGGTATGAAATCATGTTGAGGTCCAGGCACCTTTTTCAAAATGATCAATGTGTCTTTGAAATGTGGTATTGATGAATAATTCATTATATCTCTGTGTAAAGCAGGTTAGGCCACAACGTCAACTCTAGGTTTCCTCCAAGTATGTCACTGTCTGTTACACTACATCTGAGCAACTCTGATGATGAATGAAAGGTCTTGTTGCCCTTGTGGGATTAAAGTATGCGTTCACTCAGCATTACAGCGGGGGCTTCCTATTGTTGTAAATAATTACACAACTCTTCATTGCTACTGAGAGGCTGTTAGAGGAGAATAAAGATGAAAAATACATGTGATACTGACACTGGAAAAAAAGTGTTGCAACTCCCAGAGCAACATAATAGATTAACAATTAAAAAGATCAACAACTACATTTAGCACTGCTGCCCTCTGTGCGTGCTTTGGGCACCTTATCGCAGCTCATAATAGTGCTGTGTGTGTGTCTGCTCTTCTGTATTTAATGTGTTTTGCCCTCACATGAGGGGAGACAAAGGACAGTGGAGCAGAGAGATATGCATGTGCATACGCACTTAAACAGCTCTCAAAGGGAAGTTCCTTGAAAAACACACATGCACATACAATCACACACACACACACACACACTGCTTACATGTTCTCTACATGCTTTAGACAGGGAGGTGAGGCAGCGGCGGTGTTGTTGTTAATTATCTCCTATTGTTATTCAGATTCCCTAAAGCATGCTGCAGTGTCACACTCTTAACCCTTGTGCTTCACAGTCTTGTCGTTCAGAGCCGGTCTTCTGTCCGCTGGACGCCCACCGAATAGTGGTAATTACACCGTTTAGCTCGCAGTTCAAAGGCCTGCCAGTCGGCAGCTGCATTCAACCAAACCTCACCATGGCAACCTGTCAACATCTTTATAGGGATTGGTGCCATCAGGTCAGGAAAGGGTAGATAAGGGTCTCGTCCTCTGTCATAATCTCCGTGCAAAGTGGAAAGTACACTCATCTGTTTTAAAGCAGGTGTTTGTGGCCTCGTCAAATGAAGCTCAAAATAGAAAAAATGCATCACAATTTGGATTTTCAGTTGTTTTCAGATGACAATATGAACATGTTTTCTTTCCAAAGCTGGAGGTGTGTACAGTTTTTTAAAAGACTGATGTAATCGATGACTGGATTTATGTTTAAACAATGCTCATCTCTTTCGGTTTTACCACGTTTTCAAGGTTCTTATTATCAGTGTCGGTGGTACCACGCTTAAAAAGTAATCTGTTAGGGCGCGGTCACACTAATTTCCATTTTGCCCTGTTAGTGTTTCTGTTCTACTTCTGGTCAGGTAGCCGGGTACCAGATGAAGGTTAACATCCAGCTGTGTCAGTGTGCATGGGTATCTAGCTAATTCAACTAGCAACACAGCAGAGAAGACAGCGTATCCCTGATCTGTTGATTGCTTTGGGGTGTAAAAAAGGGTCAAGAACAACATCATGATGAAATGTTAGTTCAAGAGCCTGTGTTGTCATGTTTTCATTGAAACAGCTGTGGCTTATACCGTATTCCTCTGCCCAGCTCATTTTTCTGATTGTTATCATAGTAAAGGTTATCAGGTTTGTTATTCCTGTTATTAGGCTGCAGAGTGACAGATTATGGGCTGTAATCTAGGCTATGCAATGACAGTAGTGTCTGTACATACAATTTTAATTGAGTAATCTGACATGTTACTTTTTTTAGGACATAATGCAGTGACTTTATGAGTTACTTTTTAATGGCATAATCTTGTAAATTAGAAAAAGGAGGTTGTTATACGCACATCAGCAGACTGAGGAACGGGGGGCGGGGGCATAGGTATACATTTCAACACCTATTGGTTGATAGGCTCTATGTTAGCAAGTGTGGTCAAACATAAAAAAAAGTCCCAAGGTGAAAGCCATTTAGAGATGATCATTATAGATGTCTTTAACCTTTGGACATTTAAAAAAAAAAAATCACCTGAAGAAGACCTCTGGTCGAAACGTTGTGATTAATAAAACCCTTTTTTGTGGCATTTGAGCATAATCTTGTAAATTCACAAGTTTTAACTTTTTAAAGCAACGTTACCATGGCGCTGGTAGCATAGTGTTTAGTGTGCATGGAGGCTGTAGTCCTCTGGGTGGGCCGCCCAGGTTCTGGACTGTAGCCCCTTTCCCGCATGTCGTTCCCCGGTCTCTCTCTCTCCCTGATTTTTCTGACTCAATCCAATGTCCTATCTCTACGATAAAGGCACAGAAAGCCCCAAAACAAAATAAAAAGTAACGTTACCCAACACTGCCTATGAGAGCACATTTCTTCATTCAGGGTAGTGAAAGGTGAATTCTCTCACTCTTTCCCTTCTCCATCCTCAATCATATTAAAATTGACTTTCATCTCATAGTTATTGCTGACGGGGACATTTTTCTGGCCCTCTTTTACTCATCGATCCTGTTGATAGAAACACTACCGAGGCGATTAGGCAGTCTGAACCATGCTAACTCACAGTATCGAACCGGAGGAGGAGTGGAGTTGGCCTGTGTGGAAGCTCACAGAGGTTATCTGTGGCTTGGTGCCTCGCTCTAACCAAACATCAAAGCTCTTAATTAATGGGGGATGAATACACGATGCAGGTTATGACTTCAGCTAATTAGGGAATTGTTAAACAGAGACGGTACCGGGGAATTCAGGAGGGGCTGCGGATGGAGAATCGATGGTCAATGAAGAGAGGGAGCATGTAGGCAATTTGCCAGTTAATGTGTTCCCAATATCAGCCGAGGGAGGCAGAGGGTGGCGGGGCAGGGAGGCTATTTTACATGTATTGACAAAGCAAGACTGGGAACTAAATGGGACACAGTCCATTGCAGTGTTGAAATAAATACTGTCAACATGTATACATTTTTGCTATAGTGTCATTCACTATTACTCAACACCAGAATCAAAACTCTTCTTAGTGAAATCAGCAGTTTGAGACAAATCAGAGAATATCTTTGTTCTAGTTGTTATGTGTAGTTGTTGTGTGTGCAGATGTTTAGTCCTGGCACCTACAATGACATATCCTCTGTGACTTGGTAAGGGGAAAAAAATAAGCCATTGGGGAAAATATGCCATTCAGTTGAGCTGCTGATTGACATGTGAGTCATATTTTCAGTTTAACTTTGATGGGAGTATTTTTTATGTTTGAGAGAACTGCGCATGCATTGTTTCACAGCATGCCATGAAGCAGCTAACTGTCTACCTCACTGTTGTTCCCTTAAGAGGGGAAAAATAACACTCAAAGATGGCTGCCTGTAGCAGCATTGCCACAGGACAAATGCTGCCTTCATGTGCTCCTGGGAAATATCGCATTTACTTTATGAAAGAGTTATGAGCATAAACGGCCCTCTGGTCGTAATAACGAGTGGGAAATTGGGAAATATTATATATTATTATATAATTTTGATAATACTCAAGTTGCTGAGTTGTAACTTTTGTATTGACTTTTCATGGGAGAATGGTAGAAAGTTTAGAAAGAGTGTCAACAATAGACGGTAAAAAATTATAGATGTTGTAAATAGAAGCTAACATTTATTTTTAGTGTTCTATTAGCAGTAACAAGCAGGCACGCCTTAACTATAAATCATGCCAATTGAGTATATTAACATTGATAATGACGTTTACCTGAAGCTCATTTTTTGTTCTTCTTTCTGCACGAGTACTTGAATGCGTGCATGCCGTTTTAACGACTGTACAACTGGCAGTTACAATGTTTCTAAGGAGCACGTGAAGGCAGCAATTATCTCTGTTCATGAACCACACCTCTACTTGCTCATGCATTTTAGAGCTTACCAAGACCTTTGTGGGCATCAAGGCTGGTGTACTCCATGGTTCCGTTGTGGCCCTTCTTGGGGTTTTCTTTGTATTCTTTGTGGTCCCCATCAGGACAGTATCTGTAAGACAGCCCATAGTCTGCCAGGTAGACCTAAAACACACAACCGGAAACACATATACACACTCATTTGAGCAATTATTTCAAAGTCATTCAACTGATAGAGTGAATACTTTTGTCATCTTAAAGAAATAACCCTGATTAAAACAGATACCTGATAACTTTGTGTTCTGTAATGTGCAAGTGTATACTGTAGAGTACAGCAGACCTCACCCCCGTGCACATGCAGGATTATTTGCGGTGATCAGCTGTGGACTAACCTGTTCAGGGTCTCTGTAACCCAGCATGAGGTTGGCAGCTTTAATGTCTGCATGAACGTACTCATGTTCATGAATATATTCCAGAACGGACACCTGGTACAAACAGAAACAGAGACACTTATAATGAGGAGTTTGTGAAGGTGTTTGAGTGGCTGCACAATATCCAGATATGTTCTGTTACCCTCATGGTTTAAAGAGGTCGTTTTCTGTTTAAGTGGCATTTGACCCTGGGTTTTTGTTTTTTTATCTGGACTACACGAGCTCGAGCTCCATCCAGATGCTTTGAACAACAATCAATGAACAAAAAAAAAAAAAAACAGGGTTGTCCTTTTACTCCATGAGGATGAGCTCACCAGTCCTTGGCTAAGTTGCAGCACGGTGGCCTTCTTCAGACGACCTCCGTTTTTCTCACAGACTTTCTGAAGGTCACTGCCCAGACGGTCCATAGCCATGAAACGATACCTGCAGAAGAGAGAACAAAAACATGTGTTTTTCAAGTTTCTTAAACCCCTCCCAGTTTCTAATTCCTGATTAGAAAACAGTTGTGTTCAAACAGCCTTGCAGTACATGTTATGGTGGAATGTTATCATTAACTTTGTGTGCTTTCAATTGATGTCCTATTTTTTACCAAGTCTCCAGAAGTATCGATCTGACCCATAGACTGTTTATCAAGAAGGACAAAGCAACAGCAGCCTTTCAAGTGAAGCCAAAATATTTAGAGCTCCCCCTATTGACTGACTGCAGTATAGGTCATAAGTCCTGCCTTCTCCATGTTAACAGATGGGAAAAAGGTCAAACTATAAAGTTAAAATACACATAAAAAATGTTTGTCAGACCTGGATTCTATCATTATAGTTACTTCCTATCATTCTGATTATTAGTTTAATCTATGCTAAGAAGAGTGGGTAAACATCACTATCAACAGCTCTGTTGACAAATGTGGCTCCTGGCACAGTTCTTCACCAGAGCCAAACCAGTCAACTCTCTGGTTTGGCCGGCCAGCTCCCTACTGCACAAACAAATTAATATTTTTCCACATGACATACCAGCATTTAAAAAAAAAAAATACATTACCTGAGGTTATTATGTTCAGCAAGCCCTGACCCCCAGTATGTCGGGATGCCAAGGAAGTCCAGCTTCCTGCTTGTCTTCCATTTCTGCACTGTTATGACAAAAAAAGAAAAAGTAATGTCAAGTTGTGTTGGTACATCTCTATTTTCAAACCCTTAAATTATATTTCTGAATAGACTGAATAACAGGAGTCAAACCACCAGCTACATTAAACTCAGAGTCACAACGGATGTATTGAAGAAGCAGAAACCTGTGGACCATGGAGTTGTACTAAAAAAACATTTAAAGGGAATGGCTGGCAACTATACAAACTTTTGATGAGAGTCTGATGGTACCATAACCTTGAACTAACCCCAGGCGAAACACCTCCTCAATTCTAAGAGTTTTCTGAACAAAGGCCCTCAAATTCTGTGGAAGGAAGCTGAAGTTTTGTCCAAAATTCCAAATTGTCCTTGAAAGGGTATTAAAGCATATGTGCAAATATCAATCTTACAATATTGAGGATGAAAACAACTGCAAACACACACAGACACACACACACACACACACAGACAAAGCAGTAGGCCTGGCTCGGGGCTCTATGGCGGCTGGCCTGACTGGCGCTCAACCAGGCTGGCAGGTGGTCAGGGGCTCAGCGGAGGCCCGGCCATCATTACGTGTGAGTGGCTCCCTCTCATAACGAAGGCGTTGGAGAGCTCAGACAAGCACGGAGAGGGGGGGCTAACTGCCACCGAGGTGCATGTTTGCTTTGGCTTATTATTAATTACGGTGCGGCAGGCAGCTAAGCCTCTGTGTCTGCGGCCACTTCATCAGTCAAACACACTCGTGCTCCGGCGAGCTGCCGTGGCGCTGGACGGGAGGTGCTACTCACTGCTCTCTGGTTTGGCTGCCCTCTGGTAGAACTTGAGCTCCGAAAACAGGGGGCCATTCTCCTGGTACTCCTGCACATAGAAGCACACATACATTATTAAATACCTCTTATCCCTGATTAAAGAAGCACAAGGCTTGACAAAAAAGAAACATGTCTGGTATTTAAGTCTTAGCAGATTAGAAATGATATGTTTTTCTATTTGTGTAACTAAAACTGGAGGCGCATCATGTTCTTTCATCGAGCTAAGGGGATTCAAACCTTGGCTCTATGTCTATATTTTTTGAAGTCTAAATAACTGAAATAATAATAATACAGAAATAAATCTATCTCCTGCTGCAGTCTTGTTCTGATCAATCAGCCACCTCTGATGATTTTGCATGAAAAATGTACACAATTATCTCACGTCATGTTTGATGAAGCTAGAACTAAAAAAAAAGGAAACATCACTTTGCTTTAGACATTTTACACTTCCATGTATTGTTGTCTGTAACCATGGTAACAACGGCAGAGTGCAGAGAGAGCATTGAACAGTTTTGTCTAAAACAGGTCTCAGATTAAAAAATACTTTGTGGACAGTTTATCAACACACCAAATGATCAGATACTCTGAAGCCTCTATTCTGATGATACATGTAAACATGAAACACATGGTTAAAAAAATGACATCACAAAACATCAACCATGGGATTATAAGACCCTGCTTAACATAGATAGGGTGTCTGTGATTGTGCAGAACAGATTCACTCACCACTTTTATGACAAAGTCCGTGTCTGCTGCAACGGGGCGGTCTACATCCTGGGAGGCTTTGAGACAACAGGAGACAGTGAGGGAAAGTACAGACAAATGCAGGCTACAAAGATGTGAAACCTTTCTTCTTCTTTTTTTATGGATGTGTAAACTGGAATAGTAGCTGATTGTTAATGTCTTCAGACATTAAAGAGAAAATGTTGCTCAACAAGCTGGAGGGTTGAAACAAACCTTAGAAATCAGATCGGATCAAAAAGCTTTACAATCAAGATGAACCCTGATCAATCAGAGTATAGGCACTCTGAAATAACATTTGATTTAGTTGGTTAGCATGTATCTACTTATTTACATTTTATGGGACAGATTGTATATTTAAAGGGTGTGTTATAAGGGAAATAATTCCTATTACCGAGATAGATCAGTCCAAAGCCCCCTTGACCGATGATTTCCCCAAGTCTCCATTTCTTCTTCTCAGTGTCCGTCAGTATGAAGCCCTCTGGGAGCGGTTTGGGTAACGCTGTCTTTTTTGGTGCCATAAAAACTGCACAAACTCAAGGAACTGTGTGGAAGAAATATTTTTATGAAAACCAAGGACAAGTATGAATGTAATGTCAGTAAGTTATTTAAGCAAACCTGGTTCAAATAGTGAAGAGGCCAAGTGGAACATAATGCTATGTACCATTATACCGCCAGTTCTAATATAGAAACAATGTCATAGGTGACAATATTGTTGGAAGCAGACTCTGACTCTGAGTGTCATCATAAATCATATATAAGATAGAAAATATGAGACAAAATTTATTAGGAATAACTATAAAATGACATATTTAAATGTTTTGGTGGACTTACTTAAAAAATGACAGACTTTGATATACATACCTTTTGAATTTTTGTTTCAATTTTCAATTTACATGTGAAACTACATGTGTGTTTAAGTGTGAAAAATTCAAAAAATGAAAATGGTATTGATAAAAAATGTTGCTTAATTGAAATTAATAACTATCTGTGAACATCCTGTCCAAATTTGGTGAAATTCTGATTCTGATTCCCAGAGATACATGTGATAAGGCTAGAGCTGTCCCTTTTGGAGAAGCCCTAATTTGACCTATTTTCGTTTTTTGGTAAGATGCATAAAACGTCCAAAAAAAGTTATTTTGCAGTAAAAAAAAATTATACAACCATCCGTTTCATAAACTAGACATGTTCAAGTTATGAGAAAATATGGTTGTGCTTTGTTCTACCTCGGGTAGGGGTCTCTCAACTTTTAGGGGCCCAAGTTCCTCTACTACATGGAAACATCTGTCAGCTTGAAGTCATTACACAGCACACACTGTAAATGATCTGGTAACTGTCTTTATGAGAGGGGTGGTACTGGTATCTATAGTAACAGTCGTTATTAGCAACACACTTACTTCATAATCACATATTTTATCTTTATTTGAGTGACGTCAGGATAAACAAATCAATGTCTGGTTTGTGTGCTCTATGACTGACAAGTCATGATTGAATCACTGCCTGGTTGGCTAACTTAGATAAACAAAAATAAAACAAATAAAATATAAACAAATGGTTTGCGATGTAACATTATATTAGGTTTAATTGACGACGCTGGAATTTTGCCTGCAACCAAAACCCCGTAAAACGAGAGGAAGTTAAAATATAAATAACTCTGCTGTTCAGCATGTAGTAGTTCTACCAGCTACAGGAAGCTAATGTTATTTATCATGCTCATACATACAGCGACCTCCGGAGATAACTCAAGCAGTAGTACGTCGTCAGTGGACCTTTTCGTGGAGAAACATACCGACGAACTGCCCTTATTTATACTTTAAAGAGAACAATCTCCCCGAGTCTCTTCCCCTGTCGTCCAGTGTAAAACAAAAACAAAAACCGAAACCACTTCCTGAAAGTTGTCCCTCCCCGCTACGCCCCACAGCCAATGGCGTGAGGGGAAAAGTTTCTCAACAGTCCAATGACCAATAGGAGGAGCAGAGGAAGCGGAAGTGTCAGTATTATTCTCTCAGCAAATGTCATTTATTAATAAGGCATTTAAAGATAACTCTGCATTAGCTCTTCTAAACCACGGGCTTCTTATAAAACAACATATTTTCAATTAGTTGATTAGGTCATACTTACAGTAAAATTCAAAGGCAGAGTAGTTTAAAATCAGTTTTAAACAGACCCAAAATGAAATATGGCAGTACTCTTGCCAATTTGCTAAAATAGAATGAATATAAGGAGTGAATGTAAACTCTAGCTTCACTAGTGAAACCAATGAATTAGTGCATTTAAACTGTATTGGTTTTGTTGGTATGTAAGTCTATTTCTTACTTTATTTATCTTAACAGTTTATACTGTATGTCATCATTACGGTCACATGAGGCTCCAACAAAGATGGCAAGGGGAGAAAACAATCTGAATTCATTCTATATGAGCTGTTTACCACCCAGGGGAACAATTGATCCTGGTGTTGAGGACTGCAGCATGCTAAAAGTAGACGGAATTTAAAAGAAAATAAACTAATGTGGGATTTCTTCTCTATTTCTCAAACATCCTGATCTTCAAAATATCATCCATTAAATCTGATCAAATTCAGTGTTGAGTGGTAAGATTAGCAAAACCTCTTCAACGTAATGTTTTTTTTTCATTCTATGCCATGATCCCTGAACTCATTCAACTGTTCACACAGTGACATTAGCAGTGATCCTCCATCTACCTTGTTTCATTTAAAAACACCACTGAATCATTGAAAGTCAAAAGATTCATCTCATATACTCATATTTACTCACCCAAAGTTTCATAGGCCGTTCTTTTATTCATCTTTCATTTTATTTAGTTTAAAATAAATACTTTATACAGCTGCTCTGTGTCCTTCACTTGCAGTATGATGCAAGTATAAAAAAAGAGTCTTTCATTTATTTTATTCATTAATTTAATCATTCAGAAACATTCAAAATATGTTTTCATCAAAAGGCCTAATTATTGCTTTAGAGTCCCTGCTGTTGAATAGATATGGTTCCTCCTCCTTGAAAGAGAAAATCTGACCCTGCTGAAAGCAAAATATAGTTTCATACTGATCCAAGTGCGTTGAATACTCGAATGTGCTCAACTGTACTCAAATGTAGTCAATAAGGGCAGCCGATGTTAGCAGCAACATGCAGTAAAATGGAAGCAGAGGTAGTGCTGGATCCTGACATGGGGCCTCTTGTATACTGCTTATTCAACTTACTTACTCAAATCAATACCAGTTTGTTTCAGGAATTCTGGCGTCCCTGTTGTAACCCAGCTTGATCTCCGTTTTGCTGTACAACATGGTCAATACCCCGCCTGCCTAATGAACACAGGCTTCAGGAACAAGTGTAAAGCCAGGAGCCGGTGGTGGACAGGAACTCACGCACTTCTCCCCACTCATCGCTCCCAATCAAGCTTGTTTTATTCGGATGAAAGGGGGGAGAAAATGCCTTCTCTTGTTGTTCCTGTCGGCGTGCACCTGCAGTGAGCCTATCGATCTGCAGACACCCCTCAGGGCCTAATTTAAGACTCAAGGATTCTGCTTTGAAAGGAAGAAAATAAAACATCACTGGTTGAACATCAGGTAGTCACAGGGAAAACTGGGGAAGTGAGTCTGCTTTGGATTGAAGATGAGCTTTAAGTCAAGTGTGCTCTTTGTCTGAAGATCAAACGAACAACACTTCCAATGAATGGGGCCTAATTATTGCAATATAGAGCCTATAGCATCTAAATACCTGCTATTTACTGAACTTATATCTGATTGGCTCGGGAATATGTAGAATTGCATAGTTCTCCCCGAACATCTGTTTACAAATGTGTACATATTTTTTCAGTATGGTGTTGCAGCATGTTCTCACTCCCAACTTTTCAAATATATCAAGTTGTGAGTGCGGTATGATTCAGTTGCCTCCTAGTGTTTGTCTCGCAAATCCTAGGATTGTGCCCCAGTTAAGTTTTCAATCATGAATTATAAATGTTCTGTCAGAATTTTAAATTACATTTTGATGAGAAACATTTCACATTTTTCGTTTTGGATGTGCCAAAATATTGAACACTTCACAAACTGTCAAGGGTTTAGGTTCAGCGTATAGGCTCCAAAATAACCTTCCGGGGGTTTTTATTCCTGTTTGTTTTGGTCTATTATTGGCACCTGACCATTAGCAAATGTGGATTCCTCTTACCAAATCAACATGAAGCTACAAGACAGCATCCAGAAATGGTTTTCAGAAGTCGTTGGCCAATCTCTCTGAGGCTGTTTACACCTTGTGATTAACATCCATCTTGGAGGATCTGATAACAAGTGGAAAGTCTTGATGCTAGGTGTAAACATACCCACATGTTTCCTGAGGATCGATTGAGATCCGACAGCTGAGACCACATACAGATCAGATTTGGCATTAAGGCAGGAGGGAGGGTGCTTGATGGGAAATGAGTTTCAACATATCTCCACAGCATCAATGGAATGCAATTGACAATTATTTACTACTAATATTGGAATGATGATACAGAATTAGGTGATGTTAAGCAACTTGCCGTTATCGATTTGAGGATGCTTAGAAGGGGATCTGTCATAGCTCCTGGGCACAACCAAACACCCTCAGGCCCCTAACAGATAGAATGACGGACAGAAAGAGAGAGAAAGAGGTGGGAGGAAGGAGTGCAGGGGAGGTGGGGTCATTCTCCTGAAACTTTGGTTTATATCATTGCTGAAGTGCTTGTGGAAGGGAATTATTCTGACATGATATTCATTATGAGTACAGCAAATCCAAAAAGAAATATGTAATTATCTTGGCGTGACTGAATGAATCCTTTTCAGCCAAAAGTTGAAAGTAGTAGCTGTTCTCCTCAGGTGCATTATAAAGAAATCATCCTGTATTTTACATTCCCTTCAGACTTTTTCCTGAGTGTTGGATATGTGTTTATCTGTGAGCAGGTGTTGGTTATTTTGTACTTTGCGGACATCAATCTGTTTGGATCAGCGAGACACTTTCAAAATGTCAAACTATTCCTTTCCCAGAACAGAGACTTCACTTCAATGGGACCATTAGAGGTTAAATGACTGACTAAACCCCCCCCCCCCCCCCCCCCCCCGTCCTTGTACAGTAGGACATCCACACACTCAATCCATCCAAAAGTCACAAAATGTCAACTTCATTGATACTATAACCTCTCTCTGTGATCCAGGTTTTAACCCCAGACCTCTTGCATCTCTTGTCCATTTTGTCTCTGTTTATTTTCCTCCCATTCACTTGCCCTCGACCTCTCTTGCTCTCTCCTCTCTCTCACACCCGCTCTCCGACTCTGCCACCTCTCACCCGGGGTAATTGCTCTGTGAGCACGGCGCTGCCTGTACAGCTTCCTCCCGCCGCCGCCTCTCATAGTCTGGGCTTGGTGACACCAATCTCGGCGAGGGCGTGACACCATTTTGTGCAACCGGCCCTTGTGATGGAGATGGCGTAATTGTCCTAATTAGGGGGGCGCAGATCGGGCGGCCGTGGCTCTGACCCCACCCCGGCCCGAGTCCATATGGTGGGAGGTTGATAATGAGCCTGTTAATGTGCTGTGTCCATCAGTGAGAGATACTCAGTGTGGACGTTGTGCCAAAGAGATGGAGGAGGTTTCACTCTCCTTGCCCTCACTTCTATTTCCTCCCTCTTGCTCACTCGTACACACATACATTTACATTTTGGCTCCAAAGGAAAAAAGAAATGGACAAAAATTCACTCAATACCTGACGTTTTTAACTGCTTAATTACCCACAGCAGTCAAAGCTGTCAGCACATTAGTGGGCGTTACATTTTGTCAGTAACAGTCTGCCCCTGATCATAAACGACATTTTCAAACTGTTTCATTTTATGAATCATTTGTTCCTGGCCCTGTCTCTCAGCTCCCATCATGCAGCTGTGTCACTATTTCATGTTGTGACTTTGTTCCGTTTATGAATATGAGATGTATTGCCAGTTCAAATGAAAGTAATACAAATCTAATGGCCAGTAATGAGATGCTGTTTCGCCATTATTGGACGTGGGCTGGGTCTATGCCAGTGTGTGTTTGTGTGTGTGTGAGAATTCTCAATGCTGCGTATGATTTGATGCTAATAAAACCCTACTTTCTGCTCCAGGGAGCAAGCACTGACCAGGATTCAGATTAGGCCTTAATGGTTTCCAGGCCTGGGGCTAAATTGAAATGTAAAAACCCCAAACCAAACATCATTTACTCCTTACGTTTCTTGATGTGGCCCAGCGAGCAAAAATTAGAGTGATGTAGTTGTTTAACTGTAATTTGCTTTATTTCATGCAAACATTGACTTGAGGAGGCCCTACTTCATGAATGAAGATGCACGTCTGGATTTGCATTGAGATGCTATGACTGTTAATCTGTGTCCACTCAGCAGCTTCCCTATTCAACACTTTTTACTCTTGTGTGTATTAGCCAGACAATACCATCTGGCCTCCTTCAGCAACGTCTTCACAACATTTTCATTCAACTCGTTCTGAAGAAAAGTCAAAGGTAGATTCATGAACACATCCTTAAACTGCAGGATTGTTTGCATCTGTGTTCTTAAATTGATGAAAGCCATGTCCTCCTAATCACTCATTCAGAGAGCACTGTCATCAGAAAACGACGCCTATGGGATGAAGTATAAAATAACTGTAACCCTAAATCTGCAGTTTTTTTTCAGAATGAATACTATCTGATAGTACATTTAGAAGCTGCTGCTGCAGAAAGACGGAACTTGAGACAGATTTAATACCTGTGTGTAAGATGGGTTGTTTTTACGTTGTGCAGTTTGCCCAATTTTGGCCTGATCTCTGTTCAACAGACAGTTGAAAACACAGGCGGTTAGCTTGTGCTAGCTTGCTAAATTATCAGCTTTTCTATTACAACAAAGGTGATGTTCTCTGGTAGCGTGTAGTGTATAGGCTTGTTACAGTACAAGCAGAAAAAGCACCTCCTAACCTCTGCAGTGGGCATGCACCACACAGGAGTTGGGATCTAGTTTGAATGTTTACAAGCTGCTACAAACATTGTTACTGACTCATATGTAAGGATGTGAATTCCCTTTTCCATTATTGGGTAGTCATAGTAACAGTGACATGTGAAGATCAATTAAAATGTTGCATAGGAGTCAATTCAGCTTAGAGGCTTCTCATAAAGAACCAGTACAAATCAATTCTGCAATAAAATCATAATGTATCATATTCATCATATTAAAGGTGGACGGCTCGGACTGGACCAGATGTGAGACCAATGTTGTTGGCCTGACAGATCAGCTATTGATCACATCAATACACTGGTCAGTAGATCATAATTGAATCTGTTAAGGGCCAAAGCATCATCAGCATCCTCAAGTGGACTTTCAGGCTCTATGTTCTCATCAACTGCCTTCCTTCAGACGTCGTGTTTCTGGCCAAACTAAACGATGAATATGATGCAATATAAGGACAAGTGCCATAAACTGCAGTTAGACAGTATTGGGCGGGGTATAGCCTCAAAGTTGCCAGGATAATTTTGACTCAGTATCTAAAAGAAATCAGATTTTCTGAAATACTACCTCTCAAAGTCAAAAGGTTCTCTCAGATGAAATCTATGTGAACAAATAAGCAATCAGACCATTCTCCCTCTCTGGCTCACTGTGTCTGTTCAAGGTCTCCCTGACTGAAGCCATAGTCTCCAACAGCTAGAGACCCCATATCAATTATCTCTTTGGACAATGAACAATACAAAGCCACTGAAAGCTCTTCTGGCTATCATTACTCATCAATCTGGGGAACACACACACACACACACACACACACACACACACACACACACACACACACACAGAAAAAAGTATTAAAAAATGATTGAACAAAATGAATTGTCTTTTTGTTTGGAAGGTGCACAGAACTCTCCAGCTCTTGACTCTTTCTCAGCTTGATAGATTCCCTTGGATGACCTTGTCAAAAGAAATGCCCAGTCCAGTGATAACCGGTTGAAAAAAACAAAACACTTTTGAAAACATTATCACAAGATTTTTACCTTGGGCAGTATTGAGTGGTTAATGTCTATAGCGTTACCATGCCTCTGTTCACTTGTGAATGTGGCTCTGTCCGACAGTTCATGAACTTCAGTCACTGCTATCTTTGATTTTAAAAAGCATTCACACATCACATCAGTTTCTTCTTATAGTTCAATTGTAAACTAAGTAAAAGTTGCATCAGTCTTAAGAAAAAGACAGTGTTCAATGACTTCTCTGCACTTTTTCATAAATAAGTCCTGCAGTTTAAAACAGTGGCTTCACCAGGATATCCAGGATCATTTCCTTTATTAGAGTTTTCACCAAGCAGCAACCCCCCCTTGTTGAAGAAGCCAATGCGGATGTGAAAAAAAGATGCAGTTCATCAAGTGCCCACTTGAGGTTGGCTGCAGACGTTTAAAATATCCATTTCAACATCAGAAAGTAATGTGTTTACAGCCTGGTTCAAAAAAGTAATTAGTTCTGGATGGCTCATTACTTTATTGGCACACATATATTTTTTTAACTCATCAGTTTTGATTTCAGAAATGACATGGCAACCACCGTCAACAGGTTATGTGAGCCGTCTTCAGTAACCAATGAGTGACGTCACTCAGGCTTTGACAATGTTTAATTACAGTATGTGGTTTTCACAAATGCACAAAACTTCCAAAAAATTTCTGGGTGAGCTGCATGTGTGAACCGAAACAGTCGTTTTTTTTAGGCTGATTTTTGGGCCTTTATTTTAAGGATAGTACAGTGGATAGAGTCATAAACTGGGAAAGAGATAGGGAGAGATGGGGGAATTACATTTAGGAAAGGAGCCACAGGTCACACTTACAACTTAAGCCTCTGTACATGCACCCTGACTTAACTTATACTCTTTATAGCCAGCCTCCTAAAAAAATGTCCGTGTGCTTTGTCCGCCATTACCACTTGTCCTTTTTACATCATATCCTGTTCTTGCATTCCTGAAGTTGTTCTACAAAAATTAAGGAGTGTATGTGTGAGAGGGGGGGGGGGGAATAGCAGCAAAAATGGCTAATTATTCAGTCTTACAGGAGTACATCAAGGAAGTTGTTTATCTTCTTCTGACTTGTTTAAAGCAGACATGACTAATAGACAGAAGCCCTGTCTTGGTATTTGTTTATACATTGGAAATATTTCATCAGTTTCTGAAGAATATTCTAAATAAAACTTCATATCGTTCAAAGGCTCTTCAAGCAGCTTATTGAAATGATGCTTTATTGGTCCTGAGGGATTGTATGAGCCATAAATCAAGCTGTAAACAACAGCCCAGCAGCACTAATTTTGTCTGAGGTAAATTTAACCATGTGTCATAGCTACCGCTCTAATTGCTCCTTAGGGGTTCTGAGAAGACATGATTCAGATATTATTCAGCAGAGAGAAGGTTAGCTTTACGTAAAGGATGATACCCAAAGAGGTGTACGCTATCAGTAATTTATGGATGACGTGGAGGCCACAACTGTCCACCAAGCACTGGAGGATGGTTGCTTCCACAGGCCATAAAATTCCTGATTGAGCATGCATACTCCTTCTTGTACCATGGTCATTTGCGAAAGAAAAGTATAATGCAGTTTCCATGCATTTTGCACTCAAATGTTAAAGTTTTAAACAAGATCTCAGCTTCCCTGTTAATCCCTGAGGTTTGCCTAGTTAAAAAATCGTCCCATTCAACTTGATTGTAATACAATTGTTCACTACTCCAGTAGAGAGAACATTGTAGATTCAACTTGGAAACCAAAATATTCTTACTTTGTGCAGGAAATAGATGTATTTTGCCCAGTCGTTAAAAATATGATGGTAGGGGGCATTGTTACCATAGTGGTTAGTCGTGTGCCCCATGTACAGAGGCTAAAGTACTTGAAAGTGCCCTGTAGCATCAATCCTTTTTACTTTGGAAGTTTGATTAAACTATGGCGAAATCTATTGAGTCTAGGTTGTCAACAATATGTTAAGAGAGTGTATGTAATGTGTTAATATTCCCTCAGATCTTTATAATATGACCTTAATCTATATGTTTTTGTTTGTGAATAGGACTTGGACTTGAGGTTGTTCAGAGCTGTTCTAGTCTTCTGACTACTCAAAGAGCTTTTACACTGCAGGTTAATACCCATTCACACACTGATTGTAGAGGTTGCTGTGTAAAGTGACCATCAGAAGTAACCAATCCCCTTCATACACATTCAGCAGTGGAAGCAACTTTGTGTTCAGCGTCTTGCCCAAGGACATGTCGCACATTATTTATTGAACCCTCGACTTTCCGATTGAAGCTCTACGAACTGAGCCACAGCCGCCCCATAGAGTTAAAACTATGTTTTGTTATTCTTTGTTTCGGTATCCCTTGTAAAAGAGAGCTCTGATGTCATGAAAAGAACATGCTAGATGAAGGTTAATTAAGATAAATAGGAAAACAACTGAATAAGCAGGAGAGGGTTAAGAGGCAGAGACGTTCGATGTTCGCCTCAGGCCAGCCTCCTTTCTTTTCCACTGTAATTTGAAACAGAGAAAAGTAAAGTCCTTAAAGGCATCCTTTCTTTACACAAAGAGCATTGTATTCAAATGCACCGAATGACACGAAAGCTCAATGAGCTGAAAATATGTCGGCGTAACCCTTGTGTCTCCAGATGTCTTTAAATTCAAGGGAAGATTTTAGTATGTCAAATATGTGAAGTAGCAATGTATGAAAGGGCCCCATGGAAATATGTGGAAAAATGTGAATATCCAGATTGAACAAGCACACATTCATCAAAACTCTGCTCATTTTTGCTCTTTCTTTTCTGCACGTTTCAACATTTTCTTTCTGTGAACACCTAAAGCGGGTGCTGGCCTGCAAGCCATTCACTAACAAGACTCACCTATTTTTCCTTCTCACAGCAACACCAAGCGTCAAAAACAACAAAGGAACATTGCTGGCAGAAAAGAAATGTATTGATTTATTCTTTATGCTAACTAGACTTTGCAGTTGCACAAACAAACAGCACTTTGCTTTTCTTTTGTTTCATCCCAAATCCCGCCCCTAAATCATTCTGACCCCAATAAACAATATACTTTTGAAAACACAAAAGCATCTCTGATGTTGATCCCAAAGTTTCTCTCCAATTTATGCAGGTGTGTGTGTGTGTGTGTATGTGTGCAGACTTCAGGGGGAAGCAGAGATCCGGCCCCACTGTTCTCTCACCTGGGGCTCCTAACTAGCTCAGAGAGTGTACGGTCATACGGCTCGCAGGTACCGCAGGGCAATTACACAACGATCATTTGCTGGAGACTACCTTTCTCTTTGATGTTGTTCCTCAAACAACAATGCCTTCTTTCTCCGCATCCCCACTGGTACGCACAGAGTGTTAATTACAGAGGCGATTACCATCTGCATCCAAACCACTGTCTCTCAAATACTGGGCCAGGGTTCTGATGTGGGTCGCACACAGTTCTGAGGACACACTCTGAGTTCTTGAAGGTTGAAAGTTTAACACCTTGTCAGATATTAACAACTATATTATATTTAAGGTGATATTAGAATTTAAATATTAAAACAGTGCAGAATACAGCTGTCATATATGAGCGGGAAAAAAACTATACATCTATTCCTCTTCTTCAGCAGTATTCTGGGTCATGAACTGTCATTTGTGCAACAAACCTGCCATTCTTTGCCTTTCAAACAGATGATCACAGACACACCTCCTTTCACATCTGAAAACATGTTCCAACTTCCCATCACTCCTGAAGTTAACTGGCCTTCACTGCCCACTCTTCTCCTGCAATCGTCAACCGCTCCCCCCTTGAATTCTTCTTCCTTTCCGTGCCTTCTTCCTATGTTCCTTGGAAGACTTTAAGTTGCTTTCCCTTGTGCTTCCTGTCTTACATTTTAGCTTCATATTTTCTGTAGGCCTGTTTTTGACTCCCTGCCCTGCATTTTGACCTTCTGCTGGTTGTTGGATTCATTCCTGCTCTGTATTAGTATTTCTTCAATGCCAATATATATTATCAAATCATTGAACTGCATCTTGATTCACCTATGTTGTCTGCATTTGGGTCCTTCCCCTGCTTAACTGAAATTATACAATCTGACAGAAGCATGAACCATTTTCTCCTATTTACCATCTGAAAAGGTTTTAAAAACAGTTATGCCTCAAACATTAAGGTAATACCAACTGATTCTTTGGTCACTTAGCTGCACTAGCAGGAAGTGGCTTAAAATCCATCCAACAGGCACAGAGCAAATTTAAGCAAGAACAACCCCAAATTAAAAAAGAATGTGCAGTTGTGTAAAATATAATTAAAAACGGAATGTGATGATTTGCAAAACATTAATAACCCCATATTTAATTGAAAATCAAATGTTTCAATCAATATCACATGTTTAAACTGAGAAATACTATAGTTTCTGGAAAATGATATACCCAACATCAATTGGATGCCAACAACATGTTTCAGAAAGTTGGGACAGGGGCAACAAATTACTGGAAATGTTGTGAAATGGTTAATACAAGGACATTTTTTGCAGTAGAAAGACATTATCATGGGGGCACATCAAATATAATCTATGAACAAGTAAGGTACTTTCTAGAGTAATCAAGGCGACCTATAGCAGTCAGGCTAATCACACAGGTGTTCTGGACTGAATGAAAATAGAGAAAGCCAACACATACATGTATTGGGAGATTAAACCTTTCTTCATCTTATTTCTAACAAAATGTGTTGCATTGCAAATCATTTTCTGCCTGCTTTGGACATGTGGCATTTGATGGAGGCCTGTCACTGAAAAGCTCCAATGGGGTGGTCTTTGGTTCATGTTAGATGTTACTTGAAATATCCAGATGTGGTCCATGCATCTCTACATCCTGACACTGTCCTTAGTATGGTTGACTTCAGAGTGCCAAAAAAGAAGGTTATGCCAAGAGGAACATGAGAAGACAGCCTAAAAATATCCACTTCTATTGCAGGAAAAGAGACAGGAACAACATTGCTGTGAAGTGTAAGGTTGGTTGTAGAAGCTTCCTAGCAACTTCTGAGGGCAGATGATTGGCCAACTTTGCAGACCCTCCAACTGTTAAGGTCCAAACTTTCTATGAAAGACATTTTCCATCTTTGGAGATGGCTACATCATTAATAAGTACCTGGAGAAAACACAAAGTGGTGTATGCTGTGATGAACACTCTCTCTGTTTTCAGTCATTACCAACTGCTGATGGAAATATTTGGCACAGAGGAATAAAATACTGGTCGCCTAAATTATACTCTTGCGTTTGTTTAACCTATCAAGGGGAACCAGCCTTGGAGAATTTTTATGCTTTCCCTGGTCTGACTCACCAAAAGATAGAGAACAGCACCAGAAATTCACATGGACAGTAGCAACTTCACTATCATTCTTAAAGCAACATTATTTAGGATTATGGTGCCTCTTGAAGAACGCAACTGCACTGTTGTAAGACAGAGTGCTGTTATGCCTCCCTCTCTTGGACAACATGCATCTGTTGTCAAAAAGAGGGTGGTGAAGAAACAAACATGTCGACTGACAAGATACAGGAATATTACCAGGTTATAAGCAAATATGACTCTGCTAGTGTCTTCAGCCTGATGTTTGCAAACTGTTAGCATGTATCTGTGTATTCAACTGTTGCCATGCTATCTATAGGCTGTGGCTAAATGGCTACATTGAAGAGGGTAACTTATTATGCTAGTAGAGATATGTTTTTAAGGTTCCAAACTTATGAAGCTAACCTGAAGATCAACAAGGAAAGGGTCAACTTTTTGAAGTGAGATGGATTTTTTTTTTTTATTTCTATGCAAACCTGAGACATAACTGACTTTCTGCACCCGGTAAAGCTGCTAAACATGACGCAGACAATGATACAGCCAAATATTATGTGGAAATCCTTTCTGAATAATATCTGCAGGGATGTACACTCTGCTTCTTACTAGGTCACTCGCTATTTTTCTCTTTATAGCTTCATCCGTCCTCTTCCTCTTAGTCTCAGCCATTGTATCAAACAGGACCTAGACGGGCTAACTGGCTTCTTTTTAAAACCAAAGGCTTGTGTGTGAACTAGTGCCTTAAAGCCGTACGCACATCTTACTATGACCGCTGCTAACCAAAGTTACATACTGCAGTAAACAGGTGAACGAGCCGTACAGTAGATGTGGTAGAGATGCCATTCTCCCTGTCAAAAGTTATTATACTATTACATCGACCTTTGAAACTTATATTTTAAGATGGATAAATAACATATTGTTGCTTTAAAGCTGCTGTGTTTAAAAAATTTGAATTGAGAACAGGCCAGAATTGATCATTCACTTTTAAATCAGTCTTTGAGTTTCAAAAATGTACATTCACATTAGTGGAATACCTTGGAGCTACACCATCCAAACACATCAACACTTTATAAGATATGTAGTCATCACATAATCCTTCCATGGTGCTAAAACTAAAATCTTAAGGAGTGTCCTGTTCACATGCAAGGTGGATTTTAACAGAGACATTAATTACTTCAGTCTTTTTTAATAAACTGGGGGATCACATGATCACTAAGAGGCCAACGAGCCTTCTTTATTAACATTAAACTGGATGTGTCAGTTTAAGACACAGAAGGATGTAATGCTTCCAATAAAACGCCGGGTAAATGGAGTTCTGCTTGGTTTACCTTTCATTATAAAACACACACGCAGACACACACATCACTTTGTCACCTCCATGCCAAGAACAGTTATGCCCAAGTTTTCTTTTCTTTTTTTAGGCTGAGCACATCGCCTGCACAGTGGGAATGCATTATTCAAATAGATCTTTGTTACTCCTCCAAGATGATTGTGGCACAATCAGCCATGAAATAAGTTTTGCTGTTTTAAAAGTGTTATTCTCCCTCCAGGTCTCTCAGGTGTAGCTTTGTATTCAGGTCGGCTTGCCTGCGCCAAAAATCAATCTCAATCAAAGGTGGCGCGGAGTTTATCATAAATTATCATGAAAAGGGTTCCCACTCAGTAGATGCTTAATTACAATCTCATTTGAATAAGTTTGCATATTAATGAGTTTGGAATGAAAATGGTTTGTGGGGTTTGTGATGGGGGGCCGCGGGGTAACCCACGGCGATAATGACGGCCCTCTAAAATGTATGCGATATTATTGCTGGTGGAAAAGCTTCACACTTTTTCTCTCACTTTCTCAGACACACACACACAACCACACACACATTCATACACATTTAGTGTGTACATAGAAACTCATCTCTAAACTCAAGCACACTCCCTAAGAAAGACACACACACACACACACACACACACACACACACACATGCAGGGTATACACACATTAAGCTCACTCACACTCAGGGGCGTTATAATATGATTAATGGGGGAGTGTCTCTGACATTAATAAACTATAACCAAATTAAAGACTTCATTAGTCTCTAGTAGGGCTCAGCGTTTGGTCACACGGTGAATCAGCGCTGTGTGATATCTGCCTTGCGTGACTTTTCCTTTTTCTTGTCTTTCTTTCCAACCACAAAAGTTTACTTTGACTTAAAGAAACCTGTCACATCCTGACCGTCTGTCACTGGAGTAATGAGACAGAGAGGTGACCATCTCCATCAGAAATGTTCTTTTATCGTACGTCCTAATCCACATCATCGAGGTCATCAGTGCTTCTCTTCATTTAATCTTCTACTTTTAATCATTTGTATCTACCAATGTCTAACATTATATTGTTGTAGTTTTCATTTTAACAGCATTTTATGCAGTGTTGTTACTTTTTGTTCATAATTCCCATTTTTGCTATTTTGATTTTGCTTTATGAAGCACTTTTGGAAGCTTGTTTTAATGCCAGGTGCTTTATGATAATGTAAGTATAGAGATAGGATACAGGCTAAACACTCACTTTCACTGAATGGTGAACTGGCTCTCAGTATCTTTCAGACATTTCTTTTTTTTTTAATATTTGATGTTTGTAATTGTCAAAGTTGTTCATACAGGTTTGACCATCTTCAGCTGCAGACAGTCCTGGATACTGAAATATGCTCATTGATAATCAGGTTCATTTTTTTGTCATCAAGTGACCTGTGTGTTTATTTATATGTATATTCTAATTATTGGATATTTTTGTTTTTTATTTTTATTTTTGGACTATTCCATTTTGGGGCTACTTGCTTAATCACGATTAGGATTCAAGAAAGTATTTTTAGTTCATCATTTGGAGTCTTATTCTCTTTTCTGTTTGGATTGTAATTTAGCTTTTGGCACCCCTAAAATTAAAATTAAGAATTTATCTTTGATTGAGAATTGCCTCTAAAGTCTTTGGTAGCTTTTTGTGTGTGCTCTCAGTCAGAAAGCCGATGTTTGTTGTTTGTTCATCATCAAATTTAAAACCCTGCTGCTGGCTTGAAAAACGGCTCCTCCTTACCTAAACTCTGTCATCCAGGTCTACACTCCCTCTCGCCCACGACGCTCTGCTTATAAAAGGCGTCTGATCCAACCTTCACAACAGGGCCCGAAGTCTCTCACTGGACTCTTCTCCTTTGTCGGTGTTGCAATGAACTACCAAACCCCATTTCATCTGCAGAATCCCTCTGCACCTTTAAGAAAAAGCTAAAGACCCAGCTCTGTATTGAACACCTATGCACTTAACGATGATGATGATGGTCATGATCATGATATTGATGATGAGGATGATGATATTAAAGATGGTTTTGATGCTGATTAGAATTCACAAGAGCAGCTGTTGATGTTCTTATTCAAGACGATACTTACAGGACTTTTAATTTTAAAGAAATAACTGTGCTTTGCCTCAGTGCTCTGCCTGTCAGCACCTGTGTGTCTGTTCAGACATGTTCATTTTCACTTACTGTTGTTGTTTCGTCCTCTTTAGATCCTCGCTAGTGTTGTACTTACTCTGATGTAAGTCCCTTTGGAAAAAAAGCATCTGATTAAAAAAACTGTAGAATTGTAACTTGTCGATTCAGAGCTGATAACATAACGATCATTGGTTGATAGTTTTTTAACAAACTGTTTGCCTGATGAAGGTCTACTACTGAAAAGTTGCCAATAAATGAATGTTTCCAATTTCTACAGTGTGCAGGATATTATTGGTTAGGGCCGATCACAAGTGTCATTGGGAGAGAGGCAAACTGGTAGCTAGTCAATCACATATAAAGACAAGCAAACTTAAACACTAACACCTAAGAGCAATTTAGTCCAAATCCAAACCCCCTCTCTTATTCTTTATTTTAAGTATCAAATAAAACAGAATGAGAGGATTTACTGTGACATCCAAATGTTGGTAGTTCAGCAGGAGGAGGATGCCACCTGCATGACACACTCCAGCCTCACCGAATTATATGAATCCTTTAAGATTACCCAGACTTAAAAAAAATATATCATTGAGCACCGGAGTTGGCATGACTCCAGGGAAATGTGATGTATTTCATATGCGTTTTCCTAATGTTCACTCCTGTCAGCACCGATATGTGGAAACTTAAAGAGTTTATCCCTGCTGCTAATCTGATGACCCATTTATCTGCTGCTCAGTGGGGAAAGAACTCGACATAATGGGGGAAAAAAGAGGAATCTCAGATCACCCATCATGAGAATAAAGTTTGGGGATTTAGTGTCAGAACTGATCAAAGCATGTGTGTCAATCAAACAGTCCTGATCACGTTCATTTTAATCTGTATTAGAAAATAAAAAGTGAGAAGTCTTTGATAGAATAGCACAGATCTTTTGGATATTTCAGCTCTCTATTGTGAAAAAAAAGCATCTGCGGACATGTATCTTGTGTTGCAAATATCCAATTAGTGGAATCACAATCATGAGTCCCAGGTAGTATTTTTGTCAGCTCCACGTTATCGGTTGTGTATGAAAAAACGTGCACTGTTAATGTTTAATTTTATTTGTTACAAACATACTTATTTAATAGAGCTTCACTTCATATTCATATTCAAGGCTCCAGCATTAGCTAGAGAAACAGACAGGTTGAATGTTGGCTGATGTAGATGCTCCTGAAGATGGAACACATTTTTGATGCATGTCGCTTTGGGACAAAAAAGTGTCTGCTAAAAGAAATGTAGAACCGTTATTCACTGGTTCATTTGTTCATCGGTTGCAGGTCTGTAGCCACTTCCTATTTATACAGCTGAAAAAAGCCTGGGGTCAAATTGACCCCAAAGAACACTGATGCATACAACATGTGTACAAAACATATCATTATGTTAATAATGTTTACCCAATTGTCCCAGTTATATTAGGAAATGTCTTTAAATACGAAGCAAAAGAATGATGTCAATCCTTTCTTTAGAGACGTTGAAGACTGAATTGGGTCAAATTGACCCCAAAGATAATAGGAGGGTAAAGATGTCCGGCCTGTTTTAACAAAGGTAGATGGCTGTGACTCTTAAAAGGAAGAAAGTTGTTTCTTGTCACTGTAACTTTTTGCTAGGGAGGCTGTGGCTCAGTTGGTAGAGTCGTCACCTTTCAACCAGAAGGTCAAGGGTTCAATCCCCAGCTGAGCAACATGTCTGTTGTGTCCTTGGGCAAGACACTTAACCCCAAATTGCTCCCACTGCTTCAGTGGTGGTGTATGAATGGGATTAGTTACTTCTGATGGATGATGCTACATAGCAGCCTCTACCATCAGTGTGTGAATGTGTAGGTGTGACCTCCAGTGTAAAAGTGCTTTGAGTAGTCGGAAGACTAGAAAAGCGCTATATAAACTCAAGTCCATTTATCATTTGTTGCTAAGTGCTATGCTCATGATGGATTAACGTCTTGTCTTTTACCTGCTTTTTGTAGAGTGTCTCGAGATAACCCTTGTTATGAAATGACACTATACAAATAAAGATTGATTGATTGATTGATTGATTGATTGATTGATTGATTGATTGATTGAAATTAATAATTTGAGGCCTGAAAACAACAAGTTGTGGCCACAAAATAATAATTTGAGGCCACAAATTATAACATTTTCTCCAATGTCACCAGAGGGCCTTTGTACTCTTAAATGAACAATCTCACTTATCTTTTAAAGATGCAGTTTAGACTTAATTGTTGTTAGTACAGATTTTCATGAATTCATTCATCTTGGACATTTTGTGGATATATAATTTTAAATCTGACTACTGTCCAAGCCTAATTCTTCCCTTAGGTGTGTGTAGCTGTAATACATATGTGTAAGAAACCTCAGCAGAGCTATATTTGGATTGGTGCCAAGTGCATGTTGTGAGCTGGAAAGGAAATATGATTTACTGAGGTTGAAGAAATGTGTCTGACCGTTTCAAGTGAAGGTAATGTCTTATTTCGAGCCTATTAGAAGATGTATCCAAATAGAAAGGAATCTGTAGACTGTACCTGCTAACAGAATCTGTCTCACGATTTGCTCATTGAACATTTACAGCAGAATCAACCCCCTCCTAACAATTGTAGTCGATGATAAGTCATGTTATTGTATGACACACATGTGTTTATTGTAGCTGTACTTTAAGTGTCTAAAGGTCCATGTGGGCAGGGAGGGAGATGGATATAAAGGGACACCTTAGATCTGTGTCACTGTTTTTTAAGGCTGCAGAAACTAAGATTGACCTGATTTACAGGTTTCAAGATGACATCAACATAAGAGCAAACTATTTCACAATCTCTACTGAGGTTGAATATGACGTGTATAAACATTTAATTCCCCTCATGTGGTGACAAAATCACGATTGAGAATAACACTCTTGGTAAGTTCAAAAAGATGAATAAAGAAAGGATTAAAAGTGCTTTCATCCTCCACTCCATCCGTACTTATTAGGCCCTCTATGGGATCATAATGAGCACACTGTAAACATTATGTAACACTCCATAATGCACGATGCTCTGCAGGAAGCGTTCAGCAGAGTGTCACCTCTGTTCTCCATAGGAAGTGAGGTGAGTGGAGCTCAATTGTTGTGAACAACTGTGCTGCGAAGGAAACAATACAGCTGTCAGCGCGGGGTTGTTTGTGTAGTTCGACAGGAATTCAGCGCAGCCTGGGAGACCTTGGGCTTTTAAGAAAGAGAGGAATAAAAAAAAGGAGAAGGAGAGAAAGTGTGGAGAGTCCACTCCAGCCAGAGGCGTCATACCTGATGCAACAGCAGAGACTAGTGGTGAAAGAGAGGAAATACTCCGTCTTTTCATCCCTTGTTTCCAATTTCCCCCCTCACTCATGTCATCTTTGTTTACCTCTCCTCTCCTTTTCAATCACTCTGCTGTTCTTTCTTTTCCTTTTTTCCTCCCATATTCACCTCCCAGACTTGACCTTTTTTCTCTGTTTGCGCGAATATTACGGCTACAATTATTACAGATTACAGCATGGGAAGAGAGTGCACTCACACACATACAGACGCGCGTGCACACACACAAAGCAGCTTCTTATTACAACTGCACAATAGCCCTTATTGACTTCTCATATCACCTAAAGGGCAACACCCATGAAATAGGGGAATTACATTTCTGTTGTTTTTTATATTGACTTTGCATGTTGGAATTGCCTCCCTCAGTTCAGCTGCGGTTGCTAATTTTATACACAATTTCATTTGAGTTGTTCAGGGCAACTGATCACAATCCGTCCAGTTTTCTTACAGAAATTGTTTGGACAGCAGCTTTGACCCCTGACAGGGACTATTTTGAGAATATTTTCTGTAACAAAAGAGAGGGGGGGAAAGGCTTGTTTTTTTTTTTGTCAGTCATTATATTTCCTGACACACAGAAACACAAATCATCAGTGTGTTGATGAGCAGAAGCCAAAAAAAAAGACGGGAGGTGGAGAGTGTTCAGCTGTGTGGAAGAGTCTGAGCTTAATCAGAGCTGAGGGCAAGCAGATTAATTACACCACGACTTATACACACAGCACCAAAAAATACACGCTGCATGTTCACACAAACACACACACACACACACACACACACACTCACAAGCAGAAGTAGACACCGGTGGCCCTGGCTAATAAAGACGGCATGCTAATGAGCAAGTGTAGCCCCTGTTAAGAAAAAGAAAAAATGAAAAACAGACGAGGAGCAAATAATTCATAAAGTCATATTGATCTGTGAGTAGAGACGTTAAGCCTCCATTAAGGGCAACAAAAGGAAAGCATCAGGCCTCATCAACAGGAGAAGCTAAGGGGAGAAACGTGAGATCACAGACAGATTGTCATTAAGGACGTCATGCGACATCCTCGCACATGCACACACTCGTCATGTTTGCACTCATGAACGCATGATGGACACACACACACACACACACACACACACACACACACACACACACAGAGAAGTGGATGCATGCAGCCCTCACACTGTAACACAGAAGGAGAGGAGGGAAGAGAGAGAGAGAGGAAAAGACAATAATGAAAGATTAAGAGGAGGAGAAGGAGAACTAGGAGGGAGGGCTGCTCTAATAAATCAGAAAAAACATGCAGCTCCCGTTTGTTTGGTGATGGACTCAGGCTGAGCTTTTATGAGTGTGCTGCAATCCTGCAGCTCGCTGCATGAATACTAAATCTTTACTGTTAAAGAGCTCAACATGGTCACCAGGACTGGATGGTGCTAGGGCTAGAACAGACACCAAAATAACTCGCCTATGAACATGGAAGACAAAGTAAGTGAATGTATTAACTTTAGGTCCGGGAGCAGGAGCACGCCTAAAACCACACCTCCAATTACCTGACAAGCCTAATCATGCTGCATTCATGTGGTGTCGGACAAATCGGAAAAACAAGTTTCCTGAGTTGTAAAATGCACATGAACACCTGCTCAAGTCGGAACAACAACTCGGAAACTCGGAAAAGAATGAGGTGCCTGACTTCCCGACTTGACGTCATAATCGACGTCACATGGGGGGGGCAAAATATGTTTTGTTACTGTTAACATACTTTTAATGAATTCAGGTATTGCAAATCAACTTTTTGCTCAAATATAACTTTTAACAGTTACATTTCACTGATCTTCTTCTTCGTAGCATCAACGCCTTCTTGTGCTGTTGTTACAACATTCAGACTTTTCCGAACTGAAATCACTGAAGTCGGAAGAACGACTTCCCAACTCGGAAACTTGGACCACCCGAGCAGCACCTGAATGCAGCATCATACCTGGTCACCTCACCACACTCCGTTTGTCTCAGTTCCTTCTACCCACCCTCCCTTCCCTCCTTCCTCATCCATTCACCCTCCTTCCTCATCCCATGTCTCTCTCATTTCAGGTACAGTCTGGGGCTGTAATCAGTTCGGGTAGATGAATGCCCGAGACGGAACCCCCACTCTAAGTCTCCTGTTCGCCCAATCTCTGATCATCCTCCCAGAGCAGCCTGGAAGACGATTGGCCATCTCACACCTACACCCCTCTCATACACATACTGTACATCTGTCTCCATTCGGTTCTCTCACATGTACTGTGTCTGGTTAAAAAGCTGAGGCTAAAACTGGGTTTTTATTTTAGAAACAAGTTGTGTTTTTCTTTTGATGTAAAAAAGCGTCTTGTCGCTGCAACTTTTTCACCTATTTTAGATCATGGTGATCTTTTGTACATGCACGCCTCTGTTCAGTGTCTCCATATGGTTGATACTGCCTACCATGCATCCTTGAGGTTCATTACAAACTGTAAAGCTCTGACTCACCATTGTGAGTTGTCCTCTCGGGTCGGATGGCCCGCTTTGGTGACCCGTAGGCTCATACACTGGTACACCTTTATATACAAGGTCTGCTTCCTCTCTCTGTGTTTTTATCATTTAAGAGAAGTACTGGACAGTATTCTTTGGGTTCTCAGGACCTCTTTATGCTCTCTGTCCCAAACGCTCGGACAGAAATTGGGAGAAGGGCTTTTGGGTACTCTGCACTCTCAGCCTGGAATCTGTTGCAGAATGACTTAAAGCTCAAGGAGCTGGTGTCCTTAAATGTTTTTAAATCTAAAATGAAAGACATGGAAGCAGATTCTATAGGATGTCGATGTTTTAGCTCGGCTGTTTGAACAATTGATTCCCATATATGACTCATAGATGGTTCTATTTTAATCCAAAATGTTGTGTTTTGTAAATTGTACTTTGTCTCTCTTTGTGTGTCCGTCTGTAACTTTGTGTTTTTGCTGCTGCCTGTCTTGGCCAGGTCTACCTTGAAAAAGAGGTTTTCAATCTCAATGGGACCAACCTGGATAAATAAAAATCACTCATTTGTCAAAAACTGCAGCTCAGCTGATCTATTTTTTTTAATCTATTTTTTTTAAATCTATATTGTGGTATCTATATTTGTACATTTTTTTTTTTTTTTTTTTTTTATTTATACTGTGTATTGTGTTCACTTTTTGTTTGCAATCTTTGCTCTTTGCTGCTGTAACAATGTAAATTTCCCCATTGTGGGATAAATAAAGGATTATCTTATCTTGTCTTATTCGGTTGAAAGAGTTAACTTCTCTCACTCAGGCCTATCTCTGTTGGTAGAATTATGTGGTGCACATGCACAAAACTGAATGTTTTTTTTAATTTCTACTGTGGCTGTGGGTCAGTGGTAGAGTTGGTCATCTCCCAACCGTTAGGTTGCAGGTTCAATCCCCAGCTCCTGCAGCCACATGTCCGATGGGCCACACACTTGACTCCGAGTTGTCTCCGGTGTATGAATGTGTGTGATTGGGGTTAGTTACTTTCTGATGGTCACTGTATATAACAACCTCTGCCATCAGTGTGTGAATGTGAATGTGAATGTGAATGTGAATGTGAATGGATAGGAGTTACCTGCGCTGTAAAATTGTTTTGGTAGTCTAAAGACTAGATAAGCGCTATACAAGCATAAGTCAATTAACCATTTACTTTCCACATTGAGTTTGGGTGAACCGTTAAGAGAACGCAGCAGGAAATAAATGACAGGGGGTGATGATGTTTATATCCTGCAACCAGTGCACGACAATAGACAGCAAAGCGTGTGATAGGTGTGATCTCAATGCATGTAATGGAGCTGCTTCATTATGTTGTCTGTTTGCCAGTTCTTTTTCTCTGCTTTTAAGTTATTATAATAAATTTGTTGAACTACATGTACAGTAGCATTGATATGAAAGCAAAAAACATCATCCCAGCGTCGGACTCGTACACAAACTGTACTCAAAGGAAAAACTGGGTCCCTGGAACTCTGTTTGAAGGTAAAAAGCGACCATGAGAGTTACGGTTTCACTGTTGTGGACCCACCCCCGTAACTTCTAGTGTAGCATTTTATCTTCAAACAGTGTTCCAGGGACCACATTTTCCTCTGAGTACAGTTTGTGTTTAGAGTTATGAACATATATCACAGAATCTGTTAACTTCTCCAACTTTCAAATTTCTCTACCAAAACTCTGCAGTGTACCTTTGTGTACCAATGTTTTAGAGCTAAATTTGGGACATACATGTGCAAAGTTGAAGTCAATGTCTAAATGTACCTGATGTAATAACATGCCAGATTTGTAGTAAAAAATCAATACATTTGAGGTTTTATTTATTATGGTATGCAGGTGTCTTTCTCTAACATTGCCTCAGCTAAAAGAAGAATCAAGAAGTAGAGACTGAAAATTCAACAGAAGTTTTTTTTTTTTTTTTTTTTTTTACAGAAACACTGAAAGTTCATGTGGCATGTATTCGGCATGTTTCATAGGAAAGATATTTCTTTAATAGAAATTCTCCTGGCTGTATTCCACTGGGGTTAAGGCTCACGTTACACTTGAATTGCAGCGTCATGCGCACAAAGACAACCGGCTGCAATGCAAGTGGAATTGTTCACATACTTGCTTGTGTACTTTGTGTGTACCTGAACATCTTAAAAAGTATATCCACTTGGATTAGATCAGGGCCAAATGATCCAGAAAATAGAGTTTCTGCCTTCAGACTGTTTTAACATTTGTTTAAAAAAAAATGTCAGTGTGATATTTGAGGAAGTTAGCACTTACAATGTTGGGTTAAGATTGAAAAAAAAAGAAACCCAAAGCAGTCCCATTACTCTTTGAAACTTTCTGCAATTATTGTTTTTCAAGGAAAAAAAATCAGTAGCCATGAGGAACACAGATGTACTTGTTATGAGCATTTCAAGCTTAAAAGTGTATTGAGTGTAATCCTATGAGTATTAAATAGGTTTGAATCAATAGCCATTAAATACAGACATTTTGTCACAGCCCCATTTGCATTACATCTGTTAAGTGGTCTGCGTTCTTCCTTTTGAGCACCTGGTAACGCCCCTTGTGGTCAGGTTTAGGTCCAAACCTTGTTGGTTTGGTTTAGGAGGGTTTAATCGTGTGCAGGATAAGATAATAACTGAACAGAACTTTTTGTTTTATTGTAAGTCCTGCTATTTGTGACCAAGCGGTGACCAAAATGATGCCAATGGGGAAGTCCACTTGAGGCTGGCTGAAAAAGACACGGAAGTCCCATACACCCTCTGAATTAAAATGTCAATTTTGACAGCAGGTGTACAGCCGGGTACTAAAAAACGGTCAGTATAGCTCTTTTGGCATATAGTGTATGGGGGGTGAGTTTTTGTTACTCATCCATTTAGATTTTTATGAAGAATAAGAGTTTTTCATAATTAAGGGCTTATCTGACTGATGGGCGTGTTGTATCTGTTTGTCAGGAAGTTTAAGACCTGCCTCAGCCCCAGCTCTTTGCCTGTTACAATGGCTGAGTGATTGTTTGTTTGAGACAGCATTTCCATATGGCAAACACCATTAATGGGCTTCAAAATACACTCCAGAAACTGATGGGTGACATCACTGAGACTCTGTCCATGTACATACACTCTATTGTGACCCATCAATTACCGAAGACCACCACCATGTAGGTGTAAATTATCTGTCTTTGTCTTTGTGTCTTTGTTGCCTGACCGAGCACAGTGGTGGATGGCTTGGGCAGTCAAACTTAGAGTGTAAAAATGCTGTGAACAGGTCCAAACTTAAAGTGTAATAATAAAAAAAAAATCATGTTAAGTGCTTTGTCTTCAGTTCCCTAAATTGAGTGAACTGGCCCTTAACATGAAATACTGCTGCAGTTTTTCCTTTCTGTCAGGAGTCTCTAGCAGTTTAACACCTGGAGCTTTGACAGGAAATCATTTTCCTTTATTTAATGATACTAAAAGTAAATGTTGGTAAGAGTCTTGTTATTGCTGGAAAGGTGTGCTGTTCACTTGAGAAGACAACAAAGACCAGAATACATTCAAGTATTGATGTTAAGACCTTTTAAATGAAAATTCTTTGTAAACATTGGGCCTTCTATACATGCATTTGAGTGCTAAGCCAATGCAGAGGGTATGTACAGTATTTACACAAGACTTTCTCTCAATCTACATGCATGTATACAGAGAGAGAGAGAGAGAGAGAGAGTGTGTGTGTGTGTGTGTGTGTGTGTGTGTGTGTGTGTGTGTGTGTGTGTGTGTGTGTGTGTGTGTGTGTGTGTGTGTGTGTGTGTGTGTGTGTGTGTGTGTGTGTGTGTGTGTGGTTTCTCTTTGGTGCATCAGAATGATGGAGATTGCCCTGGCACAGGTCCAAACCTTGTTTTGGGTTGAGCCCATGCTGAGAGAGGAGAGCAGAAGCAGAGAGTGATATACTTCATCCTGACTCTCATTAGACAACTCGGGGAACACGTCAAACTGCAATTTGTTTCCCTTGCATCCAATAAACAGCTCATTCACTGGTCAATCAGTCACCACAGCGGCTAGTCAGATTAAACCCAGCGGAGGTTGACAGACAGACGAGAAAAGCAGAGGGGTAAGAGGTTCAGAGGAGGCCCAGGGAGAGGACAGCTGAGGCAAAGAAACAAAGAAAATAATACTGTGCGTGTGGAAAATTCAGGCCTGTTTGCTGGATAAGTGATGAGAACACCACCTGCTCATCTATGCACTGAAGTGTTTCATACTAACACCTTGAAATATATCATGGCATGGTGTGTTGTGCAAAGACATGACACAACATCTGTAATGAGAAACCCTTAAATGGAATGCAAAACCATTTGAAAGATATTTTCCTAAATCTGATCCTATTGTATTCCAGATCATATTAAGGACTTATTTTTTATTTTAAATAAAAGCTGTGGGTAACAGTAAATTAGACTAGGAATAAATAGCAATGACTGAACTGCCTACAGCGCGAGCTGTGGCTGACTATGTGCAGAATATTCTTCTTAAATGCAAGATTCTTTATAAGAAATCCCTGGACAGTTGATGTCTGTTCAAGATACTTTTGTTGATCTATGGTCAGATATTTTACAATTGCGTTGAATGTAGCCCAAGTCATAACCACAGACTAAATGCTATAGCCCTGTGTTCCCCTCCCAAGGAATTTGACTTCACTAATGTGAAGGGTGACACAGACCTCAATATGTTTGAATTGTGCCCTAGGTAGCATCACACCTCGATGACAGATGAGGGGCGGATGTGGTTCATTATAACCGGAAGGTTGGGGGTTCAATCCCCAAGCTTTGTCTGCATACGAATGTGTATGAGTGGGATTATTTCTTATAGCAATTTACTGTAGCAACCTCTGCCATCAGGGTTTGAATTGGTAGGTGTGAACTGCGGCCACTATTTACTTGACGCTAGCTGGTTGCTCAAGCCTGACGCTGGAAAACAAATTTTATTGGCCAGACTCAAAAGTTTCCGTCCAAAATTGCACACTCATCTCCAACGCCCTACTGCCTACATAGGCAGTTCTCTGCAGTGGACTATAGTGAACTCATTGACTCAAAAAAATAAAGAAATCAACATATGACACTACTTGCTGTCCTGCCAGCTGCCAATAATGATTTAATTGCTGCTACACAACTAAACTAAGCAGGAACACTGGTCAGGGCTCAACAATAAATATCAACATATCATCAGCATATTGATAGATATTCAGCATTTCAATGATAATTCATTTTATACTGAGTGCACATTCGTACGAAATAAAAACTAATAAATGAATAAAAAGTAATGTGTCTTTAATAAAATAAACAAACACATTTTTACAGCACAACTCATTCATTTCTGCATACAGACTTTAACCAAATATTGGTTTTGTTTTCGTGTTCATGCTGGCCGTATTCCTCTCGTCCAAAAGCCCCATTTGTCACAGTTAGTCAAAAAGAAAGAAAAGGACCCACAGGCAAAATTAAATTAACACAAAGGCAAAAAAAAAAAAAAAAAACTTACTTCTTCAAAGGTACAAACAAAGTCCAACTTAAAATTCCAAAAGGAGAAATGAATAGAGCCAAAAGAAAATCTCAAAAGAGTCATGAGGAAACACTGGGAGGCAAGACAACAAAAATCAAGGAGTTAGAGAGGTTGACATATGACACACTGCCAAGGAAAAGAAAACACACACAGACACTAAATAGACTTGGAGACAGTTGTGACAAAGAAGAAAGAGGTGAAAAAGGTGAAGGAAATCTCAAAGTGAGGAAAGTAACACAAGACATGTTACACAGCGGCAAAACTACAAAATAAAACTGGAAACACCGAAAACATAAGCCAGGAATAAGAATAGAAAAATACACACAGGGATAAAGCAACACGAGGGAAGAACGAGACAAACTCAAACAGGATATCATAAAGAACTAATCTTGGAAATAATACAATAAAGAGACACACAAGGGAATCAAGCAACAGCAGGGACGAATGACCAAACAAGACATGAAAAAAACAACTAAGCAAAAAAAGGAGGAAAAAACTAACTAAACAAGGGTAAACCATGACACCCTGCACCTCCCAAAAGTATTGCACAGCAATAAATGATGGTATATACAGGGTGCCGGTTGCTGAGTGTATGCCCCATGTAGAGGCTGTAGTCCTTGAAGCACGCGGCCCAAGTTTGAATCCTACCTGTGGCTACCTCCCCCCATGAGATTCCCCACTGTCTCTCTATCGCTCCCCAATTTCCAACTCTACCCAAAGTTGTACACTACATTTCCCAATGTAATGTAGGATATCAATCAATCAATCAAGACCTTTACAAAAGAGCAGGTGAAAGACCTTACTCATTGCTATAATATCTACAAAGACTATTTTTGATTAGTACTGTGCTCACTAAGCAACATTCGATGATAATGCATCATAATCTAGACAAAACAATAAAATGGTGAATGCCCTTGTGCACTACAGAGAGAATTTTTTGATTTTGGACCCAGCCAATGTCTACAGGTATATTATGGATGAACAGTGTTTTCTGCATTGCAATTATTTAAGTAACAGCAGCAGTTGTTTGAAATGTTTTAGCGCCATTGTTCCAAAAAAGCTGAAAAAGCTCAACAGAGGGGCTTAAACCCAACATCACATTAGTGTGTTTGGTGACAGTGATCGTGGAGTTCAAAAGACACACCAGCAAACAGGTACAAATGCACACAACAGTGCAGATCCCTTTTCAAAGTCACCATCAGTTTGGTGCAATTCGCAGTTTCAGCGCTTTCCCAGGTTCTGTTTCAGGTTTGACGTGAGGTGTGTAATATGTGTGAAGAGAAGGTATTTTGAGCTTGATGGTGAGAATGTGGAATATTCAGGTGTGTGTGAGCAGCCACACCAGTGCAGAGTGAAGGTCACAGGTATGGATATGTGTGAATATTTTAGAATGCTAAAGTGCTTATGATGTGTCTTTGTGCGGGATGAAAGTCATGAATGGACATTTCTGCGTCCCTTCTTTTTGTTCATGTGAAAATTTCTGTTGCAAACTGTGTTCTCTCTGTGTGTGTGTGTGTGTGTGTGTCTGTGTGAGACGGCTGTTGTCCTTGTCAGAACACCTGCTGTCTCCTCCCATTCTCTCTCCCTCCTGCTTCCTTTCTTCCAACATTTCATCAAGTCACACTAACACTAAAGTACACACAAACACACACACGCAAACACACACACTGTTAAAGTACACAATACATTACCTTTTCCATAGAAGCTAAATTGCCAAATTTAACTTCTATGGGCAAGAAGCCATGTGCAGTAATATAGAAAATTGAGGATGATGCATTGTGATATCAAATTGAATTGATGACAGGATTATTGAACTGTGAAACTGGTGTTGAAGAACAACCCTAACCTATGTACTGTATATACTTATACACATTGGACTTCCTTTGTTACTACTGCATGTAGTCAGATGGGTTCAGCACACTGTTGCAAACCATGTATTGTCTCACAGACACAGACACACATGTGCACGCACACGCACACACACACACACACACACACACACACACACACACACACACACACCTCTACCTCTCCCGACAGTTTCCTTTATTTTCTATTCTTGTGCCAACTTCTTTTATCCCCCTTTCCCTGTTTTTCCACCTTCCGCCTTTCTATCACTCCCCCTCCATCTCTTGCAATTTGTCCTCCACTCCACAATCCATCCTTCCATCTCTCCCTCCCTCTCTCATTACCTTAATTAGATCCAGCAGATGAACATCGTCTAGTCTGTTGGGGAGGAGGCTAGGCCTCGGTGATGCAATAAGGCTCATTTGCATCGGCAAAGTTAATTGCAGGAGCGGAGCAGGTGTATGGCAATAATGATCATCACACATGACACTCACCTGTGACCGGCGGCGTATGTGACACACACACTAACACACACACACACACACACACACACACACCTCTAGCCACGTGTGTATTGGGTTTTCAACGTGCACTCACATGGACACGACGGTGCAATTTCTTTTTTGTCCCCAAGTTTTTTTTATTTCCCAACTAATCCTCAAATTCCTTCTGGTAATTTCTTTTGGGAGCTGGCCACAGACATTCTTATTCCAATGACACCCTGTAGGAAACAGAAATATCAGTAAAATATGAAGAGCACATGCACACACAATAAAAGAGACAAGTCTGCCATGTTGTGTGTTTGTGTGTAGTGAAATGTGGCAGCAGGGACATTAACAAGGTGATGTTGGACAGAGATCAAAAACAAGAAGAACTGTAGAAATAGACTGTATTTTAAACAGAGTGCTGCAGGGTTTTTATGCAGCACATCCCAGAGATTAGCTGTCAGACTGATGCTATAGCCAGTTAGCATTTATGACGTTTTTTATGTATTCACACCATCATCATTTACTGCAATTGTTCCTGAGTTATCAGTAGGAGTGGTTGAATCTAAAATGCTGTATAGGAACATTGTCAAACACAGCCCCATTCAGCGTTAGCTAAGGGAAGAACTCCTGTACAGATGCTTATGTAACTTGCTGTTAAGCAAGACTCTGTTTGAAATAAACATGAGGATGAACTCTTTGGAACAGAGACATTATGATTGTATAATTAGTTTCTATGCTGTAAAAGGAATACAGAAAACTAGAAATGCAGTTTTGTTGATTTTGCTTATACCTTAGGGATTAAGATTGTTTCTATGTTCCGATTCCGGTATGACATCTTCTGTATTTCGGCTGTTTGGGATGCCCCTCGGTTTGACAGAAATCAGACCAGTTATCATGGCAAAACTAACAGGTGTTATAGGGATGGAAGCGGGCAAGAGAAGTGGTTCATATTCTACCGACATAAAAAGCCTCTGCATGTTTCTAATAAGCTCCACGAGCAGAAACGTGCTCAAACTAGGATCAATATTGGAGATGCTTTTGAAAAATGGAAAGAGGTTAGAACACAGAAAGGTTTACAGACCGATGCAGAGCTGGATAAACACTGAAGCTTCAGTGTCTGCAACATGACAACCTGCATGCACGACGACTGGAGATAGGGGCAGGAGGAGACAAATCTCTTCAACGTTTTGATTTCGGACTGTAGTACCAATTTTAATCACTAGGTGTCAGAGTAACGTATTGCTCCTTTAACTTATTCTGAGCAGCTGTGAGATGTTGCAGTTGGATAGATCTAGTTTAACAAATAGTATAGTGTAGTACAAAGATTATACCAGAGCAGACCACACTGTTAAACTGTTGGCTATGACTTTACGGGTTAGAAATAATTCTGCAATTTCACTGGTAAATTAAATAATCATTTAAAGTCAAAACTCAGACACTGACAAGGTTTCTCAAGAAAAGGTCATATTCTTATGTAGTTACTGTTGCAATTTCAGTGTATGGTTACATTCATACAGACAATTATGGAGCTATGAAGTACCATGATGATCTAGGTATCATTCTCTGAGATGAAAAGACAGACAGGACTGCTGGAGTCTCACCCTCTGTGGTCGCATGTAGTAAAAAGGTGCACAAGTTGTTGGCAAATACATTGTCATTCTGACAGTGGTTAATGGTAGCACACACAAGCAAATCAAATAATTACAACTTTTATTTAAAGGTAGAGTCAGTAGCTTCTCTCAATCATCACTTATAGGCCTCCATACATGTGGGGTGGTGACTGCGTCTGCATAGACTTTGTCCTCTACCTGGATTTTGACGTTTTGTTTTGGTTCACTAGGGACATTTCTGGGGAGGGAGCAGGTGAGTTTAGGAGTCGAAACAATTCAGCGATAGGAAGTGATTCAAACTGGTGAATATGACAGACGTGGACGTAGTGGCAAAGCAGAGAAACTATAACCTTAGTGAGGCGAAACGCTAAGCAGATAAAAACAAGGGTGAACCTTGTGTTGGCTTTTACCCACAGACACTCAGTTGGCCTGCTTTCTATTGGAAAGACAGGTGTCAAAAAAATTGGAGTTAGCTTGTGCTAGTGTGCGGTAGCTTGCTGTGTAGGTACAAGCAGCAAACGCACCTACTATGTCCTGCAGTGAGTGTGCAATTCTTGGGCAATGTGCCCAGGAGGAGGAGCTCTGTTTGAATGTTGTGTTATCAAACTGCAGCTAACATTTTTACTGACTCCACCTTTAATGTATGCCATGTAATATCTTGGTTTGATTATTTTGGAAAGCATTGATTGTTCTTTATCTCAACAATGGGTCTATTTGCTTGTAACAGAGTTCTTAGTCATCTCAAAAAGTTCTCATGCAGTCTGTTTGATACAGTCAAAGATCCAGTGTTCATATCCACACCGATATAGAAAATATTTAAAACCTGCTAAGAATATGGTTTACCCTTCAGGTTTTAAGAGGGTTCTCAACATCAGTGCCCTCTGGGAAGAAAAAAATTGTTTTATGTATGTCAAATTTTCAACTTCCACAATTGTGAGAAACTTGTTTAAACTATCTCTGCCTCCATTATGTGTTACATGATCTATGAATCTAGTGATCTGAATCTTAATATCTTACTTAGCCCTGTCTTTTACAGTTGATGACTGGAATAATGATTGGATGAGATAAAAGCAGCTTGTAAAACACGCTGACATCATTGTTCAACCTGCAGACAGTTCCGGGCTCTGCTGTTTAACATCAAGCATCGCTGTCAGGAAGGGAGCTCGATGGGTCTGTCATCACCATCTGACCTGAATAATTTACAGACCTTGAAGTGAGGATCACATGTCTGTGACGCCAGGTTGAGGGCTTGGTATATGTGGCTCACGCTTGTGTGTTGCCAGGTTGGGTGGACAGGGTGGTGGTGGTGGTGGCACCTACACCAACAGTGTTAGATGATGGTTTTTGCAGTGCATATTTAACACCACTGGATTCAACACCGTCCTGAGCCATATTTAGATGCACAAGGTGTGGCATCACTTAAGAAACAGAGATTCAACTTCAACAGGAACATGGAGCTGAGAGAACATATGAGCTTGTATTTCTCGTGATTACATTGTTCTACATCATGTCCATGCTGAAGTAGATATAGTCTGTTTTAATACTGATACGTTTTTCTTTAAGGTCACATATGATGCAAAAATTTACCATGGTTTCACACTTATTTGTGTCCCTTGTCTGTCTAAAAAGTCTTTAATTATGTGAAAAGTCCATCCTTTTGCTTGCTCCGCTTTTCAGAAAATGTGTATTCAAACGTTTGGAGATTTTCCCTTTGTGACATCACAAAGGGCAGTATCCCCTCCCCCAGATGGGTGATACTCCCAGAGCTGTAAGTTTGTTCTGCCTTCTCAGTCTGCCTTCTCACTGTAAACAATAGGGCATGGTGCAAGAAAGCCCGAGCCACATCCCCTTCCAGAGGGGCGCAGTCGAACACAGCTCTCTTACATTTAAAGGTACAGACACAGAAACAGCCTGTTCTGAGCAGGGCTGAGATAGAGAGGTTTATAGGCATGATCAAATATAGGATCGGAGTGGATTGTTGGCAAGAAACTACTCAGACATGTTTTGGGGACTTCTGAGACTTATCTAATGGTGTTAAAAAGGAGGATAATATGTGACCTTTAAAACTGACTTTGTTAAATGTACCGATGTTACTGTTGCCTGATGTCGGCCTGACATCTGACAAGAACTTGTATGAGCATGCAGTGTGACAGCAGAAAGGCAACTTTCTGTAACCTTCATAGACTGTGTATTGTAGCCGTTATCAGCAGTCACGTTTACAACCTCTCTTCCTGCAGGACTCAGGACTGTGGATTAACATTGCTTTTACCAAGGAACAAAGGAACTGATCAATGATTTAAGTCTCCCTCTCAGACAGGATATTATGAACTTTTACAACACCTGGAATAAACAATCGAGCAGAAACAGAACACTCTGCTATCTACGAATTGACCCCAAAGACATGAACTGTGACCGAAACCAGTCTCTGCAAAGTCGTAAAATTGACCATCTGTTGAAGGACTGCTGAAGAACTGAATTAAACCACAACTTTCAATTCTGCATCAAATGAACATTTGTGTCTTTCTTCATCTAGATATTTGTAATTGTCACATTGAACGTATTATAATCATCTTTTTAAACTCAAAATCTGATCTTCAGAATAGGAATAAGAGTTATATTATGTTTAATAGGAATTTGACGTGGAGCACTATTGCCATCTAGTGTTAGAATATCCATGAATACGTAACCTTCATAATTATACATTTAGACGTGTTATAAAGCAGACTCTTTGATATTAGCTATAGAAGGTGTTATTTAAAGACACCAACTTCTTTTCCTACTTTATTAATATGTCTTATTAAGAATGTTGACTGTATAACATGTTTTTGTTCACCTACAGGATGGGATTGACTGAGGATGTTCCCAGATGGTGTGATTTTCATCTCAACATGAATCTGATAGAAATGTTTGTCTAAATATATGACGTGAACCTACATCAACGTGGATCTGATAGAAATAATATCGAAATGAATGTATGGTGACGTATATATGTTTAGATTCTTATTCTTAATCTTATTGAGTAAACTCGGTTTAGTTTAAACAATTGTCCTCCGTTCAGAATGGGAGTCACCCATGGGCGGCACCCCTCTTTGCCTGCAGACCCCCCTCCTCCCATCCAGGTGATAAGAGCTCACACTGAGCTCAGATCTTTGGGTTCTTTTTAGTTTTGGTTTCTTGAAGTTTAGAGCTTCAGCTCTTGCTCTCTTCTCTTCGGACTTCGGTCCGAATCACTTCTTTTAAGTTTGTGCCGTAGACACGAGTCTCTGCCGAACTTTCTTGTACACGCACAATTTTTGGAACATCAATTCTTTCTGGCTCAAGCAAGGTTTTTGAACTTTCTTCTCTAAAGTCTTTGCTCTTCAATTTTGAACGCCAATTCCTTAGTTTGGATTCATCAAGATGGCCATCCGGTTAATCTGAATTGGAAATCGACGTACCAAAAGACTCTTTAATATTTTTTCCTGTTGGATCCTCTTGGAGCTTCTGAGACGACGGCTGAACCGACGTACAATCTCCATCCCAGCTGCATACTCCGACCAAGGTGTCAAGGCATCTAATCTGGCCCGTGGACCTCTCTGGGCCTGAAAAGAACCGCTTGCCAGAGACTGAAACGTGGGACCAGCCGGCGGAGTTCAATTGAACACATCTCACAGTAAGACTGCTGGTGGCAAGGGGTGTTGGAAGATTAAGTCCTGAGTCGTGTCTATTTAGATCCCTCCTTTAAATCCAAATAGAATCCCAAAATTACTTTATCAACTTTTTCTTTTTGACCATTTTCTGATCAAGTCATTCAAACAATACCGCGTCTTATCTCATTACTAAATATATAATGTCACCATACATTATAATTGGATTATCCTGATCATAATAATCATATTCTTTATCTGTTTCATCTATACCTTATTGTTTACCCCTTTTTATATTAAATTTTACACATAAAATTCAGGACTTTGTCTGTGTGTTTTCTTGTTCAACATTTCCAGAACTCACTTCTTTCAGGATATGAAACTGACTGATTAATTAATTAACTTATACCATTAAAGTTATTTTCTTCCTTTAACAGGAAGTGGTGCCCCTTCTTAAATCTGAGGTTAAATAAAGATATAACATCTTAATAATTTCATTACGCTACAGTATACAAAAGCACAGTGTGCATCAACCTAACCCTAACCCTCGTCTGGAAGAGCCATGGTGTTATCGTCACACTGTTTACACAAATGAAAAAAACATTTAATTTACCAATAAAAAGGCTTAAATCACTCAGGTCCACAGCATAACAGGTTCTAGTGTCAGATTTAAGCAGACACTCACACAGACAGTTTTTTTTTTAAATGGAAATTCAATGACTCGTATTTTGGTGTTTGTTAGTTTTATCTCACTGTTTCTGCTGTATTCTGCTAATCCAGTGCACACAGCGATTCATTCTGTCTTATAGGAAACGTCTAAAAAAAAAAAGAAAAAAAAAGATGACTTGAACACAAAATTGTGTATGAAATGTTTTTATCTGATGTGCATTTAGTTTCTATAGTTTGACCCATGTCCTATCTGTTTATATAGCGGATTTGTGGTTTATGACCTATACTGCAGCCAGTCAGCAGGGGGAGCTCTATATATTTTGGCTTCACTCCCAAGGTGGCTGTTACTCCGTCCATCTCAATAAGTTGTCTACAGTCACCTACTACACCCTCTGTAATCACTTGTTTTATGTGGGCATTAGACTTATGTAGCTGGTTAATGAGCCTATGTAGAATCACACACATTCTCAATCCCAACTTGTAATACACAGCAGCTTAGTCTGTGACCCATATGCTACAAAATAGGACAATCTAGGTAGGCAACCCCGCCAACAATTGCATTGCATGTGATGTGCTCTGCAGTCGAGTAAATTATATATCAAATGAATAAGTTACATTGGGTATGACTTTTAAAATAAAGCCTTTGAAACATTTCAGTTTTTACGAGGACCTGGAACAAAGATAATGTGGTTAAAGTTTGGAAACATTTGCAACTCCATTGGTTCCTTTAAGGAACTCAAAGTTTTTGACACAACGATAAGCATACTATGGGTTCACATGCAGACTCAGAGGGAGCATTCAAAAGGGTAAAATGTTTAAAGAACTCCAAGGTTCGGTACGAACAAACAGCTGGGTCAAAAAACAGGCAGAGATCATACACACCGAGGATATAAGAAAACCATGAGGCCGATGTACGCGAGAGAAACATTACAAACTGGCAACATGAGAGAGCACACACTGGGATTAAATACAAAGACAATCAAGGCATGACGAGACACAGGTGAGGCTAATCAGGGCGGGGCTGACACACAAAGCGGGAACTGAAAAGACAGAGAAAGAGCGAGTAAACTAATAGAACTAAATGTACAAAAACAAAGAACATGACCTATTTGAGAGAGCGAGCTGTGTCAGTTTTTGGTTATTGAATTAAATTACATATATAACATATTTAACCTACTTTAAAAAAGTTAACCTCGTTACAAGGTTATTTGTAAGATTGCTATCACATTGGAATTGAACCTGCTAATTAAACCCTGGTCATCACATCCTGTGCTTGTTTAACCCATCTACTTCCTGCATGGGACCCCCATATCCAATGTGCTTTTTCCACCTTAAACCTCTGTCACCAGTCTTTAATCTGAAATTTATGCTAGAAGGATAACTAATATTTGGAAGCATTGGGCTATTGACCAAGGTGTCGTATTTGACAAGTTGGGGTGTAGAATGTGCTGTTTATCTTTTCGGTACAGTTGTGTGGCAGCCTACAGCAGACCATTGAAAAATATTTGTGAGGCTATAGTGAATAACCATGCAAGTGATTACAATTTAAGAGGTGACTTTGCAGGACCATTCCCTTGAAATCATCCATCCAATTAATGCAAAGTGATACCTGAAGAAGAGGAAACATCCAGGCTTGCCAACACGACTGCAGTATTTTTTTGAAAAGCAACAGAGCCTTGACTGAAGTTTCTTCCATTCATTTTATCCGTCTTTTACTACAGGAAAAAAAAAACTCTTCTCACAGAAAACATTTCAAAATCCATATCCTATTCTTTAAGTACATAAAAGCTAAAATAGAGCAGGGGGCCTGTGCCGTGTTGCATTTGAGATGTTGTGGAGCAGAAATGAGGCAGAGCGGAGCTGCTTTAGCCTGTTAGTTTAAGTGTGAGAATTCAAGGATTGTCAAAGTGAAAATGTGATGATCGCGCCAGATGGCGAGTTTTCCACGCCACTTCAAAGAGGCAGGGATGCCGCTTTGTAGGCATCCTGCCGACTGCTTCTCTTTTCATGTGCGGGTCAGAGAGGGTCAGCGATGCTCTGTCTGAGCCTCTTCATTAGACCCCTATTTCATTCATTATAGATTGTGGTTTTTAATTGTCTCTGGGTACGGTACACATATTGCTTCTCTGGCGTTTTGCTTTGTGTCAACACTTTGCTCGGGGAAACAAAATGGTGGAATTCATTTGAAAAAGTCTTTGCACGACCAAGGACTTGTCTCAGTAGTTGGGTGACATCTGGTGAGGTAAACAAACTGAGAAAGTGCTCGCTGTTTTTTTTCTTTCTTTTTTTACGAGAAAGAACAATTGACAGCCTGCTGATTGTTACACTAACAGTCCAGTATGGCTGTGTGGGCACTTCTGTCACATTCTGATCCTTCAGCAGTGTCACACATTCAAATTATTTGTGAAGGGCCACTACTCTGCGCACTTAGCATTTGTTAAGCAGTGCTAGTCTGACAGTTTTGCATCTGGATCTGCCTCCTATAACAGACCACTGAATATATGAAATACAGAGGCAATGTTATTTGATTTTTTTTTTTGCAGTTTGGTACACACGCCCACACACACACACACACACACACATGCACACACACACACACACACACACACACACACACACACACACACACACACACACACACACACACACACACAAACGCGCACACAAGACCAAAAAAGCTTTTTAAAAAAGAGGAAGGTGAATCAAAATGAAGTCTCCCTCGCCTTTTGCTGACCCATCAGTCAAACAGAGGAAAATAATTTGCCTGAGAAGAACCACACAAACCACACGTAAACAAGCTCCTTCTCCTTTTAATGCATTATTTATGGAAAACAAGGACAGGGAGGAGGTGGTGGTGGAGAAGGTGGTTTATGAGGGGTCCAGCAGAGTTGTGTGTGTGTGTGTGTGTGTGTGTGTGTGTGTGTGCAGTATTGTCTATCACGTCCTTTGTGTTTTATTCATGACTGCAGCAGCGTCCCTGTCTGGTTTACATACTGTCTCTCTATGTATGTACTCACTGAGTGCTGCTGGTCAGTGAGAATCCCAGAGGAATGCAGTTCAGAGGTGATCGATGCCAACAGAAATATCAGACAGCATCATATTCATCTGTGAGAGATGGACATTGAGCTGATTGGATTTTTTTGTTTAAAGGGAAATATTGGGCTGGAAATTCAGATTGTTGTTTTTCTACTTAAATGTGTGTGTGTATGCATCCAACGACAACCTTTGGTGTTGTGCCTGTTGCATCCAACAGGTCAACAGGCTGATCCTGTTGCAGCTTTCAATATTAGAGTGAAGATTTTATTCTAAGCTGCTCCATTATCTTTCTTCCCCTCATATGTTAACTACTCAGGTGGCCCAAGATACTGCAGGCCCATTCAGGTTGTCTTACAGGGAGTCTATTAACAGGTGATGGAGGGACAACTGTGTTTAAAATGGATACACATTGAAACAGTTTGCCAGGCCCTATCCAAAACTTTAAATATTAACGAATGGATATGGATGGATGTTATCTTTATATATATATATATATATCACCATATATGAAGTGTGACAACAACCGTTGTTTTATTTGAGCTGGCGATGAGTTTATGATGTGACAGTGAAGTAATTTTTGGAGACTTTTAGTCATGGAGATTACTTACCAATCGCCAGAAGAACTATCATTGTGGAAAACTTGAAGCTTTGGCTGCAAGATATGCTTGATTTGAAGGTGCTTACGCTAATAAGAGATACAACTCGGTATGATGATCAATTCCACAAATGAAACTAAGCATCCTAATGTCTCAGCTTAGTGTTTGTCTGTGGCTTTCCAGGGAACACCTGTACTCCTTTGAAAAGATTCATCACATTACATTGTGTGATGGAAATGTTTGACACCCGTGTAATTTGATCTATAAAAATATGTTAAAACTTCAATATTAAACTTCATTTTTCTCAAATCGGAGTTGTTTTCTGATGTTTTTGTGAAATGACCTGATATGCAATAGCCAAGCAGAGCACCTCCAATTAAAGCCACTCTGGTTTGGGCCGCTCTAATCCCCTCCGTAATGCCTGAGTCATTTGGTGGGAGCTGGAGGAGGACGTTATTTTTGGAGGTACGTATTGGTTTGCTTCCTTGGGCTTCTGGGTAAAGTCACAGGGGCTATGTGCTATGATTAGCTGTATTGCAGACTGAGAGAGGAAACAGCAGTAGCAGGCATTAGCTGTGTTTGCACAGCTGTTAAAGTAATGCTACCTCCTTCCTCTTCTACTGAGGCATGGCCTGCAAGCTGCAGGGAAGATAACACACTGTCCTCCCGGGGCTCTCGTCACTTTAGTGCTCTCACTGTCATGAATTTGAATTTTTCTCTTTTTCCCTCAGTCTTTGGCTTACTTTGGCTATGGGATTCTTCTGCAATCATTTACTTTTGCAAAAAGGACTGCTTAAATCTCCAGACTGTTCTCTTTCCAAAATCATCAAATACAGACAATTTGTCAAGACCCTCAGCGTCTCACACAGAGACAAAGGATACCCTTTAGCGTCTGATGGGTTCAATAAAGCAGGACTTTAGGTATCAACATGGTTTAAAAGAAGTTAAGCTAAGGTTATAATTGTTAATGTGCTGAATCACAACTGGTGCTTAATACTGTATTTAACATATATGCTATTCTGCCAAAATGTTGATGAGACATTTGACCCCTCTCGCTGCTTCAAGTCAACCAATGTTGGTGGGTAAACTAGCTAATGATTGTTTGCGAGCTGTCCCACAATGCAGAGTGCGACCAGTATGCGTTGCATTTACCTACACATGAGGCTGAAAGAGGCCGTGATGAAAAGGTTTAAAGGGCCCATATTATGCTTTTACTGGTTTTATATGCTCTTTAGTGTGTTTTCCATGTGTCCTGTGCATGTTTAGGCACAAAAATGTCTATCTATCTATGTGCAAAAATTCAAAGTCTGCGGTAACGCAGCTTCTCCTATGTCCTCCTGTTAGCTGTAGCATTAGCTGCATGTAACGCTCGGTTCTAGCCCCCCTTGAAAAAAATGTGTCAGTGTGACGTCTTGTCAGTGTGAGATCACTGATCTAAGCCCATTGGCTCGTTGTGGCAAGCCCAGCAGCTCATGTTGCACGCTTCTGTAGCACGCCCACGATATGCCTTAGCCTGCAGTAGCACAGTAGTGCTAAGATGCTAATGTTTTTGCTCCCCGCGAGAGTGGCTGAGTGACTGATCAATTACGGCAGAGCCGACAGGCCGACCAATCAGATCGGACTTGGCACACGTGGGGACTCTGAACGTGGGCACTTCAGAGCCTTAGAGAGAGTCAGAAGCGAGCCGGTGCATGGAGCGACAGTACATGAAAACAGACACTTTTTTAGAACTTTAGTTATTGTGAACATACTTTAGTAGGTACATAGATTAAATATATGAACCTCAAAAAGGGCGTAATATGGGCTCTTTAAGGACAGCCCTGCGTTTGTGTGTGCTTTGGCCCGCTTAGCAATATTGTAAGTGTGAAAACAACAAAATTGCCAAAGGGAAAAATGGAAGAATGTATCATTTTATTAACTGAATTGGAACAAGGCAAATGAGCTACAGATGTGAACGCACACTTCAAATGTTTTTTTTTTTTCTTTCAATGATTTCAAATTGATCTCAACTTATCTAATGTTCAGTTAACTGAAAATGTTAAGGCAGCCAGGACACTTACTGTTTTCAGTTCAAACATCTTTTTACAATGAGAGTTAATAAGCAACATATACTGTACGAGTTGATGGAGACCATACATGAGAAAAAAAGGAGGTTGAAAATGTGATGAGAGTGTGTTTAAGGCTATTATTCACTTTTTATTGTTTGACACATAACATTTTAGGGCATTATACAATGTCACATATTGTATTTTGCTAAGCATAGTAGGCTACCCACATTGCCACTCCTGGTTATTAGAAAATAAATGTTGTGTTTTTGGCCCAATTTGAGGCAACTATATCGCTTTCTTTGCACTACATTTTCTAGTGACTGAGTTTTCCCATTCTTGCATGTCCATATTGTAATTGCAAGCGTATTAGCACACTATGCACACCTTTTCTTTCAAACTCTTCTCATAAAAGTGGAGCTAAAACTTCCAACCCTGGAAGTTTAGCTAACTTGTGTCATATAAATTAGCTTACCATGAGAGGAAGACAACAAATTTATGAGATCCACTAAGATATAGTTTTAGGGAACTTAGAGGTGAGGGATGATTTTATTCTTTGAAAGCTGTAATAGGGTTAGTGAAATTGAAAAAGTAAATTATGGAAAAATTATTACAGCAATATATTGTCCAATACAAAGCTAGCCCTGATCTCCTCTATCATCCCTGTTCTATTATACAAGAGAATATCCCTCACTTATTGGCTTTTAACTGGCATTCATCCTGATGTCTATGACATGAGAGTAGGCTCTCTGCAACTGTCTGTTTTAGCTCATTTGGCTCGGTACCGACACTCTAATGAGAGATTGGGACATCGACACTGGGTTCAGGATGTGCAATGACTCATAGAGAAAAAATGGCCCATCATGAGAACCGTTATAGTTCTCATTCCACCTTTGAGCCAGAGAGTTTAGTTTTTCTCATTAAATGAATAACATGGCAGTATTACCCTGTTCGGAGGTATTATAAAATCTCATATTTCCCAAAGCTGCAGAAATAAAAGGACTCGCTGTCAGATTTTGGTCCACTCCACCTCAAAATGTAACCAAGAGGGTGATAAAGCCAGCCAGGGAGGATTAGATGAGCAGGACAAAAAAAGAGGAGGTGGAGTCAGGGGTGTGTGGTACCAACAGATTGGTGTGCTAATGCTAATTTCCTTGCATTCTTCTCTGTTGATGGGGGGATAAACAGGAAGCGTTGTGGTAAATTCCGTCTGAAGAGTGTGATTGCTGACAGGCCTGACCTCTGCGCTCTCGCCATGTTTCCCCATAACTCACAATTAACGCTGACATTAGAGCATCCCGAGAGGCCCGTCCGGCTTTATTTCCCTCCACGCCAGAAACCGGGCAGCGGCAAGCGAGGCCCCTGGATCCGAGCCCAGTTCTATGATTTAGCTGGAGAGAGAGTGATAGCAAGAGGAGAGAGGATGAAGGGAGGTGGTGGAGGAGATGAGAGGGTAGAGGGGTACCCTGAGCACACTTTGGGGGTTTAGGGCTGTTATGGATATGGCTGTGGTAATTACTCAGCGCTTGTTATTGCCCACGCTGCCACACCTGCGCCATGCAAAATGCCGGAACAGCGCCGGAAGGCGTCCGACACATCTGAAGAATTTTCAAGATGGCATCAAGCTGGATTAGTCAAGAGTAAAAGCCTGAGATGAAAACACAAAACACGCTGGAAAGAAAAGTCTTCATGAATTGCTTTCAATCATAAAAACCTCAATGGTGGAAGGCTTCACATTGTTATGTGTTATTTTGGACAGGCGGGTTGTGGCGCCGATCTTTTATTTGGGGAAAATAAACGAGCACCTGTTCTTCGACGTGTCAAACTCAATCTCACGGCTCGTTAGCGGGGCCTCTGCCCAATAACCCAGCTTTAGCGCTGCTTTGGCTCCTAATTCCCATCTCTGGGCTGTCACACAGTGTCATCGCCACAGTCATTCATGTTTTTATTCATTTCACATTTCATCATTTATTTATCACCTAGCCAGGCTGGCACGCTAACACAGGGACCTCGGACAGCAGGTATGGAGAGGCTGACAGAAGACAACATTATTTCTCTGTTTAAACCGCTGACCACTGACAGTGAAGGCAGCAGCCACTGAGGAGAGGTAACCAAGCTTTTTCTCAGGTTTCTCATTTTAAAGTACAGCCTCCAGTAACTTGAGAGACAGTACTATAAAATATGAATTGTTGGTATGTTTGGAAGTGTCATGATCCATGCAGTCACTTTACATCTACTGGGTCTCATTTTATTCACCGCTATCACACTTTGATTTGAGCTTGATTAGTACAGTAGCATGGAGTGAGTATGAAGAAGCCTACAGAGACACCAGCCGCTCTACAAGACTGAAGTGGTCATTTTCAGGAAGATCAGGAGTTCTACTTTCTAACTCATCGTGTCCAATTTTTGATTTAAAGCTGTTATGGTCAAATGTAGATTTGAATTTAAACATTTTGAGTCATGTTGGGAAATGCTTTTGGCAGGATTATGTATTCCTAGAGTGAGAGGGTAAGGGTGTCCTTTGCTGCCTCTTCCTGTGTGTGGTGGTTTATGTCCAATGTGTGAGTGTTGGAAGGGAAGCAGATGCCCTTTACTCCCCCCCCCCCCTTTCCTTCCTCCTCCCACCCAGGTAACAGAGCTGTCACCCTGCTCTTAACCAGATCTGAAAGCATTAACACCCTCACCCCTTGTGCTTCTTCCAATGGGACCTGGGCCATGGGTGACAGCAGCATTGCCCTCCAACAGTAGTGCCATGGCCAACACCGGCACATAAGGATCAGCGTGGCGGGTGTGTGTGTGTGTGTGTGTGTGTGTGGGGCGCGGGCTCGCATGCGTTGGCAGCCGTGCCCAAAGTCACTCTGCAGGTCCTGGCGTCGAGCCAGTCAGTTGAGCCAAGGCCAAAAATAAAAAAGACAGCCAGAGAGGTGGGGAGGGAACAAGGGACGGATGAAGAGAGAGAAAAGTGGAGGAGCATTTTCTCTTTCATTTAGCCGTCCAACTGTTTTCTCACTCTTCCTCTAATTGACAGAATAAATGCACCTGCCATTGTGGGGCATCACAGAAATGAGTTCTGGCGCCTGTAGAGACACCAGAGGGGGAAAGTTGGCTGGAAGAGAACCAATCACGGGTCAACTGCTCCAGTGCATATTTCTTCCAGTTACCTAACTGCACAACTACAACACAGCTTAACCCAAGAGTGAGTATTAGTGAGTTAACGTATGGTACAATGTTTTTCATCTCCCTGTCTCTGATCCCTGGCCCTATGCATACTGTAGGTTCCAGAGTTTTCAAAAGGCCAACAATCGGACACTTTTTGAACTTGCTACTTGAAATCCTTACATGTAACCATGGCGATGCTTTGATAATGTTCTTTATTTTGTTTACTTTGAAGACTTAGTTTCATGTGCTGTCTTGTATGGTTGTTGACGTCGTTATGCTCTCAGTGTAATGCATAGTCCCCCTAGGGGGCAACAAAGGTTTCATTCATTTGACAATTAACCCTCTTTTAACCTTTCTTTTTCACACATGCACTCCTGAAAACTTCAGGACAAACTGCCCTGAAATCCTCCTGACTTGCCCGTTAAGATATGGCCAGACACGACGTTTAAAGACTGACGCGGAAACTGCAAAAAAAAAAAAAAAAAGCAACAGTGTCCAACACCATGACAGTTTTTTTTTCCCTTTATATCAAAGCTACATGTAATTGGACATAGGATGGCACATTGCGTGTTTGGCTCAGCATCTTTTCATCTTGGATTATTTCTGGCCAGGGTCTCCGATCTCCGTTTTTCTTTCCTTGGATTATTCTTATCTTTGAGTATTTTTTGGGTTTAAAAAAAGCTTGTGGGTATCAAACTTTTAAATAAATGTGACATCTCTTATTTTGATATGTTTGTGGTCTCCTTTTTCTGAGCCTTGTTTCACTAGTTTGTTAAAGAGGCTGTAATATATTTGTGGGCTTGTTCAGGGTGCTGCTCCGGCAGTCGATTCTTCTCCCATTGAGGAGCTTAGTTTGCTGAAGTTTGTATGTCATGGAAGCAATTTATCGTTGTTGCTCCGTTTAATGTTTGGCTTGACTTATTATCTTTTATTAGCAGTAGTTTTTGACTTAACCACAGGTAACCAGGTAACCACAAAGATGGTTACCTATTCATTGTGTGACAAAGAAAGAAAACAGACAAAAGAAGAGGAACCAGAATTGGCAGCCCTCCTAATTAACACATTGGAAATGCAAAGGGGTCATCATGACATTACAGCATTTCCTGCCTTCTACTCATCGATCAGCGCTGATTACAAACTCATGTTGATGTTTTTTTCTGACAGTCTCCGTGAAAAAAGAATGATGAACCCCGATAACTACTCAAATGTTTGTAGAGTACTGAAAAAACAAAACGCAGGCGCAATGCAAAGGCCTTCAATTACACTGTAAAGAATTCCCTAACTCACCAATGAATATGCTCCTACTTGATTTAGCACAATGATGTTTCATGGCTATCACTCACATTAGCTTCCCCCTCCTCTAATATTTACATCTTAAATGGATTTTCACTAAGTGAAAAGGGAGAAAAAATGACGTGTGTGCCTGTGCATATGTATCTAAAGCTTTATTCTCTGCAGTGCTGTGTGTGTGTGTGTGTATGTGTGTTTATGCTGTACTGGATCAAGGTAGGGAGGGGGAGGTGGACTGGACAGATTCCGACGCATAATTTAAATTTAATTGGACCGGGCCTGACTGGCTGGGGTCAAAATGAAGAGAAAATCAGTCACATTAATCAAGATAAAATTATCAGCTGATTAATCAGTGTTCTAATTATGGTGCCGGCGCTTCTCTTCTTTGTTCTGTTTTAATTACTCTGCTTCATTGTCTTTTCCATATGGCTAGCATGTCCCTCTCAAAATGCCCAGTGAGCACACGGACATGCAGAATCTCTCTCTCTCTCACACACACACACACACACGAACACATCACCGCTAACAGCAAAAATAATTAGTGCATGCTCAAATATGTGAATGGCTCTGTAAGGACTCATCTTAAATCTAGAGTTCCCCCTTCTTCTCCTCTCCTACACATTTATGTTTGTCAAGGACTTTGCTTTCAGCCAGCATGTCTTGCACAGGGAAATAAAAAATGAACATATTTCAGCTCGACCTTTTACCTCGCTTCAGTTTCTCTTACACATTAAAGTCATAGGCCCACTGTTAAATCCTGGAAACCTGCATTGCTGAGTTTGCAAATGAGATAAGACAATTTTTTTACCTGGAGAAACCCTTAAAATAAATCACACTCAGTCTTGTTGTGCAGATGAGCACTATCAAACAGCACTGACTGCATTAAGTTGGGTTTGGATAAGGCTGTTGAAAACCCTTAAACAAAAAAGATGTATTTGCAAAATTAGGACATCAGGTATTAAGTAAACACATTCTGCAACAGATTTCTTCCCACATGGAACGATAGGAACGTTTTATTTTTCAAAACAACATGTTCTCTATGCCTTGAATATATTATTAAAAACTAAAAATTATTAACTGTACATCAAAATTCCTGGCCACTTTAGAGTTACAGCTGATGCGGGGAACAATAAGGTTTTAAGTTGAATCGACCAGGGATAATGCGATTATCCTGTTTATATGGTGTAAGATCTCCCCATCCTTGTTAAGCTGCTAGCCTTTGAATACATTTCTGTGCTATCTTATGCTAAGTGCTCACTGCTAACTATCAGTGAGTGTGGACTGGGATGTAATAAGTTGGTGAATAAAACATGCTCTGTTGCCACAGGGGCTCCACATTAGGCAGGGCAAAGTGGTGATTAGCCGACCCATCAGACTCTGCACTGTAATTCCCATCACTGATTCCTCCATCTCTTCTGTTTTACTCCCTTTTTTTAAATTCTCCATCCCTCTATAGTTACATAGTTGAATGAATGCATTCCTTTCATTATTATTTGTCCTGTTGTTTAGCAGGTAATATGTTCAAATATTCTTAATACTGCTGCCAGTAAACACGCCTGCCAAGGCTGCCACTGTTTGGGAAGCTCAGCAAGGAGCTCAGTGAATTGGAGATTAATTTTTTTTTTTTTTTTGTATGACTCCAAAAATGATGTTGTGATACATAGTATATAGAAAAGAAACATGATTACAGTAGGCAACTGTGATTGGTTGGTATAGCAACAGAACATGGATGTTTTGTTTTCACTTCATTTAAATGTCTTTATTTTACCTCAATTTGTTTATCAAATTCACCATGAATGTAATTCTAAGAAATTGATTTCACATCTTCTGCAAACATGAATCGTGCCCTCGATCAGTGTGAACACAAACATACCGGACGGGTGGACTAAGTCTGCTTCCAGTCATAATTCAAACAACTGCTGATGAAATAGATAAGAACAACCATGAGCACAAAAAACACTTAATCTATATCATACATACTCTGCATGTTCATAAGACTTGACATGCATCACATTTCATATTCCATGCATTCTCATGCAATTTGCCTCAAACCATATTTGGGATGAAAACTTTTGGTTTGCATCACATTTTTACACATTTTGACCAAAGCAGAAATCCCTGTGTGAAGACAACTGTAGAGTGAAACACGGAGCTAGCTGAAATAGAAACAATGCAATATAGAAATACTTTATTTTGAGGGAGTCTTGTGTCGCAGAGACTCAACAGCATGCAGATGTTTATTGCGTGACTATTTAACAAGGTGGCATGGATGAACGGTGCCACTTTGTTTTTTACTTTGTTGCACACTTTGCACAGTCATTGTAAGCTACTGTGCCTATTTTCCATTCTTGTGAACTTTGGGCCAGAGGTCAGATGTTATCTTTGTTTTTCAAGGGGTACATCTGATTGCCAAATGAGCTGTGTGTCCTTTTGATTCTCTCAAAAACATCCTGTGATAAATGCTTTAACAGCAAAATAGCAAGAAACTGAAGGTACAAACCCCTCCACAAAAGATGGGAGCAACCTGAAAACTTTATGTTTAGGTATACACAATCAATCTCTTTTTCTTTATTCAAATGTCCATGTAGCTTGTTGTCCTTTCTTTAAGGAACATTAATACATGCATTTATGTAGCCAGTTGATTTGGATGTCTGGACACTGATGACACATGCAAAGGGCTGAAACGTTGCTCTTGTCTCTTGTCTCAGTGTGTCTGAGTTGAATCAGACCACTCACACCACCACCAGCGACCAAACCTCTCTGAATATGTAATTAGCTGCAGCAGTACAAGTGTCTCATGAATATTCATGATCTTTTTAATTAGGCGGCTCTCTTCACAGCTAGCCGCCACAAAAAGTTACCTCCTCATCACACTGTGTGTGTGTGTGTGTGTGTGTGTGTATGTGTGTGTATGTGCGCGCATGTCTTCTCAGTCCTCATGCCTCATGTTGGGGGAAGGGTTTGACAGAAATAATATATGAAAAGAAGGACTAAAATCTATTCATTCAGTTACAGCTACAGCTAGCAGCTGGTTAGATTAGCTTAGCATAAAGACTGAAAAAAGAGAAAAACGCTAACATTAAAGTAGTTACCAGAGCCACCAGCTCCCTTATCATCAAGTGGCTACATCCTGGTGGCTTAATTTGTATAACACAGTTTCAGGTTTTGTTAATTTTTGGGACTTTGTGTCTTTTCATCTTTATGATGGTGCCAGGCGATCTCAACAGTCATCTGCTTAAGATGATGATGAGGAGGATGTTTGCTTTGGGGAGCAGTGGACGACGTATACTGTAGGTGAACTCAGCAGTTAGCAATGAAGGACTTCCAATCAGACTTCATTTTCCATGCGTTGTAGTAACTTGAATGGCAGACAAGAATTTGGTGTCGAGACACAACAACTAAGAGCAGATCATAGGCTGCACTAGTAGCAGTTGTCTGTTGCATTACATTAGTTGCGACTAAATCGTGTCTAGATGACTGTCAGTTGGTTCTATGATTGAATCAGGTCAGATTGCGTTCCGCTGCGCTTTTTGCTCTCCACATACATTTGGGTACCCAAAATTCAGAGCTTGATTTACTAAGAAAGAATTGCAACCGCTAATGGCTCCAAAAGTTGGGCATAATTTTCTCAGTTTTAGGATTTTGAGACACCAAGCATTTAACATTATAGCACAAAAACACTCATACCGCTAGCTGCTCCGTGCAGTTCGTGCAAGTTTTTTGTCTTAATGTCGTTAGAAGCTTTATGGACCTTTACTCTGCATGAAGCTGCACTTTAATACAAACAGAGCTTTCGGGGGGGGGGGGGGGGGGGCGGGTGTCATCTCCTGCAAGATGGCTCCAGACCGTTTCCACCCATGGATGAAGTTTCACATAGCCCTAAGCTGATTTAAACCCTGTTTATATTAATATTAGTTATGTCAGTGTAATATTAATAGACTTTATTTTAAATTCATAGAGGGGCTGAAATGTTGTCCTGATCCCTGGAAAGTTTGAGTGTGCAACCAAGTAGTCTCAACCGACGGTGTTTGTGAATTAGAAGCTTTTGGCGGTGAGGCTTATTTGCCTAGACCGGGGTCATTTCTTCCCCCAATGACTGCATAATGATTTGTTTAAATATGCACAAACAGCAATGGCGCACAGAGAGGCTGTTTGCTCTACAGCGCAGATAAGGGATGCATTTAACCCGGTCTGTGTGTTTTGTGAATTAGACGGTGTCTTTTTGACTCACATGCGCAGGCTTTTTCAAATCAGGAAAGTCCTTGTGCATTTTCTCGCAGAATCTTTTGCCGGGCAACTGTCTTTGACTCCAGGAAATTCTATTGAGAATGAAAGTAATCTTAAATGCTATGTTCTAGCTCAAGGAGAACTGGCATTATGAATGCAAAATATTCTTAATAAAATAACTGAATAAAAGTTAAGGAATGTCGGTCAAGTGAAACATTTGAATCATCCCAGGCTCTCAGTTTCCAGCTGAAATAAGTCGCACATAAATATGTCTACTAAAGTTACACACACAGGTTCAGTCTTTTATCTTAGCAAGAACTGAAATAAAAGGAGACGCTGTAAAAACAAAGCACTGACGTTTTCAGAAGTATTTCTAAACCTCAGTATGAGGACAAGACCTAAGGTCATTGTGACTGGCTTTTGTTCACCAAGATATGTTAAACCAAGTCAAGAAATACAGTGAATGAATGAGTGAGCCATGACAGAGGTGTAAGAGGTGAGGTGTGTTATTTTCTTTCAATGTGCAGAGAGCCAAGCTAGCTGTTGACATCTGGTTTATCGGGATCAAGCTGTTAATCTAACTTACGTCAAAGCATTATTTGACCATTATTATGAACATTTAGTTTTTGTCTCTCTGATTTTAAACTTTTTTGGAGTTAAAAAAAGGAAAATACCTTAACAGAAAAACTGTGGACATATAAATCCTTTCCATAATGTTCTCAGATATTTGAGTCATAATCTGAGCTTGTCAGTGGCAGAAAGAGGCATCTCTAGCGCACATTTTGACCAGTCACATATCACAGTGTGAAATGACATTGCAAACCAATCCTGCCTGTCTCACGGCTGAAGGAGTCCAATGGATTAATTCAAACACTGTGCGGATTAGTCATTTAGTGCAATTGTTTTCAAAAAGGTCACCGTCTCTATCGTCATGTTAACTGGCAAAATGCAGTCCCTCCGAAACCGGAGACATTTTGCGCTGCACATTACGATTCCAGTCAATAGCAATGCACAGGAAGGTGGACTACAACAACGATGGCGGACTCTCAAGTTCTCTTTGTTTAAATGTCGTCTGGCATGACTCCCAGTTGGCTTTTTTCTTGACTCTTTTTCTTACTCATAAGTTTAGGGTCACTTGGGGTAGCATCCCCACCTCATTGTCCATCCAAACAAACTTTCCTGATTTACACATCACCGCTCTGTACAGGGAAGAAGAGTATGTGTGCGTATGTGTGTTGTTTCGTCACAAAATCTGTCCAACAATTACTGGCATGTCACGTATAATCGTCTTTTTAGTCATTTTTGCGGATCAGCGTACACAGCGGTTCTTTCCTAGATCAGATGGACAGCACGTTTCTTGTCTTAGCATTGGCTATAATGGCCCAAAGTAGCCTGTTGTCATTTGAACGCCGTGTGACCCCCACGTGGGGTCAGGACCTCAAGGTTGGGAAAGCCTGCCTTACCCCCAATCCCCACATACTCCGTGCGTGCTGTGGTCAGTCAGCGCCATGGTTTTATTCCGTCAGACATTGGCCCCACTTGATCCGTTTCTGGAACGTGAGTGCAGCCATAATCAGCTGTACACACATCACAGGAGAACTACAAGATCACACAGGAATAAAGAGAAAAACTTGCAAACAACATATTGCTTTGTCTTTCTCAGGATGATTTGTTGTTCGTTTGTTGCCTGTTTTTGGCGTAATGTTGTTAAAGTGATGAAATCTACGATAGCATGTCCGTATGTTATGTTTTATTTTGAAACTGTCCGGATGCTCTGTGCGTTCCCTTGTCTGACTTCCTGTCCGGGTTTTCATATTCTGTCCAACTTGACGCAAAACTGCAACGTACTCTGTCGAAAATAGAAAATAGATGGTAGTGGTGCTGGTGGCACGGTTTGAACAGATATGATATGAGGTTTGTTGAACTCTTCACATATACGTCGATTTATTGAAAACATTCCTTTGAGCAACTGACCCCAACAACTCAGCAGCTGCCATACTGACTGCAGGGCTCCCAGGTGAAACATTTACCATACTGCACTAAAGAGTTCATTTTACTGCATAGAAAAGGTCAAACGTTATAAATGACCTTCGATCAGATTGTCTTATTTATTTAAGTGGTCAGTTGAGAGCATCCGTGCTAGGTCCAGCAGGCTGAAGGTGGCCGCCAAGCTATCATCGCATTAAGCTCACAGTGACTGACGTGTTTACGACTGTCACATGTAAGAAGTGCTATTAGGTATTACCAACATTCAATCTCATAAGTGATCCATAGAGGCAGGAATGATATCAGCATAGTGTTTGGAAAAGTGACTTTTTATAGGCAGAGTTTGTGATGTATAAAACATGCTGAGTGACACTTTTGTCCACAAAGTAGTGCAGCTTTATTAAGAATTTGTTGTCTCTACATCAAATGCAAGCAGCTCGATTTATTGGGCATTAAATTATTCTAATGTGTCTCCCAGCGTGACTTTTATATGAAAATCAGGTGCAGCGTTTCACCGGCATCAAGATATTACTTCAAGCTCCGGATAAGATTTGATCATTTTAGAACATCTGCTACTTTCCAGACTGAAGATGTTTTATTGGAGGGCATTTATTCACAATATGATTAAGACGGGCGCTGCTCAGATGAAAAATTATTATTATTTATTGATCATCATAATAGATGAATTATAATTTGATTGCTTTTTTGAATGGGGAATTCTTCAGTCCTCGGTGTGATTACTACGAGCTCAGTGTTGATTGGGTCCTTTTTTCTTTTTACTGTCCAGATAAAGACAGACTCAAACAAATAGACGGGGTCTAAGGTTCACAATTCAAATAATTACTGTTTCACCAATTCACCTGCAAAATGTCACTCTCTTTCATGCTTCTGCAATTACTTCAGAAAGAACAAAAATACACTGCTAGGTTCCTCAGTCCACTGATGGCTGAAACAGCAACATTTCATTGCAATTACAGAACAAGAGCGATCTCTTCTGGACATTTAATGCCAATACAACCAGCTGCATGGCGATGGAGAGCTGCAGGAGAAGGACCTGCAAAGGGATTCAAAATGAGTTAATGTGAATATTAATAAGTATATTGAAGCTTTATTGTTCTCTTCTTCTTGGTTGGAAGTCACAGAGAGATCAAATGCCAAGTTTGTTGAGGAGTATTTGGACACAATTTTTCATAAATGACAAACCATTATGATGAAAAGGAGCAATATTCCTGATCTGACAGAGGATAAAGAGAAGAAAATATGAAATTCATAGACAATGAAGGGGATGTTTCAGAGATTTGTAAATTCTAACAATACAACAGATATAAGAAACAATTTAACAAAAGGCAAGGCAAGTTGATTTCAGCAACAAGGCAATTCAGAGTACTTTACACAAGATAACAAAAGCATCATGACAAAAGGAAAAATAATTATTACAATATACAGTTTTAAAATTACAATTACAATTTAAAAAATCCCAGAGAAGATCAAATATGAAAATATGTTTTAAAAAAAAGATACAAAAGAAACACAGAAATATGGTATTAAGTGAAAATAAGACATTAAAATACTGAATATATAAATGAATCAAATTTGGAATGCAGTGATGGTATCCGCTCTGTGTGCCTTTCAATGTTTTATTGTTCTGATGTCCCTGACTACAGAGTCTTAGTAAGACTTCCTGCAATTGTAATGTGGTTGTGCTTAAAACGTTTTAAATGGTCATTTTGTATTGTTCTATTACTGTCGTAGCTGACGTAGAGACAGGGTGAGGAGCTCAGACATTCGGGTGGAGCTCGGAGTAGAGCCGCTGCTCCTTCACATCGAAAGGAGTTAGTTGAGGTTTTTTGGGCATCTGTTAAGGATGTCTCCTGGGTGCCTCCCTTTGGAGGTTTTCCGGGCACGTTCAACTAGGAGGAGACCCTGTGGAAGGCCCAGAGTTCGCTGGAGGGATTATATATTCTGTCTAGCCTTGTGATCCCCCAGGAGGAGCTGGAAAATGTTGCCGGGGAGAGGGACGTCTGGGATGACTTACTGTGCTTAATACCACCGCGACAGATAAGCGGAAGAAAATGGATTGATTGATGGATATTACTATTTATTCTATTTCAGATGTGAGGCTAAGATAAGGTTGAATCCTTCAAACATGAACAGTTACAAATATGAAATAAATACACAAAAGTAATCGTCCAAAAACATCCTCTTAATATCAGGTTCTCTGTCAATTACAACTTCAAAGAACATAAGAAAAATACATTCAATTATATTTGAGTGACAGGGACAAGTCAACTCTTTAGGGATAAATGTTATTGGACTGTTGTATAGACTTGCATACTCATCAGATCACGCACTTTAGGTTGTATTAGACTTTTCAGTATAGGTAATGTCACTGTGTATTTAATGCTGTTATGGTTGTTGAAGATTCAATATAGTTACTCACTCTCACAGGCTTACTTTTCTACATTGCTGCAACTTATCTTTTCTAAAGGTTCATCAAGCGGCTTCAACCAGAGTTTCAAGACTATACTAAAACGAGAATCACCTGAGAAGGTTTAAGTAATATAGCCTCAGACAAGTGAAATGAACATCATATGTATAAAAGAAGACTTGATACTACCATCTGAGAACAAAAACTCATCTGAAAGTGGTTATTAAGGTCATAAATAAAGAGAGAGGTATAGGTTGATTTCTACAATGCATGCTAGAGGAGTTGCCCCCTGCTGTTCATTAGGAAGAATGCATGTCTCATGTATTTTCCCTTTCCCTTTTTCAAACAAAAACTATTTTCAAATTGTGGGTGCCCAGTCTTTGTTTGTTGGTTTCATACTGACTGTACTGTACAGACTTACAACTACTAGTTTAGTAACTTCTTCTAGTGTCAGATTTCTGCAGCCCCTGCATCCCCTCCTTTCCCCATCATTCTGCTGTCTAATCATCTGGCCTCATTAGGCCCCGACTCCTCCATTAGGGGCCCGTGGCTTGGCACAAAATGGCCGCCCTCAGGCCCTCCCGCTGCCTGGCGAGGAGCCGCAAAACTGTGCACATCTATCCATCACCTTACCGTTTATCACACTCGTCCGCTGGCAGGCCTATCCATCAGAGCCTAAAGTGTCAGGGACTGCTGGAAAACTCAGCGGCTCCTGTGGTAAATAAAGAAGAAACACAGCAGGATCACAGAGGAGCAGGGAGGGGGCGCAGAGAAGATGGTTGGAGGGAGAGAACATGAGGACAGGGAGAAAAGGGAAAAGAACAGAACAAGGTAAGAGGGGAAACTAACAGGGAGCAGAAAAGAGAATATATGATGGAGAGACAAATCCCAGTGGATTTATTTGGAAAGAGGTGATGGAGACAGACGAATAAGAAGGGTGTAAGTGAAGAGGATGAGAGGGAAAGCATGCTTGGTCATCTTTACGCTGATTCATGATTTCTTAATTATTGGAATAATGCCTATGTCTCTGTAATGTGAGTGATGGGAAGTTCATCCTGCCCCTATACACCAAATCAATAAAAACTTAAAATAACTGTAACTTAATTATTTGCTGTCAAAATTTAAAACACCTAAGAATGTAAGTCAGTTACCAACCAAATGCGCCAGAACATGTGAGGATCACATTAATCAAGCAAACGAGTAGACAGTCTGATACAATGTTAATGTATAGTGTTGTTAAAGAGTGGGTCTTTTACTTACCATGTCGGGTACTGAAGTATATTTGAATGATGATGCATTCACTCACAGGCCCCTTGACCTTTACTTTTGCCTTACAGTTACGACTGCTATTATTGGTTTCTTGACAACTCTTGCATAGATTGCCAATAAGTTGGTCTTAACTTTAATGTGCAAGCTGTGGCTTGCTGAAGCAAAAACCCGGATATGAGAGAAGTTTGGGAAGGTTAATGGAGAAGGACTTTTGGTTGGCCCAAAGGAAAATTCTGGCAAGCTGTTGCAGGGCTTAATGGCTCGTACTGATCAGCAGGGGAAAATAAGTGCTGACCGGGACAGGGGATATTGTTGAGCAGTGGAAGGAACAATTCTAAGATCCTAAAGACAACCCACCTTTCCTCTGAAGAGGAGGCAGAGTTTGAAAGTCAAGGGGAATGCCTACGATTATCCCTGGCAGAGGTTGCTGAGGTGTAGGCCTGAGGAATATGGGGTCTGAGAGGAGGGTCTATTGCTGGGCATCAGAATCTTTTCTTTGTTTGTGTTTTTGCAGATGATGTGGTTCTGTTGGCTTCTTTATGCTGGGACCTCTAGTAGGCATGGAGGCTGTATGCAGCTGAGTGCAAAGCGGTTTGGAATGAGGTTCAACATCTCTAAGTCTGAGGCCATGGAAAAAAAGTGGATTCCTTCCTCAAGGTGGGGAGTGAGACTCTGCCTCAAGTGATGCTATCAGGGTGTTGTTCATGAGTGAGGGTAAAATAGATTGTGAGGTTATTTGCTGTTGACACCATATTTTATTTTCGCTGACCCTAACAAACCCAATTCCTTTGGTGTTTTTTGATTATCAGTATGCTGGTCGTTTTAGTCATGCCAGGGAAAGTGTCCTCCGTCTCAGTGGATTTGTTTAGACCTGTTTCCAGAGAAGCACAGATGGGCTTTGAGAGAGTCTCTGATCCTGACCCAAATCTCCCAACCTTGAAGGTCAGTGGAACCACTAGTGTATGTATCTCTAGAGTGTTTGCATAGCCTCCCCCCTTCCATCAACACAAATGTTTGAATAACTGTTCTGTACAATCTTAATCTACAGTTCTGAAGCACAGACTGTTTTAGTATTATCTACATCAATGTGTCTCCTCAGGGTCAGAGTTGGTGACTTCCCACTGACAGGACAGCAACACTGAACTTTACTAGCGATGGAAGCTGACTTCCTTCTGAAATGTCAAGCTTAATGTCGAGGTGGGACCTCAGGTAAAGGGGTCAACACTTCACCTACAAAGCAATGGACTGTGGCTAAAAAAAGCTGCTTTTGACATTTGTCTGAGAGAAAGAGGTCTGGTGTTTAAGCTTCCAGTGACCACTAAATGTCCCCACTCAATTAAAACTACATTATTATGAAACTCCATTCTCGACCACCTCAAATGCTAATGTTAGAGTAACCTCTATGTACAAAATCTAATTCTACTTACAGAATCAGAACTAATACCAGAATAAAAAAATCTAGAATCTGTACACCGATACAAGGCTATGGTTTGAGAAGTGTTCTGGTTTCTGTTTGTTGATGGCTGCTATTCGTAGTCTGAGTAGTATTGACAAATCACAGGTCAGCAGGTTATAGTGTATGTAAAAAAAAAAAAGTCTGCATGGATAGTAAAGGCAGACGAAGACTACAATCCGCTGTAATGATATCTGAATGCAGCTAACAATCCCTTGTAGATGAAACATTTAAACTTGAGCAACATCCTGGAAATGAATTGATGGAGGGATGCCAGAGTGAGGGGGCTGAACTCAGGGGGGCACACCAGGCAATTGGGGGTACAGTCTTGCTGAAGGTTACCTCTGCAGTATGTGAAGTGGCACCTCTATACACCACACCAATTTCCACAGTTTGATCATTACTTGGACTTTAACTGGCAACTCCCAACCCAAGCCACTTCTGACTAAGCCTGTCATTCCCCTCTTTTGCAAGTAAATTACAAGAAAATGTTTCTTTTATCAGGGTCATTCAGGCTGAAGTAAAGACTTTGTATTACGTAACCCACTATTTGCAATCAAACAGAGACTCACCTGAAACAAATAAACAAGCGCAAATCCAATTAACCAACAAGTGACAGCATTTATTTGCAGACATGTCAGGGCAGGCTAATTTCTATTGCTACTTGGATTGTAAACAATGCAGCACATGGAAATGGAAGTCATTTTTGGCTAATCGCTAGCTAATCATCACCATTGATGTTGAACAAAATGTGCTAATCTGACATTTTTGTATAGAAATATGCCTGAAAGAGTTTAATACTAGGTTCTTCTCTCATGTCTGTATGCAAAGATCTAGTCAGAGCCAAGATGTCATTAGCTTAGCATAGCGTAGGTCAGCTAAGCTTATCTTAGTTTAGCTTTGCATAAAGACTAAAGAGAGGGAGTAAAACAGCATGAACCTCTTTGTAGCTCAAAAATACTTTAGTAAAGTATAGTTTAGTAAAGAATTGAAGCAGGGATTTCACTCCTCATTTTTGACTTAAGGTTAGCTTACAGATTTATGAACCAAGATGCAACAAGAAAGTCTTGGATCCTCATGTATAGCCAACTCATATTGATGATTGGAACAGTGAGCTTACATAAGTATAACCTTTCATGTTTAACCCAGAAAAAAACAAATTATTATATTTAGCTTTTTGTTCTATTTCCATTTGTTCCATTTTTTCCTTTCGAGACAGAAAACAGCTGCTGAAGGTCACCCTCACGGCCCCCTCCCCTCAGTTCCCTTTCTTTCCCCTGGTGAACTTTCCCTCTGAATAAAAGGGGAAGACAGAGAGAGACAAAAAAAGAGACAGGAGCGAAAGTCCTGAGTAAGCGTCGCCTGCTGAGACAAGTTTTTCCCCGCCATCAATCCTCTGTTGGTGTCTGGCTCCCTCGCCTCGTTAGCTAATTGAATAAATGAAAGATTGCTCTCTGCTCCTTGGGCATTGTGTGTCCCTTTGGCTTTGAGTTTTTCCTTCCTGATGTTCCTTTCTGTCTTTTCTGTCCTCCCCCGCCTGTTTTCATGTTGAATTCGCATAAAAATAACATTATAGTAATGACACCAGAGGTAATGTGTGTCCATGCTGATCTATGCGTGTGTGTGTGTGTGTGTGTGTGTGTGTGTGTGTGTGTGTGTGTGTGTGTGTTTGTGTTAGGTCCTAAAGGGATGGATGTTTCAAATGACACCTCCAGATGTGCCGATGACAAGTGGGGAGAGGTGGAGAGAGAGACTTCGGGGGAGTGAAAGGAGAAGAAAAAGAATGAAAGGAGGGAGAATGGAAGGACAGAAGAGAAGACCGGGAGTCAGGGAATTAGTGGAGAAATAGAGGAAAAAGAAGTAAGGGGAGAGACCGAGAAAAAGGAGAGACGAAAGTGAAAAGGGCAAAAAACAGGAAAGTGTAATATAAGACATGTTACAAAGAAATCAGTTTTATTTTAATAAAATCAATTGGTAAAGATTAATAAGAGACACATGCTAACACTTGTCAATGAAATCGAACAGTTTTGAACACACGATGTGCAATAACAGTTTCAGCACTTTCCCAGGTTCTGTTTCACATTTGAGGTGAGGTGAGATATGTGTGAAGAGAAGGTATTTTAAGATTGATGGTGAGAATGTGGAGTATTCAGGTTTGTTCAAGAAGCCACACCAGTGCAGTATGTATGTATGAATATGTGTGAGTGAATATTTGTGTGTTTGTGTGAGATGCAAGTTATGAACGACATTTCTGCATCCCTTGTTTTATTTTTGTTGTTTGTTTGTTCACATGCACATTTCTGTTGCAGTCTGTGTTCTGTGTTTGTGTATTAATGTGTGTGGTAAGGAGGGATATGTGTTTTGTGTGTGTGTGTGTGTGTGTGTGTGTGTGTGTGTGTGTGTGTGTGTGTGTGTGTGTGTGTGTGTGTGTATGTGTGTGCTGCTTTAATAATGCAGAGGAGGCCTGTGCTGCTGTCATTAAACCTTGACGTGCAGATGGTGGGAGCCTGTTAAAACGCTCTCACCTCAGTCTTCGGCTGCATACTGTTTATGACCAGCCACCATAATGCACCATAATGCACTGCCGGCTATTAATTATGATCAACAGCCTCTCCTATAGAGTCCTCGCTCTCCAGCTTCTGTCACTGTCTCAGTTCCTGTCTGCTCTGTGATTAATCTTCAGATGAACTAATGTTCAAACTGTCTCCTGCAGAACTCCTGAAGATGGAATGAACTTTTGGACACGTGTGACCTTTGTTGACCTCAGTTCTGGTTATCATTGGAGTTCTACCTGAAAGGATATTAAGGTAACACTTTTCAATGAGGTACAACATTTTTGTAGTATCTGCTTATTAACCATTAGTTGACGGGCAGATTGTGAGTAACTTCTTATCAAGTAGTTTATAGAGTAGCTGATGATTACTTATAAAACATCTGTTCAATATTAAGTTAATGAACTAATAGTTCATGATGAGTATGATTCCTTTACTTAATGCAGAGTTTTAGATTATTTCTGAATATTTCTTTTTCTTAACTACCCTCCTCATTCTGATGCATGAAACTGCCCCACACACTTTATTCCAACATTCATATTAACTCAATATATGATGGAATGACTTACCATAACTAATCACAAAATCACTACTCCTGCACTTTCACCATATCTCCTTTAAATCTTTTGTTTGTATTATTGTGTTGCATCTTTGCTAATATTTTGCCATCTTGTTATTTGTTTGCTGTTTTTGTTTGTATGTTTTGAACAAACATGTTGAAGAAACAAACATTTCTTTATATTTCGATAGAGAGTGCGCAATCATGATAAAAACTTGTTTTATTAATGCACTTTCAAAAACAAGGCTTTACAAAGTGCTTTGACGTGTGCAGAAGTAACAAAGCATAAAAACCCAAATAACAACAAAAAAAACACGACAACAAACTAACCCACTGATGAGACACCCAACCAACAACAACAACAACAACAACCTCAACAGTAAAAGAACCCGAACAAAAACCCAAACGACATCAGAACCCCCCCTAAAAAAGTATTCAAGCAACATAATAACTCATGACATAAACTCATACTTGACAATTAACATGTCATTTTTTATAACCCTTACCTATGAGTTAGTGAAGTGAGTATTGAATCATTTTATGATATCCTGCTCATTAGGTACCTATATTGTGTCCCCTTAAGAAAATGAGAACTCATAATGAGTACTTAATCAGCACTGAATCATCACTTCATCATTACCTGTTTATCAGGAGGGGTATAACAAGTATTGATTAGTTGATGGTAAAGTACGGGTCAGCACAAAAGTATTTAAAAAATAAAAATAAAAAAACCTCAGGTCCAACCTGCACAGGGTGACATACATGTATTTAGAAAAACAGTACCTGTGCATGTTTAAGTGAATACCTGCTCTCCGTGAGACTGCCATGATGAATTTGCTGAAATGTGTTTCCTGAAAGGTATGAGGGCTCAATAGGATGATATTGCAATGCCCTCTGCAGGAGAAAGTAGAGTACCTCCTGTTTTGCTGAATGAAACAAGCTGCTTAGATTTATTTTGTCATGACCTTAATGAACTCTGACTGTTGAGATTAGTAGAGCTGTCCGTTTAGAAACATTAATTCCCACATCAGAAATGTGTTCTTTGTGAGATTGAGCTTCATTACTAAATGACTACCGGTGAAACAAGGAGTTGCTCATTTGATCCAGTTTCTTAATATTGTTTTGGTTTTTGCCTCACTGGGCTGATACCTCCAGAGTGATCAGAGTCACTCCATTCCTTCTGTAAAATCGCTGCCATAATTTCAGTAAGACTCCAGCCTCTGTGCAGACATCTTAACCCGGGAACAGACTTATTAAGACAGATGAGACATCATTTGCTTCAAGGCTTTTACCTTGAAGGGGAAGAAAATGTATTTTCAAAATACCCCATCACTTGCGTTTCTGCCTCTACAGTAAGTGGTAACTGTAAGACCTTTGATTTGCTGAACGCATGCTGCTTCTGCTTTCAAATGATGTACTTGAAGGTAGAGAGCGCCTTAATGGTTTTCCAGGAAATGCCACTTTTGTGTTGGAGTGCTGTGAAGTCTGCGTGTGAGTGTGTGTCTTGTTAAAGGATAACCTTCTTCTCCTCTTGTGCATTAGAGGGAAAGTGTGTGTAGCCTATAGGCGGCATCGGTGTGTCGAGGGAGTGTGTGTGACCGTGCTCTGATAGCGTGTCAGAGTGAATTAGCCTCCGCGTGGCGTCCGCCTGGCACACACTGCCGCCTGCCCTCTGCCCACCACCCCACATATGTGCCCAAGATTAGAATTAATAACCAGTGCTGCCAATCATGCTTTAATCACAATAACTCTGCATTTAGGGGGCACAGGGAGGTCACAGGCATCTGGGCCTCAGGATGGCCAATCTGGAACAGCTAATAAGGTGAGTTTGTGTGTCTGTGTGTCGCTGATGGGCTCATTTTCAGTGTTGGTGGTGGCAGCTGCTCAGGTAAGCCACAGAGACTGACAGGAGGAGCACAGGATTAAAAAAAAAAAAAAAGGCAGGACAACACTGCAACTGCTGGGAAAAGACAAAAAATCCATCTGGAGGCAGTGAATGTTGTACTCAAAACCCTTAGCTGCTTCGGGTGGACAAACCATTTGAAAGTAAAGGGAGGAGACACTGCATTACTTAAAGTAGATGACTTAGGGCGCACTCATACTAGATTAAGTTGTCCTGTAGCGTGCTTAAGCAAGATTGTTACTTTTAACAGGATGAAGAGTTTCTCAAGCTGAGGAGAAAAAAGAGAAATGTTCTCCAAACACTACATGAGGAATATTATTGACTCATAGTTGGGCAGTCTCATCTGCCTTGTCATGGATGCCAAATCAAAGAAAAGAAAAATCTTAGATGAAAACTGAGAATTTAAAAGTGAATGGGCGGATTTGTTTGCTTTCAGCACCAACGCTGCTGGCTTACCCGTTTGCCTGGTCTGCAGAGATAAATTAGCAAACAAGAAAAAAAGTAATGTAGAAAGACATTTTCAAAACAAGCACACAGCATTTGCTGAAAAGTATCCAGCTGGAGATGAGAGGAAGAGAGCGATTTTGGATCTACTGCTGAGAAAACAGAGCAAAGTAGAGGTACTTTTAAGAAGTGGATTAATTCTTCCAACTTCTGCAAGTTTTGTGGCAGGTTAAGAAATTGTAAAGCGCGGAAAGCCGTTCACGGACGGGGAATATGTGAAAGAAACATTCATCAAATGTCACATCTATTCTCTGACTTCAAAAACAAAACTGAGTTCGTTCAGAAAATTAAAGAAATGCCTCTCTCTGCGAAGACAGTCAAAGACAGGGCCATAAGAATGGCAACAAACATCACCAGCCAGCAAATCATGGACATTAATTCAGCTCCGGCTTACTCAATTGCATGTGATGAGTCAAGTGATGTGAATGATATCGAGCAGACAGTGCTGCTGTGCAGGTATGTGAACTCTGATGGGCCGCAGGAAGAAATAATTGAGCTGATACCGCTAAAAGGCCAAACAAGAGGAGCAGTGAGGCTGTTGTGAAATGTTTAAAGGACAAACAAATAAACACCAGCCACATGGTATCAGTGGCTACAGATGGAGCACCAAGTATGAGAGGGACACATAAGGGCTTTGTGATGTTATTACAAAAATCCCTGGATCGAAAGCTGCTCACCTTTCCCTGCATCCTAAACCAAGAAGCACTGTGCGCTCAGAGTGTGTGGTGGTGATGGACCTCGTGATTCAGATGGTAAATAAAATTATAGCGAAAGGCTTAAACCATCGTCGGTTCCGTGCACTGCTGGAAGAGGTTGACAGACCTCCTGCTGCACAACAAAGTCCGGTGGCTGTTCAGAGGTGAGGTGCTGAAACGATTTGCTGCATGTGTGGAACATGTGAAAACTTTTCTGCAGAGCAAAGGCCTCGATTATCATGAACTGGACAATCCGGAATGGCTGGAAAAGTTGCACTTCATGGTGGACATGACAAATCACCTCAACACGCTAAACTGCAGGGAAAGGGGAGCACAGCACTGCACCTGCTGGACGATGTTTTAGCGTTTGAGCGCAAGTTAATTAGCTATGTTTTGTACATCATTTGTAGCCAACCAAGAAATTTTCCATTGAAGTTAAATTTTTTACATGTTTCAAATATATAAGGCCACAGTACCCTATCAAAAGCCTTTTCCGCATCGAGTGTCAACATGAGTAATTGCTGTTTTTTATGTTTAGAGTCCTTCTTACGTTGTCACTCATGTGTCTATTTGGAACAAAGCCAGTCTGGTCTAAATTTATAATATTAGGGATTATTTTCATCAACCTGTTTGCTAAAATAGCTGTCAGCAGTTTTTGGTCAACGTTCAGCAACGAAATTGGTCGATATGACGCACAGTCTGTTGGGTCTTTGCCCTCTTTGTGTATTACTGTAATTATTGCTGAGTTCCATGTGGGAGCATACTCATTAGTATCGAGGGCCCAGTTGTATACTTTACATAAATATGGTATTAATTCTTGTTGAAATTCCTTATAAAATTAATTTGTGAAGCCATCACTACCTGGGCATTTCCCATTTTTTGTTTTTCGTATAGTTTCTTCTAGTTCCTTCTCTGTTATTGGTTGTATCAGCTCTGTGTTTTCTTCTTCAGTTACCTGGGGTAAATGTATATTTTCAAGGTAATTCTGAACTTTTTCCAGGTTACTTTGAGACTCTGGGGTGTACAACTTCTGGTAATAATTTACAAATTAATTTGCTATTTCTGTCCTGTTAAATAGATTTTTTGAGTTACTGTCCTTTATTTTCAGTATCTTTGCTTTTGTATTTTGTTTTTTCAGCCGGAATGCCAGTAACTTTTGTGCTTTTGGTCCGTTATCATAATACCTTTGTTTAGTGAAGGTTAATGGTTTTTCAATCTTTTCCAGTTCAATTTGGTCTAACTTTTTTCTGATTTGTCTTATTTCATTTAAAGTCTGCCTTTTGGGGTATTGTTTGTGTTCATTTTGAAGTCTATTTAAGAAGATTAATAATTGCTTTTTTTGCTTTTCCTTTTCCTTTACCTTAAATGAAGCCAGCATTATCAGTTTCCCTCTAATTACTGCTTTAGCCCCCTCCCATACCATGATGGGGGAGACCTCTCCATTATCATTAATCTCCAAATACTCTTTTATTGCTTTTCCTTTCAGCTGTAGAAGTGCAATTACATATAGAATTATCAGCTGTGCTGTCATGTAAGTTAATGTATATAGTTTAATCAAATCAAATCTCTACATTGTTAACTGCATTTTATTTTCTTATCACAGACCAACAATGCATATTGCATCGTCTCAGTGGGAAATGTATAAGTTGTAAAATTCATTGATCATTCAGTTCATCTTTATGTAATAACTTTTCTCTTATTTTTGCAGCCTGCAGTCCAACTGATACATCAACCGATACAAGAAGGTGTTGAGGGCATACAATAATGGAATGAAGTTGGGGGAAGCGTGTGCACATGCTGGTGTGACAGAGCTTACGGTTAGGTCCAAAGCGGCAATCCCAGAGCTTGCCATAGCTTCCCCAGAGAAATTTCAAGAAATACTGGCATGATACACCAACAGGGATAAGATAGCTGACTTTGTCAGCAGATGTAAAGACATCATTCAAAATGATGCAGAAGTCAAGGCCAGCGTAGCTAAAAACAAAGTGGTGTGTAAGCTGATACCATACAACAAGAGGGAGCAGAAATAATTGTCTGGCGTGATGTTGTACTGTTATGCAAAAAGGGCCATGCAATGTATAGTGGAATGAGCCACTGTTTATCATAACAGAATATAATTTATATATTTCTGCTCTTAGGCCATTGTTAAAAGGAATTGTTAATATTGTTCTGGCAAGAATAATTCATTGTTAACGAGCAGTATTTTTTATTTATTTTATTTATCACATGCACGGATACAACGTTTTTCCAAGTACCTCAATGTTCTTTTAAGATGTTATCTTGTAATAAAGAGTTGACTACTGATCTGTTCTCATATCCCAAGCTGTTTATTTGTGGTGCAATGCTACTAGTCAACTTTAACTTAAAGGTTCGTAAAATATAACAATTTTGTGTTTTCATTTTTCGATGCGCAAAAAATGTATCTTCTGTAGGTCATCTATGAAACACTTAATGGAGTGCACAAAAAAGCGTATACTGTATAATGCCTTTAAAAAAGTAACTATTTTGAACATCAGCTGCAACTTTACAGTCACTGAAATATTTGTTTGTTTTACAAAGCAATTATCCATTTACAAAGTAATATTAACACCAGTTGTAACTTAAGTCATTCACATAATGTTGATGAATGGTTTATAAACCATTTATAAAGCAATTGTTAAAGTTTTATAAACATCAGTTCCAACTTTATAATAACCATCCAAATAATGTTTATAGATGCTCTACACATTATTTATTAACCATTTACAAAGTATTATAAACATCAGCTGCAACTTTACAATAACCATCCAGATAATAATTGTAGATGGTTTATAAACCAATTATTAATCATTGATAAAATATTAATTATCTATCTAAAAAATATTTATAGATGCTTTACAAAGTATCAGTAAGGGATTATAATCTTCATTTCCAACTTTATAATAACCATCCAAATAATGTTAATAGACGCTTTATAAAACATTTACAAACCATGAACAAATATCTGGTCCATGTGTCTCTGTAATGTTTATAGATGTTTTATAAACCATCTCTTAAAGGTTAATAAATCATTTGGTCATAATTAACAAATATTTTATAAAGTGTATAAAATGTTATAATGTGTGCATCAATAAACTGTTAACATAACGTAAATTATAGCATTACAGATAGTTAGCAAACATTATTAACTATCAAATCATTGTTTGTTAACAGTAAATAACTATTAACTAATGGTTAATTAACTATCTATTTACCCTTTATAGATGACGGTTATTATAAAGTGTTACTCATTAGTTTTTAAATAACCAAAAAATCTATTCATTTGCTCCCGCTGCTTTAGTGGCGGTGTATGAACGGGATTAGTTACTTCTGATGGATGATACTACATAGCGACCACTACCATCATTGTGTGAAAGGGTGTGAATGGGTGGCTGTGACATGTGGTGTAAAAGCGTTTTGAGTAGTCGGAAGACTAGAAAAGCGCTATATAAGCTCAAGTCCATTTACCATTCAGTGAAGTTTATATTTACGACAAGCATTCAGTCAAAGTTTAAGGATATGCAGGGGGAAAGAGAAAGTTTCCCGATAAACGAGGGATTAGATGTACCGAGTCATACCAACCAGTACACCGTTAGAAGTTGTCTTCTTTAAACTTAAAACAGTTTTCCATTTTTTTTTACATGTGTCTCCGTCCATGTTCTGCTATCTTGGCTCTGTCCAACACCATATTTCAGTCTTTACGACATTGTTAGGTTTAAGTAACTTAAAGTAATAGAAAGGCTAGATTTATATATAGTTCATGTTTCTTTTTTAATTATTTACCAGATTACCATTAGTCTAATTGTCCTGAAACTCCTCATGCGTGCTCCTCTCTGCCTTGTGTCTTCGCTGCCGTTCCCCCTTGAATGCATGCGTTTTGCAAAAATCTCCCTCAAGCAGCTTCTCCTCCAAGTCAGCAATGTGAGATCTTGGGATCTGTATATCCAGGGCTTTACCGGCTGTATAAGCGTCTTCGTAGATGTCTATTCGGTCTTTTTCAAACACCTTTCAGGGTTCCCACTGTCATGGAAAACCTGGAAAGTCATGGAATTAGTAAAATTCTTTAAAGTTTAGGAAAAGTCATGGAATTTTGGTGTGTGAAATGAAATTAATTGTTACAGTGGATAACCTTCCACGTAATGTAACATAACGGTAGGATTTGCCGTTAGCGGTTTGTAAACAGAGACCTCGGTTGCCAGGCAGCAGAACACAGCCCAGTGTACCACCTGCAGCATCACATACCGACAAATGACCAACTACCTGCAGGAAAATTAGTGATGATGTATCTGTATCTGTATGTTGAACAGGTGTATTGATAAAGTATTAGTGGGCATGGTGTCATGCGTGAGACTTGGCAGCTCGGGTTATAAAGCTGCTGCGTCATGCTCGCTGAAAGTTCAGTGTGCGCTGAAAAAAACACTCCGATCACCACCTGTATCACAGTGAGAACTAAACTAGATTGTAAATATTACGTTCACCTGCCTGGGAGCTGGAGTCTGACGTCACTTTCCTGCGCCGTCCACTTTGCCATTTCGTTTTCGAGTTGGTTTGAATTATGATCACTTTTTAGCACGGCAAGTTTGAAAACGAAAAGCCAAAGACCTTTTAGTTTTCATTTGAATTATGTCATACAATATGCATATATAGAGAGTAAAAGTATAATGCAGACTGGATGACTGAATATTCATTTTAAATATAGGTCAAATAATGCACCTATATTCTGAAAGTTAAAAAGTGTTTCTGTTACTGTATTTTCATTTTAAAATTAGCTTTTTCATTTGAATTATGATATAGATTTAGTGGGGCAGTTTTTGAAAATGATAAAGCAAATGTCATTTTCTTCTTCATTTTAATTTAGTCAAAGAATGTGCACTTTTGAAGTTGAAAACTAAAATTCAAATTAGATAAATTAATCATCATTTTATTTTTGAGTCAAATAATACACTCATATTCTGAAAATTAAATAGCATTTCTGTTAATGCATTTGAATTTTCAAATTAGCTTTATCATTTGAATTTTCAAATTAGCTTTATCATTTGAATTTTGATCACTAATCGCTTCCATATCATAGACACAGAGCAGCACAGAGAGGCTGAAGATGATGATTAAAATTACACCAAAACATTTTTAAAAAGTACACATAAGCTTATAAATGATAATTGAGAGGGATTTTTTTTAGTCTACACATTGTTTTTTTAGGAAAATCCTACTCTTGCCTTTAACATAACGTTAGCTCTAATATGCGGTGACAAGGTGACAACTGCATGTCACGTTTCTCCCTCCACGTATACCAGCTAGCTGAAATGATGTTTGAATAATGCCGGGCTAAGTGTGCATTTAATATTTCATGGCTCTCTAAAGACTGATACAAACTTTGGTTAGAAACCGAACAAGAGAATGACCAACGTGCGAGATGTAAGCTTTGCAAAAAGAGCTTTGATGTTAGCAATATGGGGGAGGCAGCCCTCACAAGTCATGCTAAGGGAACGAAACACATCCAACACAAGAAGACCGCGAGAGATGGCCTACCAATCCAGGCGTTTTTCAACTCGACGAAAACAACGGCAAGACCAGCAAGTGGACTGGGGTCTGTCTCCGACATGAGCACGGTTGCTACAGCTAAGCAAAGCACTTTAAATGTAATACCAGCACCCATTGCTACCGCGACTTCAGCCGCAGAGATACTTTGGGCACTTAAGGTGGCGGATTCACATTTTTCATACAATTTCTGCAGCTATTTTCGAGAATGTTCCCAGACAGTGAGATCGCTAGACAGTTTACATGTGGGAGCACCAAAGCCGCCTATCTCAACACGTTCGGTGTTGCACCTTACTTCAAATCTCTCCTCCTTAGAGAGATATCAAGACAAACTGGATATGTGATGCTATTTAATGAGTCACTGAACCATGAATTGCAACGGAAACAGATGGACTTGCATGCTTGCATTTGGGATGGTGGACGCAGGTATGTTGGCTCTGAGTTTTTTGGTCATGCAACTGCACGTGATGTTGTTGACAAAATGATTCCCGTTCTTGATGGGATTGGAGTGAAAAATCTTGTTCAACAGTCGATGGAAGGTCCTCATGTCAATTGGAAAATATTTGACATGCTACAGAAAGAAGTTCTCGGTGATGTGAACAAATCTCTGCTCAATATTGGACCATGTGGATTACACGTTATGCATAATGCATCCTGGGATGGGTGCAAAGCAAGTGGCTGGGACATTGAACATGCTCTGTCTAGCCTGTACTGGCTTTTCAAAGACAGTCCTGCCTGTGGACTACACTACGGTCACAGGCAGTGACACCTTTATGCTGAAATTTTGTCAGCATTGTTGGATTGAGAACATCGACGTCTGCAATCGAGCACTTCTCATGTGGCCACATGTTGAAGCGGTCGCTCGAAAAGATTTCCCAGAGCCTAAATGCAAGTCATATCAAGAAGTAAAGGAAAGTGTATCTGATCCACTCTTCCCTGTGCGGGTAGCAGTGTATGAAAGCATTGCGAAGCAGGTCACTCCATTCTTCAGCCTACCAAACGGATAGACCCATGCTTCCCTTTATGACGGACGACATGTTCAAGTTACTCAAAGGTAAGCCCATTTTTATGGACTCAGATCAGTCTTATTATTAATGAATGCACACAGGATTCACAAATTTATTTTGGGATTTATATATGTGTGTTTCTACACAAAAAGATTTTCCAATGCACAAAAATAGTTAATAAGGTTCACGTATGTATTTCTGATGCACACAGTGTTTTAAATAAATGTAGTAGAAATCCACAAATATATGTATTTAAAAGTATTTGCAAGTTTCATCAAAAACATATTTGGATGTTACATTTATATACCAATTGTTGAACCTGCATTTACAGACTGCTTGTCATGTGTGAACTTCATTGCATTTGTGTGTGGGGTTTTTTGAGACTCCCCTGACTTGGATCATTCATAAATGCATTGTTTTCAACAGGGAATTATCTGTAGCCAATCAAATGGCTCCTTCCCTTTCAGCTTAGATTTGAGGGTATCATTTAATGGGATCACTTAACATCTCAAAAAACCCACACACAAATGCAGTGAAGTTCACACATGACAAGCAGTCTGTAAATGCAGGTTCAACAGTTTGTGTATTAATGTAACAACATCCAAATATGTTTTTGATGAAAATTGGAAATACTTATATATAAACAAGGATTCTAAATGCTGAAATAATTATTTGAAATCTAAATGATGTTTTCAACAGAATTGAACGTCTCTGGCGAGATGTCTTCACAGCGGTCACATGCCTCTTCTACAATGTGCTGCACCAGCTGGAGGAGGATGGCTTCCTTGACCTGTCCAGTAGTGTTCACCTCTTCTGCTGCCATTACGTGTTTATTCCTCGCTTGCAAGCCCAGCTTTATGTATTCAGAGATGGCTGGGACATCATCCCATTTCAACTGAGAGAAATCGCACTCCTAACCAACTGTGGCACATGGGACTACAGCACAACTCCGAAGAGTACAATAACGCTCTATGCTCTATTTGAGAGTCTACAGGAGACTCTGGAGGAGATAAGTCTTCGACTTCAAATGACATTTCCGTGGCTGCTTACGGAGTCGTCGCTCATGGCTAAATAACCTAGTTAAACCTACCGGTACTGTTTTTACTTGTGTGTGTGGGGCAAACATTGTATCATGTTGCGGCTCATAACGGCGCGAAGGAGTGAGTGGGCGAGTTTACCCCCCTCCCTCTCGAAGTTGATACATTGACATTCTAAATGCATTTTTTTAAATTCCAGGGTCGAGCACTACAGCTGAAAATGTGGGGTTTAGTTACCCTTTAAGCTCCAGCATAGACGCAAAACTGTACGCCAATCTTTGGCAAAATCAGCAAAACCTTGTATCCTTCAAAACCTAACGTGTCTAATGACTGAGTCTCCGATTATGAGAGTTTTCTGTGGCTCGGGGAGAGCAGGAGAAGGGGTGTCGGCGCGAGACTGGCCACCACCAGCAGCCTGGAAAGGCGCCGTTGACTTAGACTGTCGATGCCTCCATGATGGGGGGCCGTTGAGGGACCTCTGGTTTCCGCTGCGCTGCTGGTCCGGGCCGTGCGGATGATTCTCGCCTGAGGAGTTGGCTCCTAGCAAGGGAATGTCATTCTTGGAAGCTGAGTGAGGTCCAAGTGCATCGGGGGAAGGAAGACATCCGGAGTGTCGGATCACCGCCTCTCTTACCAACTTTCGGCGGGAAGAAGATGTTCCTTTGACAGGTAGCCTCGCTGCCATGGACAAACCCGCCGCTAGAGCTGTCCGCTTCACGGGAGGCATGGACACAGCAGGTGTCCTTCATAAACCGCTCCATAAGCCCTTATAAGAAAGACAAAACAAGGACAAAGACCCTATGACCCTACCCTACAAAATTCACTCAAATTGTTCACACTGAAAATGAATGGTGTCAGATCAGTCTCAATATTAATGAATGCACACAGAAGGATTCACAAATGTATTTTTGGGATTTATATACAAATGACTCTTTGCACATAAATATTTTTTACACAAAAATATTTATCGTTGTACAGTATATAAATGTAAAAAAACTCCAAATACATTGTATTTCAGATGCACACAAATATTTCTTGTTTTAAATAAATTTAGTAGAAATCTACAAATATATGTAGCACCTTTCATGCACAAGTGCAGCTCAAAGTGCTTCACATACAATAAAATTAAGAACAAATAAAATCGAAACAATGTAAGAAAAATACAGTAATAAGAAAATTAAAGCAGTGATAATTATCACCAACAAAAACAAAATAAAAACATGCCAAGACAGTAACAAGAAATCAAAGACTACTGCTAGCAATTTAATAGTGCTGTTTTGTCAATAAGAGCAAAGTTGAAAAGGAAAATACTGTACTCATGTTGGGTAAGTAAGGGGAGAGAGGACACTAATCCTGCCCTGGGTTTGAATGAATGTATTGGCCTTCGCGTGTAACCTATAGTCAGTGCAAAATTGTAATCAAGACAGCCATAAACAGAAGAGACAAATCAATCTCGAAAATGAAACAAACAAGAACTTTGCAAAAGGTTTATCACCGTTATAACTCTAACTATGAAGCCTTGACTAAGGGGAAAGCACCATCCCATTTCTTGAAAGTCTGAAATGGATGGAGTCTGATTTTTTGCACGGAAAGTACGAGGATCAGAGTTACACTCTGGTGGTCAATCATTGCCTAAAGTATGGGCAGCGATGGGCAAATATTGCGTAGGACTCTGAACCAAATGCTATCAGCCACTATAAACCAATGGAATACCTATATGAGAAGACGTAATTCCTAAATATTTGAATGTCCCCATATGATCAGAAATGCTGACAGCTTGACAGGCAAGTCACTTAAAATGTAAAGCTTATAAAAATGGTAAGAGAAAATAAAAATGATCTTTTGCTTAGTATTGGCATTAAATCTGAAATGCGTCATGATTCAGAATTCAGATTTCTAAGGACTGTTTAAGTGAAATAAGAGACTTTTGTCTCAGGTTTTCAGCCAGGAAATGCCTGTTAGAGGAAGAAAAAAAAAATCTCAACCTAATTCAGCTGAAACGAAACCTAAGTGCCGGAGCGGCTTACAAAACAGAGAACAGAGAAGCTTGAATATCAACAAACACAGAGGGAGTGTGACGTTATTCTCTGCTCAGGAAAACATTACTCCACCGTATCAATAATGTGCAAAATATCAGATGTCATATTAACTTAGACACACACACCCAGACAAATTAAGTTTGTGTGACTTTGGGGTTACCTCTGATTATGCACACTTTTCCCTGCAATGAAGCTGTTTCTCCCAGCTCCTCGGATGGAGAACATAAGGCAGGCCACATCAACATTTTGGACCCCATGGTCACCCCGAATCCTTGAGAAGTGAATGGTGGACATTGACAGTTTCCTCCTCCGGTAAGTTCTCTTGGCTAGTACAATTCGTCGTTATCATGAATCTGTCAATCAAATGATTAACTGGCTAATTATTACTTCAATGATATGATTGATGTTGCCTCTTGTGACGTGACCTATGATTACTTACCAGCTTTATGTAAACTGTTTTTGAGCTATTATAGTATATACTACCTCTCCAATCTTGGTGAAATGTACCCCTTCATCTGTTCGCCTGACAACAAAGGCGGGATGCAGCGCTGTAGTGATATCCCAGCTTACAAAGTGGGCGGAGAGACCTGCTCCTTGGCTGCTCCCCACCATCGTTCAGCAGTAAATTACTTTGTACCTACTGGGGCCGGCATCAGTGCAGACAACTGTGTCAACTGGAACCAGCAACAAACACTTACGTAAGTGTAACATCCAATTCTGTTGTGTCTGAGAGGTCATTTCACTCTTGTTATAAGGTCAAACACTGAAAAAGAATCAAAATCTGAATTGCCAAGTACCTACTATCCGTGCTGTATACTGTTAGTACCTACTATTCAATAGGCGCGCACAGTAGGCAGATATTTGTTCCTACTTCTTCTGATTCATTCAGTATGGAAGTGGCGTCATTTACGTTATCCGAACCGGCCGCATCCATTTTTTTTTTTTTTTTTTTTGTTTAGCTTTATTCAAGAAGAGTAATGCTCATATACAGTCAGGTAAACAAAACAGTATCACAATGTAAATCAAGTAAAAGACAGATTAAATAACTAAATAACATACAGTACATAAAGGAAAGTACACATGAAAGACTATATATAAAGTAAAATAAACCAATAAAGATGCATTTAAATAGTGACATCATTATTTAAATAGAGGGGGAAAGGTTTTATAATAATGCAGACATTTGTTTTATTTTCTGTTGTTAATTAAAAGTAGTGATTTCAGACAGGACTTTAACTCTAGATTAAAAATTGATTCAATTAATCCACGCTCGTTTGTTTTGATTTGGAGGCGGACGTGACGTGACGATTTACGTTTAATATCGCACTGCATTGTGGGTGGTAAAATACAATTCATTTCCCATACTGCATGAAACCCGGAAGTTAGTATCCATACTGAAATGTTCAGTATACTGAGGTGGACCCAAAAAATTACCACAAGGGTTCAGTATACTGAAACTCCCTACTGAAAAGTACTGCATACTGAACTGTGGCTATTCGGAAAGGGCCAGGGAGGAACAGACAGACAGAAGAGGGGTGGGGAAACACAAGAATAAACAGGGAAAGCCGAGGTTGTGGCCAAGGCCTTAACATAAACAACTCTTAAATTGCATCTCAAATCTGTTTCTGTATCTGCTTTTTATTCTCTGTGTAGCACTTTGGTAAACTTTAACTTTATAAGTAAGGTCGACTGGATTGGTTTATTTGGTTTATGAGAAAATATCTGCACAAAATAATTCAGTCTGCGTTGTGTTAACTGTGAGTTAGCAAAGGTTAGCATGCTTACAGACTAAACTTAAGTAATGAAAATGAAATGATAAATACTGTATTAAAAGCTAAACTCGGTATGGTTTCATTGTGATTGTGAGCATTTAAGCAAACAGATGTTAGCATTGAGCTAAAGTACCACTATGCCAGAGAATAGTCTCACAGGGCTTTTAGAATAACATAGACCATTCTTGGGCTATGTAGGCGTGGGTCAGTGGTCAAGTGGGTCTTCATTCAATCAGAAGGCTGTTGGTTCAATATTCAGTCTACATATCGAAGTGTCCTTGGGTAAAAACACTGAACCCGCAGTGAACGTAGTGGTTAGCACTCTTTATTTGATAGGACAGTAGATAGAGTAAGAAACCGGGGAAGCCGTCTGCTTGGAGGGATATTTTTTATTTTTATTTAACCTTTATTTATCCAGGAAAGTCCCATTGAGATTAAAAACCTCTTTTTCAAGGGAGTCCTGGCCAAGAGGCATCAAGTGCTCTCAGCCTGGATTTAAAAGCATTCAAAGAAATCAGTTCAGTTATTTTCCAGTCTTTTTACAGCATGTTCCATGTAGAAGGAGCAGAGTAGACGAAAGCCCTTTTTCCAAGTTCTGTGCGGGCAAATGGAACAGACAGCAACAACTGATCATTTGAACGCAAACCGTAAGAATCAACAGTTCTCCGTGTGATTAGGTTACAGATGTAGGAGGGCAGTAGCCCAAGCATGGCCTTGTAAATAAAAGTGCACCAGTGTTCCAGCCTCCTGGTGGACAAAGAAGGCCATCCCACTCGAGAATACAGTTCACAATGATGGGTCAGGGCTCCACAGTTAGCAATAAACCTCAGAGAAGCATGATAAACAGCGTCAATCTTACTTAGACATTTAGCTGAGGCATTCATATACATCAGGTCTCCATAATCTAAAATGGATCAAAAAGTTGCAGTGACAAGCCGCTTTTTCACCTCAAAAGAGAAACAAAATTTGTTTCGGAAGAAAAAACCCAATTTAAGTTTCAGTTTCTTCACAAGATTGTCAATATGGGGCTTGAAGGGAAGGGAGTCATCAAGCAAGACACCAAGGTATTTGTACATATGAACCACCTCTATGACATTTCCCTCAAGAATGGACACTGTGGGGACAGTTTGAGGTACTTTCTTAGTGTTAGTCCTGTTTGAGAACAACATTAGTTTAGTCTTGTCAGTGTTGAGGACTAGTTTGAGCTGCAGGAGTGTGTGCTGGACCACATCAAAAGCTTTCTGCAGAGATTCAACAGCTTTAGCAGGAGTTGATCCAAAACAGTAAATAATTGTGTCATCGGCATAAAAATGCATGTTAGCATCTAACACATTTTTTCCCAAATCATTAATGTACATAATAAACAGGAGGGGTCCTAATATTGAACCCTGTGGCACCCCCTTGTGGACACTCACAAATTCAGAACACAGACCATCATATTTAATACACTGAGTCCTGTCACTCAAATAATTTGTGAACCAGGAAACTACATAATCTGATAAACCCAAACAAAGAAGCCTATGCTTTAAAACAGCATGGTCCTTTTGACAGATCAATAAAAAGTGAAGCACAGTACTGCTTTTTATCAAGAGCAACAAGTATATCATTGATCACTTTTGTAGCCGCAGTGATGGTACTGTGCTTTTTCCTGAAGCCTGATTGCAGTTTTGAGAGAAGATCATTTAAGGTTAGAAACTCTTTTAGTTGATCACACACAAGAGATTCAAGAATTTTTGACAAGACACACAAGTTTGATATTGGCCTGTAGTTAGTTAAAGCTGCTGGATCACCTCCTTTTAATAAGGGGGTAACAAAAGCTGACTTCCAGACGGATGGAATTTCTTTGTTTTCGATTGAGAGATTAAAAAGGACTGTTAGAGGCTGTGCTACAAAAAGAAAGGGCCAGGGAGGAACAGACATATTTGTTATTTTCAAAAAGTAGGGCTCTATCAAGTCAGGTCCAGGGGGTTTTCTGTGACCTAACGTTTTGAGGGCTTTATGCACTTGCTGCATAGTAATATCACTTTCGTACATGGGGCGCAACCTAACCAATAGGCTATCTGTGCCTCGACCACCAACATTTAATACAATAATCTTTGAAATGTGTAAAAACCTCCTTAAATGTGGAGCAGCCGTTCCTCTCTGTCCTGAAGCATTGAGGTGTGTCCATACTGCTGCGGCCACAGTCCACTGCGTCTTTAATACACAGACAAACCCTCTAATTGCAATCAAAATGACAAAACAGCATATGTCAGGTCCTCAGAGAGTGGCAGCAGCGTGTCCAGCAGGCTCCACAATGATGAGTGATGCTTGACAAATGAACACTAGATTGGCTACATAAATTAGCTTCTTTGTGTTGTCACCCTGTAACAACTAGAGCCTGGCATCACCACATCAATCAGAGCTCTGATTGAAGGAGAGCAGGGAAAAGGAGGGTGGTATGGATGGGGGGAAAAAAGCACTGATTAAGATTATAATAATATATATTTAGAGATATGAAGAGAAGGAGACAAAAATCCAGACACACCTATATTCCTATATATATAGAAAGTCCTATATTGGCATATAACCTTGCAATTAAATTATTTAATTTTTCTGTCAAATTCATCCAGAATCCATGTTCTGATAAAAAATGCACAGGGGGCCCCTCAAAACAGCGTCCACCCCCATTAAGTTATAAACACTGTCTTTACCAACTCATCTTTTGTCTCGTCCATATTTAAGGCTTGAGAAGCATCTTTCAGTTATTGACTTTTATATAAGTTAGTGCTGTAAAATGTAAATTTAGTCCTGTCTTTAATTTCCTACTGTCTTTACAGATGTTGCACATTTTGAGCCACTGCTGTGGTTCACACCTTGGGGGCCCCCTACTGGCCAGGGGCCCCAAGCAGTTGCCTGCCTTGCCTGTTGACAAGCAGCGCCTCTGATTGCAGATTAAGGGTCTTTTTCAAAACGGCCACTACACCCTACCCCTACCCACTACCCCTTCGTTTGCGCGTCCTCGCAGAGGGTCCACCATATTAAGTCCGTCCCAAACCAACTAGCGGGGAGTGGTAGTGGGTTATAAAACCCTCCACCAGCGAGTGTGCACCGATGCCGACTTTCGGATCACGTGCAACGCCTATTGTGTCCGGTCGTCATGGATGAAGCAACCTGTGAGTTCAAACACTGCTCCAACTAAGATAGATATTTAATATCATCATACAGACGTTAACAACTTCAAATGTGTACTGAGGATCAAATATATGTTTATTTATTGTTAAGTGTTTTATATTTACAGGGACTGTTGCAAAAACAAAATAATATTAAATCATGTTGCAGAGAACTTTTCGCTGTTAATATTTGTTTCTTATTTTTCTACTTTTTATGTCTTTGTGAAATCTCAATTCAACAATAAAAAATACACTTGTTGAAATACACTGATGTTCAACAATATTATCCTTATCTTTGCATTAATTTAGGACACCCTGTTCTAAAAATTACAATAAATTAACTTAAATGATAAATTACAATAAACAATGTCGGCTCAATCTCATAGTTTTGTTATAAGTCTACACTAATATAACTAAAGAAGAAGAAGAATAATCTAGGCTACATAAATATTTTTACAGAATGCATTAGCTACAACAAAAAAAGCCGTTTCCTCAAGACACTGCTGAGTAACCATGGTAACATACAGTTCCCGTTTCCACCTGAGAGAGGGAAGTTTTTCCCAAAGCCTGCCGCTGTATTTCTACCTACACCTTGATGAAGGAGACTTCATTCAGCTGAGAGTGTGACTTCTAACGGAGGGGGAGGGTGTAGGGGTTGGTTTGAAAAAGGGCCTAAGGCTCATCTGTTTATATCTCATGTGATCTGATAGTCAGCTGTTTACATGCACTAATGCATTTAATTGAAACAGCTGGCTGTGTAACATGCACATAAGTGATGCACACCTTCATCAAACCATTCAGTAATATGTGTTGGAACATTAACATGAATATCTTCTGCTCAGGGCTTATTGTTGTTTCTCAATCGAGCAACAGTTTGAACACTATGTTCCTAAAAATGTACTCCTCCAGTCCAGTAGAATAAGCACATAGCAAAATGACGACTAAAATTCAAAGCACACATGCCATACACACTGGAGTAGCTGTGGATCAGTGGTAGAGTCGGCCGTCTCTCAACTGGAAGGTCAAAATTTTGATTCCCCATTTTGGTCATACGTCATATGTCCTTTGGCAAGACACTGAACCCCAATTTGTTCCTGCTGTTACGCCTGTGGCATGTGTATGAATGGGATAAGTGATTACTGATTGGCTCTTTACAAAGCATCCTCTGCCATCAGTGGGGGAATGTAAAGTATGAGCAGCTTTGAGTAAGGCAAGGCAAGTGTAACATATTAACCTGAGATCAACCCAAAACTCACAGGACATGAATGAAAACCCCCACTCTTCCTGTTTACTGATAACAAAAGCCATTCAGTTGATTAACTGTGAAAGACACTTTACATCGGAATGTGAAGAACAGAACATCATAAAAAAACAATAAGCCTTTAATCCAAGTTAGCAAACCAGACCACTTGGATACGTGTGAAACGACTCTTAGAATAAACAATCCCAGGAAGACAGCCGTCTGCCGAGTTAATCAACACGGCAGGGGAGGCCTTTGATGTGATCTGGACTATCTCAAACGGACTTAATAGCTTTTAGACCCATTGAACGAACTGCCTTAACCAACATAATCCATTTCTGTTATAAAATAATTTTGGTTCAATCCCCGAATCGGATATATGTATCCATGACAACAAGACTAACACTTTCATGCAAGGTAGATTCCGTTACGATCATATATGACGAACTTAGATACCATGGCAACTTAAACAATTCAATATTATTATTAAAGTTATATCACTGTTGTAATTATACTGATATTACTTGTGCATTTCCTTTAAATTCTTCTGTTCATCATTTTTCTTTATTAAACTTTCATATAAACTTTCAATACTTTGTCTGTGTAATTTTATGGTTTTTACTGCTTGAGAATTCATCCCAATGATGAGACCGATTTATAGATTCATTAATTACTACAAGTAATATTAGTTTCCTTACTTAACAAGGATGGTGCCCCGAGTTATACATATATAAATATTAAAAGTAGATACGCTACACAAGTTTATTTATATTTATTTTATTCAAATAAATATATAGCATAACAATGGTTTCCCTGTCAGTGATCTGCTTAGGAGCCTCATCTTCAGCTCGCAAGGAATGATTCCCAAGTTAGATACATTTGTAGAATAATATAACTGCCTTGTGTTTCTTGGCAGAGTCCCCTTTTTTCTTCTATTACTTACTTATTGCTAGAGATTTTACTGACATATAGGGCCACAGAGTATAGTCAGAAGACTAGAAAAGCACAACAGAAGTCCATTTACCATGTCTAGATTGAGACCATGCGAAGAAAGAGCACAGACATGGAGCAATCAGGTTTATCTATTTACATTGTACAAGTTCTTTTAACCATAGGTTTAAAAAATAAACTCCTATATGCTGACAGATAATAGTTGAATATTTCTGAGTCAGTATATTCTTAAAGGTCACATATTTTGCTAAATACACTTTACCATGGTTTCTAACACTAATATGTGTCTCTAGTCTGTCTACAAACTCTTTCATTGTGAGAAAAGTCCATCCTCTCCATCTTTTGCCTGCGCCCCTTTTCAGAAAATGTGTGCTCAAACAGGCCGTTTGGAGAGTTTCCCTTCATGACATCACAAAGGGCAGTAACCCCTCCCCCAGGTGGGTGACACTCCCACAGCTGGGTGTTTGTTCTGCCCTCTGATTCTTCCTTCTCACAATAAACAACAGGGTATGGATTGAGAAAGCCAAAGTCACATCACCTTCTAGAGGGGCGTGGTCAGACACAGCTCATTTACATATTTAAAGGTACAGACAAAGAAACAGCCTGTTCTGAGCAGGGCTGAAATAGAGGGGTTTATAGGCATGATACAGGATCAGAGTGGATTTAGAACAAGAAACTTTCACCGACATGGGAGCCATGAGACTGATGGTTGTAAAGGATTATAATACATGACCTTGAAGGTGTTTATACGTTATATTTAGCTTAGATTCAACTTAAGTATCATTGCATAAGCACAAGTACTGAACAAGGAAATGTTCTGTTTTGGCTTTTAAAGCATTTACATGGTAAAACTTGCACAAGTAAGCAACTATCTGTTGAAATAGAGAAATATTTGGAAGCTTAAGAGTAAAGTATTAGTTAGTAAAGTAAGGTTTACATGTCAATATAAAATCATAATATTGAAGTTACATTTAACAACTTTCCATTACTACAGATACAATTTTTTAACAGCTTTAATGAGTCCAAAAACCAGGACAATTATTTTTGTAACAAAAGGATTAACATTTATTCTTACTGATTAAACAGACGCCACAAAAAAGATCAACATTTAGAAGTTTGGAACTGTCAAATACTGACATTAATCACATCCAAGATTACATAGTCTTGAACGACTGATTCAATTACAATTGATAAAACACAAACAGGATGTTTGCAATGTAACAAAGTACATAGTATACATAGATATTTTTAACACATGACAAGGATATACAGTAAGCATACTTTTAACAAAGCAACTAACTGCATTAAAATTTGGCATCAACGCGAGACATCAAGGTAATCCAACTCTGGTTGAAGCCTGAATAAAATTCTTAAGAAATTCCTTAATGAATCCAAACATCCCCTCTGTCCAGCTTGATCCATGTCAGTGGACAGCATTATGTCACAATTAAATAAATATTAAGCAGCAGCACTAATATTTAAATCAACAACATTCTGGGTGCGAGCCTCTCGAAGCCTCCGTTTTTGGACACTATGACGGACCCCGTAGCTAAAGTAGATGATCAGACCTGAGAAGAAATGTTGGAAAATCACCATCCTCTACCAATTATGGACAATGATGAAGCTTGTTATTTAGGCATGTATAGGCGGGAGTACCCTTACCTACTGCCATCCAGACACCATAGCTGATCCAAGTCTCTCCTCCCAGTTGAACCATCAGGTAGGTATTAATAAGAACACTTAGAACTGGAATTACAGGCAGACCAGGAACCTACAAAAATATATGATCTCATCAGTGGTTCTGTTTGGTAAAATGACAGTTTCCCATATTGGGAATTTTTTTCCTACTTTCAAAGATAAATATCACTCTAAAGGCATTCCTCCATGAGCTAGCTATAGCCAGTAGCAGGTAAGCATATTTTAGCACACAAGAATAAAAAGAAGGGAGAAATGACAATCTTAATTTGCCAAAATTAGCAGCTGTAGCCATCATTGTGCCCTTTCTGTAATGGTGTTATATTGGTGTCCTAGTGTGTGAATTTATATTGCATTACAGTGTAGGAGAAGGGTGAGAGGCACAGTGTGTAAGCGTACGTTAAACATCGCCACCATCAGTCGCATCATGTGCGTTGCATATTGTGTGACAGGCCTAATAGGGGCATCATTATCCCACCTTTAACTGGCAATCTGTGAGCCAGCAGCGGGTTGTTCTAATGGGGGTTGGCCTGTAACATACTGTTGAACTTGATGTGCCCATCATCAACCCTGAAGTAAAACCCACTGATTTCACCCCTAGACAAGATATCTCAGTAAAACTGTCAACTGTTAAATCTCCACATACATGGTTACCTCCCCAATACCACCACAACTCAGTTTACCATGAAAGCAGCTTTAGCTGTGCTCTGTGGCTGCCTCCAGATGATCACAACAGCCAGGAACAGTGTCACCGTGAAAACGGTGACGAGCAGTGTGCTCCACCACTCTCGCATGCGGAGGGAATACAAAGCCTCGGACAACAGCAGGCTTAAAAAGACGACCAGGAACACTGCAGAGGAATCAGAGACATCAGGGGAGATGTTTGGACAAAATTGGCAAATTTGAAAAAACTCAATTGTACAGTTCAGTTAGCAATAAGTATGAAAGGGGCACTAAATTGCCTATGGTAATTCAGAAACATCACTTCAACCATTAGTGGAATTTTTCACATGCTCTTTAGAACAGCTGAGCTTGCCTGTCAAAAAAAGTAAATGTGACCAATCAAAGTAGCTGCTAACAGGGATTGCATAACAGCCATTACAGCTCATTTCATAGGTGCCGGGTAAGATACTTACTGGAGTGATTGCAAAACATTTTGATCCATCTCATACATAGAGAACAGAATATGTTAAAGGGACCCAAGTTTAAGATCTTTAAATTACTCTTAAGGTAAAATGTCAGCTAAAGCTGGTCAAACGTGAGCATCTCAGAGCCACAGCCACATATAGGAGAAAATACAACCACGCCAGTGTCGGAGAACATACAAATGATAACAGTCATGATGTTGACATTTTTAGAGGTGCGATGGGTGGGCCGTGATGGAGGCCTGAACAGCCCCATCACAGTAAACGGTTCTGATCTGTGGATGAAACCAGCATCTTCTTTGTACCTAAGGAGAACAAAATACAACATGTTTAAATGTAGCAATCCCTGCATGACCATAATTAAAATAATCATAAAAAGCATTTCCATCTACTCTAAGTTTACATACCTCAATATGAGAACACATATGGCAACAAGAGAGTAGGCGAATATGGTCCCAATTGAACTCATGTCAACCAGCGCCTTCAAGTCGAATAACAGGACCATGAACGCTGCAAAGAGCGTCAAACGTTACTAACTAAGAACATGCTAGGATGCTCTTTATGATGCCAAAGACTTTAGGCATTACAATACATCAATTAAGAGTTATACATCTTGAAAAAGTCCTATGGTTGGGAGAAATGTGTTCAATCTGCAGGTCAGATTTTTCTGAAATATTTCAACTACATGGAGACCAATGAAACCCATTATCTACCTAACCCTGTCTCTAAAACCCTAGATGATTGGATTATTTGGTGGATGATTACAAAGGACATGTTTTTTTATTTCTACAATGTCTGAGAATGATATCCACAGTATGGGTCATTAGGTAAAAAGTGAGGCTACAACCATAAAGCAAACTAATTTCAGGTTTTCCATGAGATGTGAATCAGTCTCATGCATGAAATTCAGATTTGTTGGAGGATGCAAATCTACTACCTCCTTAGTCTCTCTCTCATCACTTACAGGGCAAGCACACTAGTTCTGATGTATACCATCACATACAGAATGGTCCAATACGTTCACAATTATTGAAGTTTTGCTGTTCTAAACTCCTAATTGCCACTTAGAGGGTTGTTAAAGCCACATCTGTGACACCATTGCAAAAAGGTATAACTTTTGACAAGCTTACCAGCCACAGCTCCTGAAGCCAGTGTGGCCAAGACAGGACTCTGCCTGGAGCTCATGTAACAAAGAGGTTTGAAGAGCAGGCCGTCTCTCGCCATGGCAAAGAGCACACGTGGCATCGGAAACATCACTCCCAAAAGACTGTGGGAGAATAAAAACAGCCAGAAGAGTAAAAGGGAAAGCTTGGAAACCCCAATATTCATTTCCAGATGTCAATCTTATGAAATTTATGGCAAGCAATCAGCATTTTACAGATAAGTTTGTTTACCAGTTATGGTGAGTACTGCTTACTCTTTTTGATATTGTCTCCTTTCGCTTTGGATTACATGTCATGCCTGTCAAATGTAAAACAAAATGGCCTACAATGCAAACTGACACTTAAAATAGGCTCTGGATTTGATATTGAGAGAAACCTATGGATCTAGCCTTTTGCGTCTTCATGCACATGCTATTTTCTTTTTAAGTTGGAATTCTTTTTTAATAAAGAAAATATTTTATTTCAGTAAGAAGAAGAACCATGTCTGAAACACCTGCTGTGATTTAGCAGGACCATATAACATGTTGGTAGCAGGGATGGCATCTCCACCAGCATTCAGGGCTCTTGCTGGAAAGCTCTTTCACTTTCAATCAGGAGACCATCATTCTTGCTCTCTCTCTTGTGAAACCAGTAAGCAACACTGGCGTAAAGCCTTAACACAAACAAAGTGTTTTCTAAACCAAAGTAAACAGCTTTGGTGCCTAAAATCATGAGAGAAAAAACCTAGCTAGGACCAAAGACTGTAAAGAAAAATATGGATTAAGGCTCAGTGATGTAACCCACTGGTGACCAAAGAGATGCTTTGAACCCGAACAATGTCGGTCGCCATATTGGAAATGATAACACTACCTAACTTTCGGTCATCCTCGTAACAGGAAAGAAAATTGGGGTCAAGGCTTTCCTTAATTCTCCCGGCAAACAGCTGCCTACTAAACAAAATACTGAAATGGGTGTTAATAGAGCTTTTGGAAACAGCCTCAAGAGGACACTCGAGGAACTACAGTTTGTGCCGCTTGATTTGGACCCCAATTACTCAAGTTCTCCTGGGTTCAAGTCTTGTTTTTTTACACCTTCCCCCCTTGCAACAGTTCTGGATAATAATGGTTTTAATGTCAAGAAATTCTAGGTAATCATTATGTTTGTATTTGCAATAAAAAGTACCAAAAATAAACTTCAGACATTGAACTTCCACCTCCTCACATCAAATCACATTAAGCTGTATGTCCTAAAAGGGACAGAACACCAGTACCTTGTTGAGAGTGCACATAAGGATCCTACAGCCACAACATACTTTGCAGGCTCCCAGCCAATGTATTCAAAGGCAACAGGTAAGGGGCTGTGTGTGTCGAGCAGATAGTAAGGCATCATGAGTGTCAGAGCAGCCGACACACCAAAGTAAGCCAGGAAGCAGATGAGCAGGGATGCCACAATCCCAATAGGTATTGCTTTCTGTGGGTTCCGGACCTCTTCGCCTGAAAGAGCATGTGAGTTAGCTTCTTTCCTTCATAGGACAATATATAACATTTTCCTTTAGATATTTAAACTCTCATGTTACAAAAAATAGTTTACAGTCATCAAGTTGAGTCATTAAAAGTCATGCATAATCATACGTACCCGTTGTGGCAATGCAGTCAAACCCAACAAAAGCATAGAAACAGGTTGCTGCTCCGGCTAAAGTTCCATCAAAGCCAAATGGGAAGAAGCCGCCAACGCCAAAGTCGAATTCAGTTGTTTCATTTTGCGACAACATAAGGTTCCTGTAGAAACAATAACATAATCAGTGAAATCAAGGTACAATAATAAAAAAATACCTATACTACGAAGGAAAAAAAAACTATGAAGACATGCAGTTGCTAGGGACACATGGACTGTTATATCAAGCAACAGAAAGTTGTGTGGTTGATTTGAGGTTGGACTGAAAAGAGAAAAGGAGAGAGAAACAGCTGTGCACGTGTTAAACAAATTACAGTCTTGTATGGGATATGGTGGTGTTTTATTACACTAGTAAAGAAATAAAATGTCAACAAACTCTGGAAGTGACATGATGGAAAAACTCAGCAAGGGGCTGTGCAGAATCATGCAGACCGGTTGACTTTGTCTCATCTCTATAGCCTCAGTGGAAATGTTCAGTCCAATGGAGTGACAACAGCTAGGTTATCTCATTATAAGAAGGCTACATAGATAAAAGTTGCTATGGACCAATCCCTAACTATAGATTTCAATGGACTATTTCGCAGAAGAAATATATAGTTCTAAATCAATAAAATAATTATTTGATTTCAAACTACTGACTTATTCAGTAAGTCACCATGTAAGAAGCTGGATAATGTATGGTGAGCAGGTTTTAATAGTGGAGGAACCCCTTCAGGTTAGGACTACACACCTTAACACCCTGCTCACTAAACACAATCAGTTACATAGTTTTACATTTCTACACATTGGCATCTTTGAAATTATATTTCCCTCCAATTGAGCTTTTTTTGCAGTTTGCCCATTAATATTGAGACAAACTGGATTACATTGAAGAAAACAATAAACCGGATGATGCAAGTTTTGCAGTCAAACGTTTTTTCCCCATCATTTCTTCAATGACATCCCAGTGCCAATAATGTACGCCAATAAGCTGTAAGGTGAAAGTATGATCTTACTCCATCTGCCGACTGGCATTCAGGATGGTCTCCTGACTGATCTGCCAGTTGCTGATGTCTCCTTTTATAAAGCCAGCAATGATAATAAAAACGAGTACAGCTACATTCACTGCAGTAAAAACTGTGTTCACGACCGCTGACTCCTTCACACCATACGCAAGGACCCCTGAAATTAAAAGACAGAGGTTTAACATTGTAGCTGATTTTTTTACAGTGCAGAGTATCCTGCATCCTCTACTCTTGTTGAACTTCATTATTACAGATAGTACCAGCAAGCAGCATGATGAGCCCAGCAGCAAAGAAATCTGGGTACAGAGCCAAGCCAACCGAGTCCATCGGTGTGTGCTCTCCCAGAGTTTCACCAATAACGTTGTCAATCAGGTCATCAAAGGTCCCAGTCCAGGCTTTCGCTACACTAGATGTCCCTGAGAGGAACAAAAAAATAATCAATGTTAATGCACAAAATTGGGATTATACACATAACTGCATTTCATCTGTCCAAAACCCCAATCATTAACAGAGTCACCTCGACTTCTTACATCAAACTTTTCTCACTCCATCACCAAGATTCACATTATGCACAGAGGGTCTCATCGACTCTTATATACGTTTTGGACTTTGGAAGATGAAAGTCTCTTTTGGAATATGGTTTGTAATTTCCATCACCAATAGCTTGGTTTAGTTTAGACAAGTTATTTATTTTTGATAGTTTGTTTACTTTGTTTTTGTTTGCCTGGATGGAACAGACTGATTGATAGGTTCAGTCGGTCAACAACATGTTGAATACATGCTTCATGTCAATTGTTGAGCTTGTTGCCGTCAGAGAACTTATTTGCAAAATACCACCATATTGAAAAAAGGTTACAATGTTATAGGACGTTTGCCACAGCACAATTCTGCCACAGCAACACTAAATACAAGTATTGAAGCAAAAAAGTCATGCTAAAGGTTATTTCCTACAGTAAGTAATTGAGTTACTTTAATAAAGCAGTAACTTTTCTTTTTGATAGTAGTGCCCATCAATTGTTAGTAGTAGGACAGTGTGAGCTTAAGGGTGACAACTCACTACCTTTTTTATTCAAAATCAAATGCAAACAAAGAAACATCCAAAAGATAAAACACAAATCTGCATCCCTTTCTGGCAGTGATAGCCGGGTAGGCCCTGCTCTGATAATGTGTGATTTAAAGGTGCACTATGTAGATTTGGTAGTGAAATTTGAAAGAAGTGAGAAAAAAGTATGTGCTTTATTTTCTGATCTAAATACACAAACTTTATTCAAAGGAAAAAATGGGTCCCTGGAACTCTGGAGCTAAAAAGCTACCAGGAGAGTTACTGTTTCACTGTTGGGGGCCCCACACCATAACTTCTCACGCAGCATTTTATCTTTAAACAGTGTTACAGGGACCACATTTTCCTCTGAGGACAGTTTGTGTAGAGTTATAAACATTTACCACAGAATCTGTACATTTCTCCTTCACATTTCTCAACCAAAACTTTACAATCAAACAGGATTGTATACTTGACTGAACTTTACATTGCAGCAAAACATTGTCATTTTCTGAGGTTTCAGATGAGCAGGTAGGACTGGTATGCTCTTACAAGGCACAATTTAAATACAAAAAGTCAAAAAAGCAACATCGACATGATATCCTTATTATTTCACGGAACAATCATCTTCATGCATTTGGACGATCTTTGGCTGATCAAGTGACCGCACAGAGCTCTCCTGGCTAACTGGCTAAGACACAGCACAGCAGAAAGTAGGACTAACTTTTGTTCAGTTAACATTATTTGACTCGTGAGTGGTGGCACTGGAGCCCTAGCAGTAGCGTACCTCCTGTTGGGAAGATATTTTTATTATTTTGCCCAACCAACAACTTAAAATTGTTGGTTGGGCTTTCTTTTTCTCTCGTGCTGGCTTCATACATACATGGGGACAGACTTATGAAGAGAGAGGAAGGAGGGACGCACAGGTCTGAGGTGGGCAAAACCAAATCTCAGAGCGGGAGGGGGCGCAGACAAACGTCACTATGTTTTTACTGCTAAATTGAGAAAATCTAGCACATTGTCGTGTTTATAATACTTAACATTCATTATCAATAATTATGATATCATATTGGGTGGGTTGTGGTGGCTGGTTTGGATTATTAGGCGTTAAATTACCATAAATTACGCCTATGGACATACCCTCCATACTCACAGCATTCTTGGAAATCATTAATGTCACTATTTTAATGTCACTGAAGTAACTCCTCAGAAACACCTGTATCATGTGTTTTACTTACCAATGACGTAGGACAGCAACAGGTTCCAGCCGGTCACAAACGCCCACACCTCTCCCACAGTCACATAGCTGTAAAGATAGGCTGAGCCAGTTTTAGGGACCCTGGCTCCAAACTCGGCGTAACACAAGCCGGCAAAGACCGAAGCCAGCGCCGCGATCAGAAAGGAGATGATGATGCTGGGGCCGGACACCTCCCTCGCCACCTCTCCTGACAGCACATACACGCCAGCTCCAAGTGTGCTGCCAACACCCAGACCCACCAGGTCCAAGGTGGTCAGGCATCGGCAGAAGTTAGACTCTTCACCTTCTGGCTCCAGAGGCTTCTTACGGGTCAGGGTCCGAATGAAGCGTAAAACTTTGTCACAAGATGTTGTGCAACCTAAAGCACTGTGGAAAATCAGAACATGGCATGCATCACACCAGGGATACAAGAAATACAATTTAAAAAAAACAGTTCCTCATGTTTTAAAACTATATACATGAAATACTGTTTGTATAAACCAGCCTTTGTTAAAATGCATGTTGATTGGTGGGTTAACTTGAGTAAATTAGTAAACTGTGAACCAAACATCTCATCATGGTAACATAAAGTGCAAATGTGAAGAAGCATTACCTGCAAGCCATTGCAAGCTTGTGTGTTTAGACTGCCATCAACATTTGGAAAAACAAAAAGCAGCGTTTTCTTACTGCTGCTGGTGAGGGATGGACAGAGAGCACTCAGAAGGGGAAAAACTTCTTTCTACCTCCAGCTTGCAGTCTGCAACCTACCCTTGCTGCCTGCTGCCTGCTGCACACCTGAAATCAGTTAATCAATCAGTCCACTGAGAGGGAGGCCTCCTGACTGACATCATCTGCTTCCTCTACATATCAGTGGTCCAATCCCAAACATTGGACCTCATTCACCAATATATTAAGAATTAAACAAGATTTTTCTTTGTTATTGAGAACAAGGCCCAACAACTATACAAAAAAAACCCTTATGACCAAGCCAAAGGACACAAAATTGGTAACTTGTGTTGGTTCTGGACCATGACTAGCAAACTGGGTGAATAGTAATCAAAATCATTAATCAATGAATTCAATCATTTTATTATTCTCTTTGAAAATCTGTAATGTTAAATGGACTTGAGCTTGTACAGTGCTGTTGTAGTCTTCTGACTACTCAAAGCACTTTTTACACTGCAGGTCACACCTACACATTCACACACTGATGGTAGAGGCTGCTAGGTAAAGTGACCATCAGTTTTAGCTAATCCTATTCATACACATCCATACTCCACCGACGAAGCAGAAGGAGCAACATGGGGTTAAGTGTCTTGTCCAAGGACACATCAGATATGCAGAGAGGCGATAGTACAAGCACAAGGGTGAGGCAAAGGTGTGAGTGTGGTCGGTGCAGAGGAGTGAAGTTGAGGAGGTGTGTATTAAGTAGGCAGGCAGAAAGGAGAACAGGGGTAGAGATACTGTTGGGCTGATGAGCAGATGGAGGGCAGGTGTGCAGGTTTGAGCAGGTGGATTGAATGTGCAGTAATCAGGAGAGTGTCACTGGAGAAAGTCACGCCCATGCCATCAAACATCAAAGTGGAACTTGCAACTTCTGCAATCCAATGGAAACTGTTGATGTCATCTTTATCTGCTCCATGAATACTGACGAAAGACAGTTATTTAAAATCAATCTGGAACATGTAGGAATTACAAATATAGATCTAAAAACAATATTCACAAATAGTTCAGGAAAATCAGTTCACATCTTCACTTTTCTACATAATTCTGGACTAATAACGAGGACCTAAACAATACAGGAAATATTAAGGACTAATACATACAACAGTAGGTGGCAATAATGCTTCACCTGGTAACAGTTGCCATTTAAAGAAGAAGAAGGAGTAGAACTTGTTGCAGGGTCAGATGGTGACAGGTTGTCTCAACTTTTTACATGTTTTTTTGTTTCTTTTTAGTTTACAACGTTTCATCAGTTATACAATTTTGAAGACCCCACTAAACCCCCGGAGCCATCCCCCAACCCCATACCCACAAAAAAAAACAGGTGTTTAGCAAATGGGAATTTAAATAGAGTCACATGGTGAATAAAACATAGACAGCAGAGTTCTCTTAACTACTAAACTGACTAGTAAATTAATGGACTGATACACCAGTTGGGAGGACGAAGGACAAGTCGTAGCTCATCACCCTTTGACGCTCAACAACATGATGTCAGAAAGCTCTATGCTGTAATACACACTTCAGACCACAAGATGGCAGCAGGAGTATTACGAATAAAAGCACATCTGCGTGTGCAGACCCGGTCTCTCCTCTCTGGTCAGAGTCGATGACATAATCCCTCTGCCAATGAAAAGGAGGGAATTCTGTTTGAAATCAGGAAAGATGGAGAAGAGGAGAAAAGCAATCAGTCTCCCTAACCTTCGGAGGCGGAGGGTGGCAGCACCCTTTTCAGTTGAATCTTTTCATTTTCTTCATAACATGATTGTTATCGTAATTTGTTTATTGATTTTAATTGAATTAAACACAACAAATGTTGGACTCCAAATCTAATCAATCTAATCCGTGTATTTAAAAGAAAAAAAAAACGTGGGTAATATGGCTCTATCTCCCCTCCCCCTGACTCTTTCTTTATGCAGCAGCATGTGTGAGGAATGCCCTTGCTTTGCACCCACTATTAATTATTCAGTCTCCAATAAATATGCACAATGTTGACCATAAAAAAAAATCACCTACAAAAGAATACAATTACTCTCCACATCACCCACCTCCCACACTCGAGTTTGTGTGGAGTAATAGTGATAGTGTGGATGGCAGGAAGCCAGCAGAGTGTGTGTGTGTGTGTGTGGTGGTGGTGGTGGTGGTGGTGGTGGTGGTGGTGGGGGGGGGGGTGTATGTGTGTGTGGCCTGGGTCACTGTAAAGTTGTTCTCTACACTATCTATCCGCTCTAATGGAGTGGTAATTGTTTGCAGCGTACTGAAGCAATTTCTTAACCTCGTCTTGGCAGCGTGGAGGAAATCAATGCTGTTTGTCATTGCTCTGTGTTGTGCAGTCACACCTACTGTGTGTATCTGTGTGTGTGTGTGTGTGTGTGTGTGTGTGTGTTGCCTGCATCTGTGTGCAGGGTAAGCATCAGAAGTTGAGGATGGTCACCATGGAAACCCCCTACCCAGGAAGAATTTAACATTTGGCACAGGCTGCTGGGGGGGGGGGGGGGGGTCTCCTCAGCGAGGATGCTGATGGAAGAATAAAGGCGGGACAAGTGGAGGAGGACCCCTCCACTGTACTCAGAGACAAGAGAAATGTTCTCTGTAAAGGTAGAGTTTCTTGATAAATCTGCCAACCATTAAAGACCTTCACCAAAAGGTTAACCTTCAACTTTGAGTCTCTTCTGAATTGATTCACAAGATGTCCTTCAAAACATATTCTAAATCAAATGTGGCAGCTTGGTTGGTATATGACTCATAAGTAGCCCCTCTATCATCATCTTTGCACATGCAGGACTCTGCGCAGAAGCAAACAGTAATGTATATAAAACATCCAGAAAAAACTTTGACTACAATTCAGTTGAGTTTATCAAACATCGTCATTTGTTTTCGAATTGTTGAGAAGGAAGAATGTGCAACTTTTTGTTCCAGTAGATGTCGCCCTTGAGCACCAGCATTTCCGCTGTATTCATGTGTAAATACATTCCTTCTTTAACTAAGGATTCAACATACAGTCAACTCACACTACAATGTGTCTTATGATATTGGATTGAGACTATTACTTTATCACTTTTTCTTTCCTTGTAACATGGCACTGTTCTGCTTTCAAACACTTTATGTGCATAGAGTTATCTGCGATCAGACACAAGGGCCAAGTGATTAGATATGCCTTAATCACTAACAAATCAACTGCAGCATCACCCCGCATGCCTCTAACACTCTGGGGAGCTTACAGATAGGATGCCTCCTCCTTTCTAATTAAGACGGCTCTTTCACTTCCCTCATGTCTACTACGTCACACTGTCAGAGGCCACTCGCTGCCTAATCCTGCAGCCTGAGTAATGGCTGAAAAGGTGACGGGCTGTTAAAATGTCCAGGTATTCAATTGCAATGGCGTGGCAGTCAACACAGCCTGTTGAAAACTCATTTCTGAAATGTGACTTTGGTTTGAGGAAGGGGGAGTGAGGGCGAGATATGTTTAGTTATTAGCATGGTCGACATAGGCCAACGATATGCTCTGTTTTCATTTGGATCGGAGCACAGAAGAGAACTAGAAGACAAAAAAAAGAGAGATGATCATACTTTATATCGTCTTTAAGAGTTGCTGTGCTTTCATTTTGATTGCGTATTTAATTGCATTCACTAAAAACCATGACTGAAAAGACTCCCAAAAACTTAATTCCATCTTTATTAAACCAATCTGGTTATGGGATTAGCACAAATGTGCGGTAATTCCATGAAGTAAAATCCAGACTAAAGCAGAACAGGACAGCGATGTGCGACAACAAGTGTTCCTATTGATTAGCAGCTGTGGTTCAGTGGAAACAGTTGGTTCATCTCTCAACCAGAAGGTCAGGGGTTCAATTACCAGCTAATGCAGCCATATGTCCGACGTGTTCTTGGGCAAGACACATAAACCCATATGGCTCCCGCTGCTTCGGGTTAGTGAATGTGTATAAATGAGATAAGTTAGGGCGCACTCACACTAGGCAATCCATACCTTGCCCAAGCACGTTTCACCCTCAAAGTCCAGTTTTTGACTAGTGTGAATGTTCTGATTCGTGCTCAAGTGGTGTGCTTCGGCACGGTACAGTTGCTCATGCATGAGCACAAGCACAGGCATGAGTGTTCTGGCTGTATCCGACTGAAATGACTCAAAATAAGACAAAAGGTCAGTAAAGTAGCTGACATGTTCTCTGTGTCATCCTCCGGTGTGCAGACCAGGACTCGACCTCGTCCCTTTTGAATTTTTTAAGCACGTCTGTCTTGTAAACTGAGCATGCTTCATGATAATGTAAAGTCATGCATGTCTTGTATTATGACGTTATGTAAAGAGAGGTAAGCGTGCTCAGTCCTGTTTAGTCCTGGAGGACTGTGAGTGCAGGTCAGCGGGGGAATGGGAAGGGGGAACAATCATGCCTCAGAATGGTACGGGGCAACTGGGCCTTGTGTTAGTGCACCCTTAATACTGATTGACACCTAATGTAGCAGCCTCAACCAATCAGAAGACTAGAAAAGCCCTATACAAGCTATCATTTAGTATAACACAGAAACCAGACATATAAACCATGAATTACTCTTGCAATCATCACATCAACTCATAACCATCTGTGCTGGTGTGGTAGTTATCTTACTGACACAGCAGCAGGACTGATGACGGTGCATCAAACTCAAATAATAGCTTGTCACCTGTACATTAAGTTAGTAGTAGCAGTATAAAATGTCGACATTGTCTGTTTAACAACTTTGTTGTCATTCCCAGAAAGTAGCAATTTCTGTTGCCACAAGTTACAACATCTTCATGAGAGACAACAGGCTTTCAGTCAACTATCATGTAAACCCATACCCTTGGTATTAGTAGCAGCTGTTAGTATAACAGAGGTGAAAATCTCTTGGGGGTGTTCCTGCAGATGGCTAGAATGGATGGGACAAACAACACGCTACATGTACCCAAGAGACCGGGGTTTGAGTGTGTTGGTTTTTGTTTCAAACAACATCATGATGTTGATTTCAACCAAAAGTTAGACAGGAAGCAAACAGACAGTACGTTGTGTCTGTGTGACACACAACGCTCGACCCTGGAGTTAAGACGTAGACAGATACAGTTTCAGACGTAGGCCATATAGACACAACTGGAGTCCATATTTGGGATAAGAATGGGTTGCTTAAATGCATTCTCTATCCCTTATCTATGGTGGCCCGGGAGGTCAATTGCAAAGCATGTCACTGAATGCAGAAATCTGTATAAAAACCTGCAATCATTTTTAATGAGACTCAAAAATATTTTATAAAATGAACAAAAAAAACATTTCATGAAATAAAAACATTTAATTCTAAAAGGTTTTTACATTTCATGACACGTTTGTACGTTTTGGGAAATGTTTTCTTATTAAAAAAAATGGGGGCTTCACAAAATGATTTTTGCCTTTTTGAAAATGTTTTTTGCCCGAAAAGAATATACAATGTCTTCCTGCCAATATTAGCACCAGATCTGAAAATGGATCATTTGGATAAGTCAAGTGAATTTCCAAATGAGAGCCAATCATCTGATAGATTCATTGTTTGCTATATGTTTGTTTGTTTTTCTGTACATGTGTTTGTATTTAGGAGCCTGATCCCCTGAGATCCAGCCCTCTACATCAGTCGTTAAAGCAGATTGACAAAGCCTGACAAATGGCAAAAGCTCATGGACATGCAGAGAAACTCAGATCTCTTGTTCCTGAATAAGGAAATACATGTAACAGTTGAGCACTGATAGGTCTGCCCCCTAAAGACAAGATGTGAAATCAAAACCAGAATTCTCAAGATCCAAAATGACATTGATGTAAAATATTATTGTGTGATAATGTACACTCATGTTGGAAAGTACTAAACATGTGATCTTTAATGGTGTTGAAAACTGTTTTAAAGATAAAAACATCAGTAATTCATGAAAACCAGCTAAAAACAAAAAAAATTAAATGAGAAAAAAACCTGTAAAATTCCTTAACATGTAGTGCAGTGTAAATGGGAAAAAAACTATCCAGATATAGTTTAATCATACAAATCTTAACAGTTTACATAAATGGTAATGTGTGTGTGTATGTGTGTTTGAGTCAGCATTAAGCTGTCCCTCTGTGCTTTGTGCCAGATGACATAACGTCACTGTGGAGACTCACCCTGATGGCTGCCAAGTGTTACGTTGGTGACTACTCTCCTCTCCTTGTCCACTTCCCTTTGAAGAAAAGCACAGGCTACAATAAATACAAATGGTCATGCTAAAATACATAACGTATAATAAAATAATTAATTATTAATTTGTGCCCTATGAAGCTCAAAGTGTCACAGCATTTGAACGAAAGCTCTGATTGCTTTGGGCATGAATCCAGAGAAGGATCATGCCTTTTGACCGATACACACACACACACACACACACACACACACACACACACACACACACACACACACACACACACACACACACACACACACACACACACACACACACACAGGCTTTAGTGTGATTTGGACAGATGGACCAGTAAACATACGGCCAGGCCAGTGAAAACCCCAGACAGAATGTAATCTCGGCTAAACCAGAATTATCAGAGGCCTGTTTAGAGATAATTTTACGATGGTGATCTGGTGGTATGCTGCAGTCATTTCTTATTGTGTAGCATTGTAGAATGTTGTTATAAAAGGATGTGTATATTGTAAATGTTGATTTAATGTAATTGGAAAAGTCTGTCGTTTGAGGAGTTTACATACTGTAGTTATAACAGATCTTCACTCTGTTATGCAGGCTACATAGACTGTATAAAACATGGATCATGGTGATGACCCCCTTTGGTATTTAGAGAGGTGTTTCAAGGGAAATGATGGTGTCGGCATATTGGAAATGCTAACTCATCCTGACTTTCAGTTACTCTAACAGACAAAGGTAGGGTTGAGGAGGGTCCTTAGCCTCCTGACAAGGAGCTACAATGCATCCATCTGTAAGCCAACCAAGCCACGCCCCTAATTGTTCAAATTTATGAATAACGCTTAGGCTTAAAGAACCAATATGTAAGATATCTACTACTGAGTGAAATCATAAAAGTGCCTTACTATATGATCAGACATTAAGGAAACATGCTATGTTGAAGTGCTGGCTTCTCTGACAACAATGCAGCAGCCAGTATGTCCTCCTTCTAACTTTAGATTCTGTTTTTGTTTGGACCAGAGACGGTAGGGAGTTTTACGGCACCCCTATACGGCCTTTTCGGACGCCCCTCACTTGGCGAGGCAAATTGCAAACCAACAGATGAATAAAGGCAGGACAGATGATGTCGGGCAAGCGAACTGGTTCAGATAGAAGTGATTGTACCCGACCTAAAAAGCCTCTGCAATTTTCTAATAAGCTCCACAAGCAGAAACGTGCTCAAACTAGGATATTTGCGTTCACAGTTCACAATCATAACATCTCGATTACCTGGAGGGACTGATTTACAATCAAAACTAAGGGTTCAATATACACCCGATCTCAAAACACTCACACAAATATTTGTATAGATTTTGGATTACTGAATGGATAAATCAAATAATACACATTTTTATCTCTTATGTCAGAATGGGTAAATGCAATGTGTTGGGAAAAGTCTAGCCATTGAACTGAACAATTTGTCAGGACCCACACTTTTACCCATAGAGCTACGGCCCGCTCTCTGCCTGGTCCCACTTTGTAACTAGGCTGTAATGTAGCAATGGAAGTGATAAAAATATCTGAGTCAATCTGGGTCATGCCAGTAGTTTTAGAGATAGATCCAAATCTTGTGATCCAGCACCACTGTGCACCTTCAGAAGTCCAAATCACTTCCTGTCCTCACAAAGACACACTGGATCGCTCTGTTTGGCTCTGTGTGTTTCAGCACCCATGTTCGTCCGAGTGTGTTTTCAGCCAATGCCGGGAGATAAAGAAAATGTTTGCAGTGCAAGCCATTTGGAGTGAAGATTCTAATTGGTTTTCTTGTCTGACTAAATCTGCGGCTTATGTTTCTCTGAAATAAAGAGTGTTTTTCTAAAATTCAAATCATCCTAAATATTTTCGAGCTTATTATTTTGATATTTACTTCTGACAGCATTTGATCTGTCACTGAAAACAGTTTCAGTCTAGAAAACATTATCCCTCTTTCAGGAAAAGTTTGACATTTTGAGAAACATGGCTACTGGCAGAGCTAGGCAGACTTCCATTAATCCGTTTATTACCATTGTTTAATTTTGTATTAATTTTTACCGTGGATGTTAATTTGAAGAATGATTTTCCAACATTTAACTTCCGTTAAATTTTGGTTTCTGTTAACGTAATTTTCGTTCCTTGAGTTCACTTTGGCAAACTGAAGTCAGCTGACCTCATTTGCTCCTGACTCGCCGAAAAAACAAGACTGCCAACCCTGTTGTTATCCCTTTTAAGTTGACACATCTGTATCATATGTGATGCAGCCATGGAGGCGAGAGAAATGTATTCCCTCATCTACTCAAGCTCTCTTTGGCTAAAGAAGCCTAGGAACAGTGAATGGAAGGTCCTGATTGGTCAAATGAGGTGTCATTCAAAAGTTCAGACGGATGAATTAGCACAGAGAAAACAGCTGAACAATGGATTTTTGAATCTTCCATGGATGTAATGTTTTTGGATTATATATTTTACTGGATTTGTATGATGAGGACCGTTGTTGATGCAGCAGGACTGTTTTTGTTGGAGTATTATGACCTGAGGAGTACAGAAACGGAAACACTTTATTATATTTTCAACAGTGACCTTCAGCTCTTGGATAATGTCAGTGTATGATACCACTTCTTACACATCTTACTGATTAACTGGAAGTGGTTAAACAACGATGAACGCTACAATTTCTTCATGAAGGAGAAGACAAAATGTTACAGAACAGTCATATTTAAAATCAGAAGTTGCCATCTGGTGAAAGTTTGGCGGTGTCCCTACATCTTTGTTCCCCAAAACTGACAGCAGGGTTCTAGAAAGATTCCCACATGACTATGGACATGGAAGGAGTGCAGAGCAGCAACAGACTGCAGTGATAGCCCAGATATGTCAGCTAAAACATCAAATACTCGAGGCAGAGAGAAGTAGGTGGAGTCCGCTAAAACGGGACACTTTATTGCTAAAAGATTTATAAGACCATCAAATAAGCTATGCATGACATCTAATGATAATTTAATAAAATGGCATGGGTCTCGTACATATTTCATTGCATAAAGAAATCTGAAGGGTGTAAGTGTTTTGGATTTAAGAACAGCTTTGGATACAAAGGTAAAATAAAAACATTTAATAATAATAATAATAATTTATTGATCCCGTGAGGGGAAATTTGTTTTTACACACTGTCTAGTTAACATGCTACACAAACATATGCTGAAATACACACACATGCACAAACAGGATCCTATGGACATGCACTAATGGAGAGATGTCAGAGTGACAGGGTGCCTTGCTCAGGGGCACCTTGGCAGTGCTCAGGAAGTGGCCTGGCACCTCTCCAGCTACCAGACCAATTTCCTGACTTGGTCCGTGCCGGGACTTGAGCCGGCGACCCTCCGATTCCCAACCCAAGTCCCTACAGACTGAGCTACTGCTGCCCTTATTATAAGTATGATTCTTGAGTTTACTACACGTAGAATATGAATATAATATCGTATCGTATAATAAGAAGGCTCAACAGAGGCTTTTCTTTCTAAGAAAACTTCGGAAAGCCGGACTATCCTCCCAACTGCTGGTCAACTTCTACAGAAGCACAATAGAAAGCATCCTCTTACAATGTGTCACCGTGTGGTACGCCAGCTGCACAGCAGAAAACCGCAAAGACTTGACTCGGATCGTAAGAACAGCGCAGAGGAGCTGTGCTTCCGGACCTTGATGTTGTGTATGCTGCCTACAAAGGAGAGCAACTAACATCAGCAAAGACACAACACACCCAGGAAACAGACTGTTTGTCCCCCTACCTTCTGGAAAGAGGTATCGCACCATTAGAACCAGGACTAATAGACTGAGGAACAGCTTCTTCCCCCGAGCTGTAGCGTCCATCTCAGATCTCAGATTGCTGCTGGGCTGTTTGTCACCAACCAAATTTTGTTGTATCGCATACAATGACAATAAAGTGTCTTATCTTATCTTATATCTCTACCAATAAACACAATGTAAACCCTTTGAGGTTATTCAGACATTTGCATAACTGGTTGGATGGCGAGTTAAATGATGCATTATAGCTGTTTGCCAGGAGACTTGCCTTAGCTTTACCTCTTTGCCTGATTCTACATGGATAGACAGTTAGGTTGAGTCAGCACTTGTTGCACCGTTGGGCTTCAAAACTCCTCTTCAGAAATCATTTGGTGACATCACAGAGTCTTCACTACATATTTGTACGTGTTTTATACAGGCTGTATGGTTCGACTGTAATAAGACATCAGGAGATTTTTTGTCAGAAAATACAACGTAAACATGTTCAGGATAACAGGGTAGCCAAGACCAATAACATTTACAACACCTCACAGTAACTTTAAACCTATACTGTTATATTTCCCTTTACCGTTTTGATTCCTCGTCAGTAACTGATGCATGTCTTTTAAGAATTTCCTGGTGAGACCTGCTTTTCTGTTGCCAATAGCACTTGATGATTCAGTTCACTTAACCAGAATTGAACAAGATGTTTCTTAGTCACTAGTTGTGTGCCCCGCACCTCGAGGTCCTGGGTCTTTATGTTTTGCTAACAGGAGCGAGCAGATCAAAATCATCCTGTGATCCCTTTCTCTTACAGGCCATTCTCTGGCACTTCATATATACAGCAGCCAGCACTGTATGTTATATACAGGGGACCATTCTGCAGTAATTTGCTCACTAACACACACACACACACACACACACACACAAGCAGTGGGCCTGCTGTAATAAGTAAGTGTTGGCTGGTTTCAAAGGGATTAAAGTCTTTCAGATGAGCAGCCATTTAAATCATTTGATTTGACTCATTGTGTTGGACGTACAGGATTAAAATACTCTCATCCATCCTCTTCATGTTTTTGTTCATGGTTCAGATTTGATTTTTACAGATTAGACAAAAAATAATTGAAGTAACTCCAGTAAATATATAGTGTTTGGTTTTAATCTCCCAAATAGTCCAGGTGTAAAGCAACCCCCCCCCCCCCCAAAAAAAAGCAAAACGATTACAAAATAAACGCAAAAGGGCTTTTCATTGGCAAAAGGAACATGATAAAAACAAAGGAAGCATTTTACATTTGAGCTTGTAGTGTCATAACGGCAACCTCAGGTGTTGAAGCCGCAATGCAGAAGTGAAAAAACTGCAGTTCTTTGAGCGTCCACTTGAGGCTGGCTCCAAAAGACCAGGAAGTCACATACACACCCCACATTAAACTGTCCATTCTGAAAGCAGAAATAAACATGTTTACAGCCGGGTACAAAATATTTTGTTGTGACTTGTTAATGCGCTGAAATTTAACTCACCTGTTTTGATTTGATGAAGGTGAATATGTCAAGTGACATGAAGCATTGATACAAGGAAGAACATTGTCATATATGCGTTGGACTGTGTTGCCACTTCTACTCCATTCTTTTTATGTCCTGTCCTATCTCATGAGACAACCCAGTCTAACAGGAAAGTCTCCATTATTTTTTATTATTATTAATGAATTTATTGAACATGTTAAGATAATAAAAACACAAAAGAAAAAGAAAAAAACAAAAGAAAAAAACCAAACTGGATCCCCCTATGTTTGCTTTCTCTCGGTTGGAACAACTCCTGGACACCATGAGGCAATTGCTGATAATTTGCTTTGTACATAATTTGAATAGTTTTATGGTCAATCATATCTTGAAATTTTAGTGTTCTTAGTTTAATAAATAATGGATTTGTTGGTTCTCTGTAAGTGGTTTTAGGTATAATTCATATAGCTCTTTTTTGCATGATGAAGATTGGATGTGTATTTGTTTTGTATGTGTTCCCCCATACCGCCACACAGTAGGTCATGTAAGGAAGTATGAAGGAGCAATACAACGTATTCAGGGAGGTTTGATTCAGTAGGTCTTTGGCTTTATTCAGTATTGCTATTGATTTGGATATTTTGGCTTTAATATAATTTATATGAGGTTTCCAGCTTAGTTTGTTGTCTATTAATACTCCAATAAATTGTATTTAATTTACTTATTCTAGTTCTATGACATTTATCATGAGTTTCTTTTCTGTGTTGCTTGATCTATTCCCAAAAATTATAAATTTTGTTTTGCTTAAATTCAATGTCAGCTTATTTTCATCAAACCAGATCTTCATCCTGTTCAATTCCTTTTCCATTGTATCCAGAAGCTGTTCCAAGTTGTCACCACAGCAGAGTACATTTGTGTCATCAGAAAAAAGAATGGTTTTGACCGTTTGTGACACTTCACATATATTGATATACAGAATGAATAATTATGCCCCCAACACTGAGCCCTGGGGCACCCCACATGTAACCTGCAGCAGTTGTGATTTATGGTTTTGTATTTCAACATATTGTTTCCTGTTCTGTAGGTAGCTGGATAACCATGTGATGCCTATAATATCATATCTTTGTAGATTTTTTATTAATAGCTCATGATTTACAGTGTCGAAAGCTCCATGAGGTGCATGTGTGAACAAGTAACACAGGAAGATTCATGGCTCGGCCTACAGGAAATTTTCTAGACATTTTCGGGAGTGCACATGTGACAACATCAGCCTCAAACATGAGGACATTGTTCTCTGCTAGGTTGGCTCCCTTCATTCTGCGTTACTGTTTTAATTGCAGGAGTAGTACCATGGGTCTGGGAAGACTAAGAACACACTTGAATGATTACCTATTTCATCTAGCCTTGGAATGCTTGGGAAACTCCAGGAACAGCTTAAATATGTAGCCTGGGAGAGAAGGATGTCTGGGTTAACATGCTTAGCCTACTGCCTCTGTGACCTGGCCTGGATATGCGTCAGAAATAAATAAGGTCTTGGAATCCGTGATTTGTTGGTAATACAAAAAGTACAATAAAGATGGCAGAAGGATTAAATGGAAGACACAATATTTTTAAATGTGAGTTTTGTCATTTCATTCAGCCAAATTATTCACTACAGTGATGACATTTGGCATTTGGATCTATACTACAATTTACACTTACAGTAGTGTTGAAATCTGAACATTTTATGCGATCTTGCCTTATTTATGACTTTTAATGACATTATGGTATTGAAGCCAGTATAGTATGAGGGTCACACTATCTCCAGAGGTGTCCAGGCAGATTTGATCACATACAGTGTCAGCACACCATGGGTTATCATGTGTTTTCCCTGAACCCTAAAAGTGTCTTGATTCGATCACTTTTTATTATAAGGTGTAAATAGGAGCTAAGCGGAAGACCAAAACGACAACTCAAACTGAATCTTATTACTAATACTACCAAAAAATAAAAACCAGAGATCTTTGAGATAGATTCTTGAACTAATAAACATGAAAAAAAAATTCTTGTTACAACCTGACAAGTTGCGATTTCGGCAAAGTGTTAATTTATCATTTCCACACCTTGTCATCATACATTATACATCATTATATATCTACTTCTCTGAAACACTGAGGACTACCATCCATCAGTACGTGTGTGTGAGTGTGTGTGTGAGTGTGTGTTTGCTTGAAGGCCACTTAACATTCTGATGCTAAGTCAAGCATAGCGCCGAGTGACTTGAGAAGGACTTAATCATGACAAACGGTGCTGTTCAGACAGTACGGCTGCTTGTGAGTAAGTCAAGCAGAGAGGAAGAGTGGCGTGATATTTAGCGGAGAGGACATATTATAGTGCAGTGGACCCTTACGAACTGCTTGTACACAGAAAATGGATCAAACATAAAGTAGTTTTACTGCAATACTTCAAAGATGGACATCACAGTCCATCCATCAGCCTAAAAAGTCACCTAGCTTATGGCAGCTATGCATTCCCTTCAGTTTCACCAACAGGTTTATGGTTACCTCCTTCCTGTCCTCCCTCCTTTCCTCCATCACTCTTTTCCACTCATCATGAAAAGAGCAGAGAACTGAAGGATCAGATGCAGCCCCTGGCATTTGTCACATTTCATCCCCGTGCTCTTCATTACTCCCATGTGTCCCGTCACGCTCGTGTCACCGCTGTCAGGTGAGGCAGAAATTCTATACAATCATCTTTAAAATGAACGAGACAAGTCTTGAGGCCTGGACTGTTGCAGGCTGACATTTTCCTCACCGCTGATACGAGCTTTCATTTTGACGGCTTCATCCCAGGAGGGACTGTTACACTCTTCATGCTATCACATTGGCCCATGGAGTCACTGATTGGTCAGCACAGTATGAGTTTAATATTCTTGAGCTTGTGTCTGAAGTCAAGGAGGGAAGATGCAGAGCACAGAATGTGTCATCTTTACCTTATAGGTTGCAAAAAGACTTAATGTGATGTAATCCCACAATATACCTGGCACTATTTAATGTGGCGGTGGAAAGGTCAGTGCCAGCTGGGCTTTATTGGTTGTATTTTCTTGACCTTGGAATTGAATTCTCCTGGCTGTATGGTATTTTTTAATGCCCAGCACAGCTCAGGGGAGAGAATAGGTGTGGATAGGAAAGAGAGCCAAAAATGAGCAAGCCAAAGCTAGTCCTTGGTGAAACAGTGGACAGAGAGTAGAGATGCAAGGAAAAAACTAGGGCGCAAGAGCGCTCAGGTATGTTTTGGAGAGTTCATATGAATCAAAGTTTAACCGGTTTTATTAAACTTTACATTTTCTGGCAGTTCATTGTGATGACGATTCTCCCAATGAATATCTGAATGACCCATTATGAATTTTTTATTTTTCCAAAGTCTGAAATGATCTGATAAAATGTGACAAGCAGAATAATTCTAACCAGCATGGATCTTTAGAGCGAGTGGTTCTCAACTGGTCCAGCATCTGTACCCACTACCAACTCCACTGTGAAAATTGCGAAATTTGCCAAATTTCAGATACTTTTTAACCAATCAGATTGAGTTAATGAAAAAAATTACAGTTTGAATCTCAGACGGTACAAAACATGTGACAAAAAAAGAAATGGAACAAAACTAACACGTTTAAAAAGCACTGCATATGCTTTTTGACATTTTTTTTAACCAGACACACATTCTGAGACCCACTGAAAACAGCTCTACGACCCACTTTTGGGTCCCGACCCACAAGTTGAGAACTACTGCTTTGGAGTGATGTTTGGTAGTATTGGAGAAAAAGAGACTTAATGATTGTTCTATGTAAGCTTTGTATCATCAAACTTATTTAGTCGTTTAGCGTCAATATTTAGTTTGATGATATTTTCATCATTAATCACAGCAGAAATAAAACAGATATCAGGCGATCTCTCAACATCTCATTTACCAACAGTGTGAGCTCAGTTTTAAACTGACTATTAAACGATTAGAGCAAAAACTGGGGACTGATGATTTATTCCTGTTCAGGTAATGGAAGAAGAAGGCTTCCACAAGCTTCTGCTGTTTGGTAAATGGACTTATAGCACTTTTCTAGTCTTCTGATTACTCACATCGCCTTTACACCACTGTTCACACACGCTACAGACAAAGCTGCAGGAGCAACTTTGGGTTAAGTGTCTTGTCCAAGGACACATCAACATGTGAGACCGCCCTGTTTGTTTAATTGGGGACTAAGCTTCCATCGGAGAGAACAACAAGTGAGGGCAACAAACTGCAAACAATAGAGCTGACAGACTTTTGGATATCGAGTTATACTGTATGTAACTGTCACTTTCCATTTACATTTAGAACTATGAGCTCTGCTACATTTCTGATGACCCTAGCACCAATCATAGCATAGTAAAAGGGTAAGACTATGCTTTACTGATTGTGTTTCCAAATAAATGAAAGAGGTCTGAATTGGAGCATACAGAAAAAAATACTGAGCAGTTTGATCTGTATTTTTGAGTGTAGCATTAAGATTTTCAGATAGTGTTTGATACTTTTTTCCATATTTAATGTTTCATTATGTCAGTGTTTGTATTAGCAGTTTTCATTCGGCTTCCATATCATTCTCTTCAATTCAATGTCATTCATTACCCTCCTCTCCAACTCAGATCAGAAAAAGCAGACAGGAGCTGGACAAAAGGTGATGGTCTAATACCACCAGCTACAGCCTCAGGGCTCAAACACGCCTGTAATCCCCAAGTCTCCATGCAGGACTGAGCCCCTGCACAGTGTAATCATTCTCTGTATCCACAGCCTCCCTTCCTCCTCCTCACAGAATCCTTCCTGTGGGAGAGGAGGTGGCAGAGATCCCTGGAGACTTGTACCAACTCAGATTAGAAAAAAAGGGCAAGGTCAGTGAAGGCAACATCCAGCTTCAGCAATCAGAGTTTGCTCTTTCTGGGGTTTGGTATCAGTATTGTTAACATTATTCTGGAGAAGAAAGGCACAAGAGAAGGGACATTTGAATGTATTTTGCCGATTAAATTCTAAGGCCATCATAACTCAATCTGTTGACTTAATCAATGAGGGTATATGCCTTCTCATTGTAGGAGTTAATAGCTGTTATCTTCAATATCTATACATTTCAATGAGGAATTGGATCACAAATTGTTTTCATTTCACTCACAGTTTTTGGAAGTTAATGTAAAACAGATAGACCTACAATAGGTCCAAAACAGGAAATGAAGGTCTTATTTTTCTGCTTTTCATATTTCAAAACAAGATGTTTATTTGGACTTGTCGGGCGAATCTGACTAATAATAAGTGTATACAAGTATTTTCCAGAATTAAGTTTTTGCAGTGTAATGCTTAACATCTCTAGCTACATCTAGGCTACTCTGCAAATGAAAGGCGTCTGATCCAACCTTCACAACAGAGTCCTAAGTCTCTGACTAGACTCTTCTCCTCTGTCGCCCCCCGGTGGTGGAATGAACTTCCAAACTCCATTCGATCTGCAGAGTCCCTCTGCACCTTTAAGAAAAAACTAAAGACCCAGCTCTTTCATGAATACTAACTTAATGATGATGGTCTCCATATCATTGATGATGATGATGATGACGATGGTTTTTGTTTGATAACGATGACTTATAAGATGGTTTCTATACTGATTAGAGCTCTCAAGAACTGCCGTCAATGTTGTGCTTTGCCTCTGGTCACTTCCTGTCAGCACCTGTGTGTCCAATCAGACTCAAAGCTGATCGTTTGCTCTTACTGACATTGTTCCCTTTTTTCTAGATCCTTGCTTGTGTTGTACTTACTTTCTGATGTACGTTGCTTTGGATAAAAGCGTCTGCTAAGTGAATTGTAGTAATTGTAGTAGTAGTAGCAGAGGGTACAATGCAAAGTGCCAAACTGCACATCAGGGACCAATCTCATGAAAATCCCAGATATTTATATGGATATTCATATTCATATGGCTAATTCCTTTAGGAGTAGTTTTGGGTTCATTGTCTTGCCCTAGGACATTTCAAAATGTGAACTGTAGTAGCTGGGGATCAGACTACCTACTGATTAAAGGATGACCCGCTGTACCCCTGAGCCACACTGTGCAACATATAATATGCATTAGTATTAGATCTTCAGGAGAGTTAATGTTGGACCTGCCTTCATTATTTGTTTCAGAGAAGGACTCTAAATGCAGCATATTGTCCTCTCTTTCTGCTGAATATGTAAGACACTCAAATGACATTTTGAGCTTGTTCAGTTTTAGCTGGGTAGCCTCAGGAAACAAACTAACACAAATAATTATGATATAGAATGCAAACAATCATTTTAAAGCTCCTATGGGGATCTTTTGGCTTGTGTCCATTGCGACGTCCTCTGTGGTCAAAGTGTTCATGTTATCTCTTTGCTGATCTTCTCCTCTAAATGTGTGAGTGATGTTTGTCTGGCAGAAAATCTCCCCCTGCTGTTTTTAACTGATTTATTACCAATGGAGATATTTGTTGTGGAAAATGCAAATTAAAAATGTGTAACTCTGTCTGACTCTGCAACAGTGGTAACAGGCATTAAACATAACCATACAAAGTCAACGTTTCTGCTGATGTTATTGTTTGTAATGTAGCTCATAAAGAGGCATCAGTATTAATTTAAGATTGTGTGTTCATAAGCATATAAATAAAGCCCTATTCAAATTGGATGATTCTGCAGAACCACTTTAGTGCAGGAAGTGTGTTCTGTTAAGATGACGTGAATTGAAAGATAAATTAACAACTTCTGCTATGCAGAGATGCCGGATGCTTAAGATGATTCCTTTGTTAGAAATAAAAGTGAGAATTGTAATTAGCACGTTTGAGATAGAAACAATGCTGACAAACTTGGATGTTTGATAAAAATAGCAACAGAGCTACAAACAGGGAATTTTGTTGCTTCCTTTTGATAACTTGGAATTTAACTGACAACCTTTGGGATTCTGCGGCAGCTGGATTCCCAGTAAATCCCAGATCTGCCATCTATTTTTGATGTGCTACCTAAAAAGCAATAGCGTGTCATTATCACTGTGTCAGTTCCCTGCATCTCCAGAAATGATATTCAGATGAGTGCGTGCATGCAGCGTCTTGTTTGCGTTCTCTTTAGCTCACACATACACACTTTTCATCTGTGCCATTATGAAGACAGATGCCATCATTCATTACACACTGCTATGTTGCCTGAGGCTTTACAGACAGCGTGGGGTTAGGGAGGGTGGGCGCCTTCCTCTCATTAACCCACCTCGATGGTAAGGGTGGTAATCCCAGCCATATCAATCATGGCTAATTGGTCCAGGCCAGTAAAAAATGCTGCATTAACGTATTAAAAATCCCCCAGGGAAAGTAGGAGAGGGCTATAAAATGCAAAAGGTGTGAGTAGGTAATGGGGTTTCCTCCTGGGACTTATACATCATCCTGGTATAACATGGAAGGCCTTTGAGGAGTGTTTTGTTCTTCTTTTCTTCAATACCTTATTGTGAATGTCTCAGATGAGTTACACGTATTGGGAATTAAACCCCAGCCAGAGGTCTGAGAATAAAGATACCAATGGGTTTGTTGTTGATTGACAATCTACTGAGCCCTGCAAAGCTTAGGTAAAACATAATAAAAGGCTGTTCTCACAGTTTATAATCTGGGTCCAAGGATTTGTAAACTGATCGCACTGATTTAAAATCTGCATGGATCAATCCAAACCCGTGCACATAGTTTATGAAACCATACCCACAGTTTGCAAAACTGTGTGCAAGGACTTGTAAACCTAAAGGATCTGCAAATGGCTTTTATATTTTTTTCTTCCCTGAGCCGACAGGTGCTCACTGACAATACATTATGGACAAAAAAAAGTAGTCTGAGAAATGTTTCTAATATACTTAGCCTTGTAAATGAACAATGGATAAGTTAGATTCCAAATCAATATTTTCCAGCCTATAACAATCCCAGATCGTTAATACGACTGCTTGGTCAAAAATATGATGCTGTAGGTGACTCTGAAGCTTGTGTGTTGATGTGGTGTCAGGTGAGGTGAAGTCAGGTGAAGTGTGAAAAGTGCTATGGTGGGTGGTTAGCAATGATGGATGTGTCAAACAAACAGACTTCCATTCTGTAGATCAGGATTTGACTCCAGTGTTAAACAAGTAGCCAACGTAGACTTCATCATTTTGGTGATTTATGTCAGCAAGGCAAGTTATGCAACACATTATCATTTACATTGCATTTCTATTATTTAAACCCAAACCATTTCTTTTGTTTTGCTAAATTACCAAGAAGCCTATTATTGGTGCCTTACTGAGTATACTTCACAGATGTTTCACAGCCTTAACCACATTTGAGATATTGTTCCTCTAAATAACCTAAAATATGAAACATTTCTCACAAGAAGCAAGGCATAAATACCCTGTGTGATTAAAAAAGCACATGCACCCCAGGGTTACATGCACCCAAAACTGCTCTGTAAAGCAAAAAGAGCGTCTGTGCTCTGCAGAGCGCTGCAGTTTGTGTGTTTTCAAAATTAGCCTCTATAGATAGATTGATTGAAAAAAACAGTGAAAATTATATATTATGGGCAAAATTTGACCTTTTTATGAACATAAGTGTCATAGAAGAAAAGTCTAATTCACAAACAGCAGCGCTCCCAAGCAAGACCTGTTAGGGTGAAAAATATTGTAGTCTTCTGAAAGTTGGTGGTCTGGTCCACATTCATTAGGGATGTCATGAGTAAGCTTTCCAGTGACAACAATTCCACCTCTGTATAACCTAAAAGTACATAATCTGTAAATAAATTATAGTAATACTGCATATACATGATTTATTGTTATAAGAATTGGGTAAGAATTGGGTTTAATTGAAGCCAGATGCTGCATACAGTACACTCTGTCCATATGTGTGGGGACAGTCTTGGTGGTAACACAGGACAGATATTGGAGTGTTTTATTTATATCTTTGTGAGCCGCTTCTGCTGGCTTTTAACAGGGAGCAACTTTTGTTATAAATGTTGACAGTTGTATCAAATCTGTAAAGACTTGGCTGCACAATAAATTGAAAAAGGATCCCCTCCCCATCCAGCTCATCATCTACATTTGATAGAATTTTAGTTATTATGACATGGCAGACAAGAGAGGGTATGGTGACAGCTTAACTCCACAATCAGATGCAAAACAAGAGCAAACTGCACACTGTAGAGCAATTTTCATGGGTGTGTTAGCATCTGAATATCATTTAAGCAACATGCTTTGTGAATAGCATCTTATCATGGAGCTATCCATTCTTACAGAATTCCCTCCTGAGTGTTCTTGACTGCAAAAATGGGAAATTTGCCGTATTCAGATGGAATCCTTGTCGCTTTCTAAGGTGCACTCCTGGAAACAATCTGACTTGTCAACAAACAAAAGGTTCTTTGAATTGAGAGAGCAGGCTTGAAGGGAATTGGACTTTCCCAGCAATTACAGAACAATACAAACAACTGTTATGCAACTGTAGCGAAATGTTCTTTCATGCTCAATATTTCATGTTACACAACTCTATGTTTGATGACAAGTGCAGTAATCATATTGCAAGCCTCGTTGCTCATTTCTGTCTCGATCCCTCACCGTCGTACGCACACACGCACGGTAGTTTTACCCATGAATGAGCACGTGTGTGTGCAAACACAGTGACACAACTGAACGCTGAGGGGAGTGAGTGATGAATGGGTCGATCTTATGCTCGTATTAAATATCGCTGCACTGCATTGCATGGTTGTGTTTGAGGCAAGAAGACATGCGGATGTCCAATATAACTGTTTTTTTATTTTATTTTGGGGGGCTTTCTATGCCTTTATTAATCAATAAATCCATCAACCTTTATTTGTGTAGCGCCAATTCATAACAAATGTTATCTCAAGACACTTTACCGAAGAGCAGGTAAAAGACTGTACTCATTGTTATGTTACAAAGACCCAATGTGTAATCTGTCATGAGCACAGAAACAAGCAGCATTTAGCAAAGTGGCAAGAAAAAATTACAAGACAGGACAGTGAACAGAGCCAGAAATCATGGGGAATGGCATGCAGGAAAGGAGCCACAGGTGGGATACAAACTCAGGCCGCCCGCTTGGAGAGCTTTTGTTAAAGTAATATATTTTTCAGTGACTAGCTGTTTTAACTTTGATGCTTATTTCCAAACCATCAGACTTGATTTATAAAAACAATAGTTTCACCTTACAAAAGACAGAAGTTTAACAGATACGGTTGTTTGGGTTGCATTGTCTTGGGTCTGAGTTAATCTTGACTCACACAAAATCACACAAATACATGAACTAACCAATCAGTTCAGGGAGGGAAAGAGAGCAGTGATGTTTGTGTGTGCATCTCTGAGTGTGTGTCTGTGGAGCACGACATAACGAAATGTGAAATAACAGACTATCAATCAACAAATCAATCATTATTTGTATAGCGCCAATTCAAAGCAAGTGTTATATCAAAACACTTACAAAGGAGCATATGGGATAAGATGCAGAATGGATTTCTCCTTTGTATTCCACGCGTTCCTGTTGTCCACACCTCCTGAGGTGGAAGTCGGAGCAGGAAGTGCATGAATGAGGATGGTGGTGGCACTGGGGACGACAGTCTGATAGTGGTATAGCTGGGTGTCAGGCAGTGGTTGGTAGAATTGCCTCACTGAAGGTTGGGTAGGCTCCGTCTATACCAGGGGTGGGCAAACTTTTTGACTCGCGGGCCACAATGGGTTCTAAAATTTGACAGAGGGGCCGGGCCAGGAACAGATGGATGGAGTGTTTGTGTGAACTAATATAAATGACATGTAAAAGCCATTACATGAAAGGATTTGGCCTTTAACAGGTAGCAAAGCATGAATATGCAAGGCTCATTGTACAAATTGATTTCCAAATGCATTCATTTAATTAAATTACATTTTAATAAACACAGTAGAGAAACTCACGTTCAGTTTCAGTGGGAACAGTGTTGTTGATCTCCCTTTTTTGCCAGTGCGTTAAAGTCGAGTTAGTTTTGTAGTGGTAATTCTCAGGATAGATCCGAGGTGTTGGTCAGTTAACTTGGATCTGTGAGGGGCTTTGTTGATGTTCATGACGCTGAATGTCTGCTCACATACGTAGGTATATCCCTTAGCTCAGGAAATTTGTCAGATTTCCCCATTAACTCCAAAAATGCACTGATCTCCTCTTTCAGCTCCCACACTCGTTGAAACACTTTGCCCAAACTTCACCAGCGGACACCAGAGTGGTACAGTAAGTCCTGATGATCCGCATCAGTTTCCTCCAGGAACGTAATAAACTGACGATGCTGAAGTCCCCTTGCTCGTATCAAGTTAACAAGTTTTACAACTGGATTCACGACATGATTAAGCTGCAATACAGACTTACACAGAGATTCCTGATGGATGATGCAGTGAAGGAAAATAACATCCTGGTCAGGGTTTTCCTCTTTCACTTTATCCTGGATTCTTTTCAGCAGACCAACATGTTTTCCAGTTAAATTTGGCGATCCATCCGTTGTGACATTGGCAAGTTTACTCCAAGGTAGCTTCATTCTCTCGATGACAGCAGACACCTGGTTATACAAGTCCTCTCCTCGCGTTTTTCCTTTCAGGGACTCCATGGTCTCCTCCGTTATCTCAAAACTGTCATTAATCCCTCGGATAAAAATGAGGAGCTGAGCAGTGTCTTTCACGTCATTACTTTCATCCAGCGCTAGTGAATATAACTTAAAGGACTCAGCCTTTTTGTTTAATTCGCTGGCTATATCTTCATCAATCAGTTCCACACGGCGAGTCACAGTCCTGCGTGATAAACTGATTTTTTCAAACTGGCCTTGGCTCTCCGGACACAAGAGACCTGCTGTCTCTACCATGCATTCTTTTAAAAACTCGCCTTCGGAGAAAGGCTTGCTAGCCTTTGCTAATTTGAATGCCAGCAAAAAACTTGCCTTGGTAGTTGACTCTTGAATCGCAGTTTGTTGGTGAAAAAAATGTTGCTGAGTCTGTAAATTATCCTTCAACCTCTGAGCCGTAGCCGCCCGTTCTTGCGGGGACTGCTTGCTAGCGTAGTTAGCATGCTTCGTAGCAAAGTGACGGCTGATACTGTACTCTTTGAAAACTGCGACAGTTTCTTGGCATATCAGGCATACAGCCTTTGACCGGACTTCAGTGAAAAAATATTTAGTTGTCCACTCCGTATTAAACACTCGGCATTCACTGTCCACTTTTCTTTTCTTTGATCCGCTCATTTTTACAGAAGGGCTCATACGGGTTCATAGGGCAAAGCGAAAAAGTGAAGAAGGGAATAATACACCACACTCTGAAGTGCGCCATCTATTGGGGAAACGCGGGCATTACAGGGGAAAACGAACGAGGTTTAATTATAATAAAATTTTATTTAATAATAATATCATTTGGACAAGTTCGGCGGGCCGGATTAAAAAGCCCAACGGGCCGTATATGGCCCGCGGGCCGTAGTTTGCCCGTGCCTGGTCTATACTCTATAGCCTGGCTTCTGGCTAGGACACAAAGATTACACAGTTGCAGAATCAATTTGAAAGAACAAAGACGTAATGATGGTGTAGCTTCAGTATGGCGCTGTTGCACTCTGAAAAAATGTGTTGTGTGTGGAACATTTTCCCAGAGAGATTACTTTGCAGCAATTTCAGTCAGTTTGCAGATGCCTGCTTAAGCAATCCATGGGAGCAAAAACTGTGCACATCTGTCACTTACACCACAACAACATAGGTGAAATATTGCCCAGGTTACAGAAACATTGGATTCCCCTCTAAGTTAAAGGAGCTACACTTTGGGGAAAAAAAGACTGGCAATGATAGACTACAGGGTTTATATGAAACAATTTTCCATCTGTGTTTGAAAAAGTTATGGTGGATAATTTGACACCTATAGCATTTACGGGGGTGGATTAAAGTAAATTACAGCAATTTTAAGTAATCAATCAATATCAACTTTGCACACAGATGATTTATAATACAGTAAAGGGTTCCAACACAGCTGTCTTTGCCACATGATGAATCCCAGGATGCAGCGTTCTCACAAAGTATATGGGCTTCACAGTCATTCTTCTCAGCCAAGTCGCCATCTGACGCTGCCTCATTTGGCAAGTGAACCTGTGGGATCTTTATTATGAGTCTATTCTTAGACTGGAAGCTGTTGAGTGTGACACTAAAGGTGTAATTGCAGGCACACAGGCAGAGTCAATTGATTTCTGCTTTGATCGTGAGAGAATGAGGAACTCCTAGTCTGTCGATGTGCTCTGTGTGTATAAAGAAAGGTGCTGGATTAAGAGGTTCTTCTTGTTTTACCTTGGAAAGGAAGGAGGGGGGGGGGGGGATTCTGGAGGACATAAAAGGCAGTGTGAGTTTATATGATGGAAGGTAACAGGAAGGAAGATAGGAATTCAAGAAACATGGGAGAGAAGATCTTAGGCATGTAGAGGGGGACTCTGCAGTCTGTGTGACACCTTGATTCCTTTGAAATGTCACACAGCCTTTGCTCATCAGTGCTGAAGCAATCCATCTCAATTTGCTCGACTGACAATGGTGAAGTGAGACTCCCACTATCCTCCCTCTCTCTAGTTCTTCTCGTCTTGATTTCTCTTTGCAAATCATTTTGTTGTTTTACCATTCTGCAATGATTCTGTTTTCTTTTTCTTCAGATATTGTTCTTTTCTAATGTGGTCGATTACCGTCACTGTCCTTCTTTAGGGTCTTATATAGACACATACACAGTTTCAGGGTATTTTTGTGTTTCTGCTCAAAGGTACACTTTTTAACACATGATTTAGAATTCGCCATATATTTGATTGAGTTTAGGCATTAACAAAACATGGCTGCCACCATTAGGAAAACACATCAGATTATTGTTAATGTTTCATTTTTCACTTGGGACTTGAACCCCACTCTCAGTCCAGCGTCCATACATCAATCAAACCACCTCTCCCACATCAACTGACTTCCAAAATGCTGAACAGATTGTTGTTGATAATAACTATTTGGCCTTTTGTCTATACAAACTATGTTAAGTATTTGTTGTATCTGTAACAACTTTTAAATGAAAGACGGAGACGGAGCTTCAACTCAGTAGGACACTTTACTGATAAAAACGGCAGGTTACAAGAAGTCCGGCAACACATATCACTGCGCCAATGTAATTAACTATGAAGTGCGCTGTAAGGCACAAGGGGTGATATAACTCCGCATGTATAAATAGCCCATACACTACACTTCCTCCCCTTTTAAATTGAATGGATAATACAACTGAATGCATAACAAAACAATCCATTCAAATATGAAAATCATATCAAGACCCTATATATATATATAAGCTCAACACCTTTGTGTGTATGAATTCTAACATTTCATAACAACTCAAAACAACATATGAGAACACATGGGCACTACAAGTCCAGTCTCTTGGGGGGCGCCCTGTGCCTTTCAGGATAACGCCTCTGGACTTGTGGAGTAGGTTTAGGGGTAGCAGAGGTTTTGTCTGGATTAAGAGTCTCTGTTACAGCTGACGTGTTGATGGTGGTGGCATTACTGTCACTGAGGGGCGTGTCTGGAGATGATGAGTTGTTACTCTTTGGCTGTGCATCCAAAATCTGATCCACGTGACGTCTCCATGTTTGTTCGCCGACCTCAACTGTGTACATCAGTGGTCCAGTTCTTGTTGTTATTTTTCCCGGGGTCCACTTGTCTCCTCTGTAGTCACGTGCAAGGATGTCCTGTCCAATCTCAAAGTCTCTTGCAGTCTTACTCGACAAATGGCTGAACTGCTTGTTCTGCACTTCCCTCCGCAGATTTGGTTTCAGGAGATCAATGCGGGACCTGAGACTTCTGCCCAGGAACAGCATTGCAGGCGCTTGATTTGTCGTTGAATGTACAGAGTTTCTGTAGACAAAAAGGAAGTTGTCCAGCTTGTGTTGAAGAGTAATGTTTTCTCTTTCCATCGCTTTAATGGACTTCTTGAAGGTTTGGACAAACCTTTCGGCTAATCCATTCGTAGCTGGATGGTGAGGCGCTGACTTAAAATGCTTGATCCCATTTTGCTTCATGAAAAGAGTGAACTCCTCTGAAGTGAATTGTGGCCCGTTATCGCTCACAATTTGTTCAGGCAGACCATTTTTAGCAAAAATTGACCTGAGGACACTTACAGTCTTTTCTGAAGTGGTTGACTTCATCTGTATCACCTCCGGCCACTTGGAATGAGAGTCAACGGCAACCAGGAACATGGAGTTCATAAATGGTCCTGCAAAGTCGATATGCACTCGTTGCCATGGCGCCGACGGCCATTCCCAAGGGTGAAGGGGTGCCTGTGGTGGTGCATTTTGGACTCGGTGGCAGCCTGAGCAGCCTTTAGTGATGTCCTCAAGTTGTTTGTCTATACCCGGCCACCAAACATAGCTTCGAGCTAGACTCTTCATCTTGACTGTACCAAGGTGTCCTTCATGGAGAGTCTCTAACACCCTGGCTCGAAGTCGTGAGGGAACTACGACACGGGAGCCGCACATTAAGGTTCCCTGACAGATGGAGAGTTGATCTCGTCTAGCTGAAAACTCTGGGAACAGAGGGTCACCATGAGCTGGCCATCCCCGCATTGTTATTTCATACACTTTTGACAATGTGGGATCATTCCTGGTGTGTTTCTGTATGTCAGAATTTGTCACTGGCAGCTGATCCACCACTGCTGTGTGGAACACATCTGCTGGGTCTGGATAGGGAGCATTTTCTCCTTCTGTTGTTAACAGGGGCAGGCGTGACAAGCCGTCAGCGTTGCAGTGTTGTTTTGTCCCTTTGAATTCAATGTCATATGAGTGAGCTCCAAGGAAAAGTGCCCAACGTTGTAAGCGGGTGGCTGACATTACTGGGATCCCTTTTCTGGGATTAAAAATCGATACCAGGGGTTGGTGGTCTGTCACAAGAGTGAACCTTTGGCCATAAAGGTAATGGTGGAACTTTTTAATACCCCACACTAGACTGAGGGCCTCACGATCGATCTGCGCATAATTGCGTTCTGCGCTTGACAGTGATCTAGAGGCGAACGCAATAGGGCGTTCAGATCCATCCTTCATGAGGTGTGACAGAACACAACCAATCCCATAAGGACTAGCGTCGCAGGCCAGTCTGATGGGTCGTGCTGGGTCGTAATGGGTTAGCAGTTCATCTGAAGTTATCAGTCTTTTTGTCTCTTTGAATGCTCTATCACATTCCTCAGACCACTCCCATTTTGCTCCTGTCTGCAGCAGCGCGTTGAGTGGGTAGAGCGTTGTAGCTAAGTTTGGGAGGAACTTGTGATAGTAGTTGACAAGGCCTAAATATGACCTCAGCTGCGACACATTTTCTGGTTTTGGTGCCTGAAGCACAGCTTCAATTTTCTCTTTTGATTTGTGTAAGCCATGCTTGTCAATGACATGTCCACAGTATGAGATTTCGCTCCTGAAAAACTCACACTTATTTCTCTTCGCACGCAGGCCATACTCGCTTAGCCTGGCAAGCACCTTGCTGAGATTTTCTAGGTGGTCGTCATCATTCTTGCCTGTTACAATGATGTCATCAAGATAACACTGTGTACCTGGGATACCTTGAAGCACCTGATCCATAGCTCTTTGCCAGATTGCTGGAGCAGAAGCAACACCGAAGACGAGCCTGTTGTATTGAAACAGTCCTTTATGAGTGTTGATTGTGAGGAGTTTCTTGTTGGATTCCTCGACCTCCATTTGTAGATAGGCCTGTGCTAGGTCGATCTTTGAGAACTTCTCCCCTCCTGCCAGCGATGCAAAGATGTCGTCAATACGTGGCAGTGGGTACTGCACAGGACGCAGCACAGGATTGATGCTCACTTTGAAGTCTCCACATAGGCGAACAGCTTCAGCCTTCCCTTTCTTCATCACAGGGACAATGGGCGTCGCCCAATCACTCCATTCAACTTTTGACAGGATGTCAGAGGCCATTAGATTCTGTAGTTCAGCTTCCACCTTTGGACGCAGCGCATATGGCACCGGACGGGCTTTGTGGAATTTTGGACTTGCATTTTCATCCAACTCAATTCTTGCCTTTATCCCTTTTAGGGTGCCTATGCCTTCTGCAAACACCTTCTCGTGGGTTTTGAGTAGCTGCGACAGTCCCTCTGTGGCACTGTGTGAACTATCATTGTCTGTTCGAGCCAAATGTAGAGCTTTAATGGTGTGCCAGTCCAGTCTGATCTTCCTCAACCATTCCCGGCCGAAGAGTGGCGGCCCTCCCTTTTTCAACACATACAGCAACAATTGCAGTGTTTTACCCTCATACGTCACTTTCACTTTCAGTTTACCTGCAGGGCGCACTCTTTCACCTGTGTAGGTCTTCAGCCGCACAGAGGTCCTCAGCAACGGTAAGTTGGGGAACAGTCGTTTGTAGTCGGCTTTTGAAATGACAGATAAGGCTGACCCTGTGTCTAGCTCCATTTTCAGTCTTATGCCAGACACATCTGGAGTGATCCAGATAATTTCCCTGTCGTCTTCCTCGGTTATGTCATGCAACTTCAAACAAGCCAGTCCAATGCTGTCAGACTCTGATGTTGATCCACTTTCACATGTTGTCACATTATGCACATGTTTACCTTTGTATCTTGGCTTTTTATCTTTGTTTGATTTTTCTCTTTGCGCTTGCTTGTTGCTGGATTTCTGCCTGCACACTCTCTCTATGTGTCCGGTTCTGTTACACTTTCTGCAGTTTTTGTCCTTAAACCAGCAGTCGTTTGCATCATGAGATGTTTTGCCACATCTGTAACACTTGTGTTCTTGTTTTCTAGCGTCATTCATTGACATTTTGTGTATGCCACTGTCTACAGCTTTCTTCTGTAGCTCCAAAGCATCCTTTGCTGCTGTCTCCATTGATACTGCAATAGCCAGTGCTTTTTCCAGTGCAAGATCTTTTTCTGACAGTAGCCTTTTCTGTGTGCTTTGACAATGCATGCCACAAACCAGTCTGTCACGCAGAGCATCAGAAAGTCCTGCTCCAAATTCACAGAACTGAGTCAGCTTGCGTAGTTCAGCAACATATTCTGAGATGCTTTCATCTTTAGACTGGTTCCTATTGTGAAAACGGAATCTCTCTGCTATCACAAGGGGCTTTGGGCTCAAGTGATTTTTTAATATGTCCACAATGCTTTGAAACGTCTGTGTGGCAGGCTTTTGGGGGGCTAGCAGGTTTCTGAGCAGGCTATATGTTCTAACACCTATAAGGCTGAGGAGTGTTGGAACTTTCTTTTCATCCTCCACATCATTTGCAGTGAAGTAAAGTTCGACCCTTTCAATATATGATTCCCAGTCTTCATTTGCACTGTCAAACTCCTCTATTTTGCCAACAATTGACATGCTCACGTTTTGTCCACGTTATCCGCGCTTTGAAGTTACCGTAGCCGTTAGCCTGGTTTAGCTCGTCACTCACGAGTCCTGTTTTTTTTTTTTTTTTTCTTTTTCCTCTCTCTGCCGAGCTCCGCCGCCTCCCTCAACTGTCAGTGCAGCCGGGATCATTCACTTGCATCTCGGTTCGTGCTCGTCGCCAATTTGTTGTATCTGTAACAACTTTTAAATGAAAGACGGAGACGGAGCTTCAACTCAGTAGGACACTTTACTGATAAAAACGGCAGGTTACAAGAAGTCCGGCAACACATATCACTGCGCCAATGTAATTAACTATGAAGTGCGCTGTAAGGCACAAGGGGTGATATAACTCCGCATGTATAAATAGCCCATACACTACAGTATTTGTCATTGTCACATGTATTTTCCTTGCTTTAAAATCTGCACCGTACACCAACAAATACTTTAAAGAACCATGTCTTATAATATTTACTCTCCTCTCACCTTTCTTTTGGTCTCCCCATTCCAGACCCACTAGTTTGCCCCTCTAGATGTTTAGTGTTTCACTTCGCTCACCAGCTATTGTTACGTGGTCTGTTTTTGGTGCTGACCAGGTTGTTTTCAGTGGGTAATGACGGGCGGTTGTGAATCCAAACATTGAGCTGAAAGACACTAAAGCATTGTAAAGCTATAGGGAAGTATAGATTCTATCCACACCTTTAACATGACACACAAAGTAATGTATTACTTTGAAAAAAACATTGAATCTCTGATTTAATCAAAGAGCCAGAGCCCTCATTGTGTTTAAAAACTTTATTTGCGATTTTTCACACTTAAATATAATATAAATCAAGTATATCCTCTGAAAATAACTCTGTGAGTCATGACTGTCTACAATGGGTGTAACACCCGAGTCCCACTGTCTGTGATGTTTTCAGAGTTTTCAGAGTCCTATCTTCACTTTGTTTACATCGCCCGGACGGCCGGCTGACTCCTCCCCTCGTGTATAAAAGTTGTTTAATTGAAGGACTAGAGAAAAGAAGAATAACATACTGTACTCACTGCTTAACTGTGTTTCTAGATCACGCTCATTTCAGGTAAATTTACATGCAGTGTGAAGATACGAGCATAATAAAGATCGCTAAAATTAGCATGCTAACACAACAATGCAGCCAGAGTTGTTTTGGTTTCATGCTGGTGCTCAAGGTCGACATCTGCTGGATCAAAAAATCACATATAAAGCCTTTAAAGAAGAAATCCAACACTTTTGCCTTTTGTGTCATCATGTTGTGTTGAGGTTTTAAGGAATCATTTAGGTTTAGGTGTAAATCACAACCAACACATCTGATCACTGGACACTGGACATCAATCCTGTTTAATTTGGTCAATTTATGCTATTATAGCTAGGGGCTAATTTACAGAATGTGCTTTACCTTTAAATTGACAGATTTAATGGAGCTGAGGTTTATTCAAATATCTCAAAGAATCATGTAAGAATCACAACCAAAACGGTCTTACATTTCTTTAGCAAACAATCCATTCATAGCCATATTAATAGCCTAAACAATAGACAATTGTAAAGGTTGTTATTGTATTATTGATCTGCTGACCAAGCAGCAACTACTGGATGATTATGCATACATTTACATAATAAGAGGTGAACTGGGTTGACCATTAGGCGGGTAGTTTTAGCAGATTGCAAGGGACCTAAAGGCTCGTCTCAACTTCTCCTCTTTTACTGTTGCTTGGCTGATCATAAGATAGGTTGAGATAGTACTTCCAACATGGTGAACCCATCGCTCAGCTTCAAATTGTCTCTTCAGAAACCAGTTGCTGGCATCCCTGAGACCATGTCAATGTTTTCTACAGTGTATGGTGTTCTACTTTTCAAAACAATAGGGTATAGATTTAATATTTAAGTGACTGGTAAGAAGATATTTTTTTAAATATCCATGACAGCCGCTCTATTATTTGAGGCATCGCTGATGGATGCATGCAGAGGGATAAAATGACAACTTAAAAAGATTGCTAGAGTACGACAAGAGCCAGAAATAAAAAAAATGTAGAAAATAAATGAAATAGGCTTACTATAACTTAATATTGATGCTGAGACCTGTCACTGATCAGTCATCTGATCTCCACAGGACTAAGTGAATGTGTACACAGCGTTACCAGTGAGTCTTCCATTTACAAGAAGAATGATGTTTAAATGGCAATCTATAAACCTGACACATGGAAAAGAACATAGCATTGTATATGGGTCCATTAGGCTTACAGGCTCTTAAAGAACCGAAGGGAGGCGTGATAAAAACCTTCGATATCTGTCTCAGGACGTCTGCCAATTGATCACTGCATCCGTCTGTCTCCTTAAAATGCCTCTTTGTCTCGTTTCTTTTCTTCTCATCTGTCTCGTCTGTCCCTGTTTCAATCTTCCATCTTGTTTCCTCTCCTCCTTGTCAGTGTCAGGGACTGTTTTTCACTCTGTTCACTCACGCAGGACGCTGCTCACTTTCCCACCCACCAACTAGACCAACGTCAACAATAAAACCTGAATTTAATAACCGTGATATCTCATGAGCCAACTGGGCCAACTGACTGCTCCGGTGTCATAAAAGTCTCACAAAGAGAAGTGGGGACAATAAGGCTTTTATACCAATGTCTTTTAACAGCATTGCATTAGCTAGAATTCATAGCAGGCAGAAGATAAAGGAGATATACTGGGTTTTTTTTAAACAAACCATCCAGAGCACTTGGACCTGGATCATTTATACCAGTGTTTTTTGGTCTCAAGCTTTCCTCCACTTTTGTTCAAAAACCAGTCCAGTTTAACGTTTTCAGCACTCAGCATTGAGCGTTAAAATGACCTCCATGTCAGCTGTTTTCTGTTGCTGCACTCAAAGCACTCTCAGTTGACAATAGTTCAACTTTTTATACATTGCTTTGCTCATTATTGTCACTTCCCCTTACCGTCCAATCAAGGTATGCAAGTATGGGCAGGATTTTAATTATCATGCTCGTCAACAACAATATAGGAGGAGACACTTTCTACCCAAGTGTACTATTTTCAGGTCAAAAATATTCTGTTACAACTCTAAAATAATTAATAAAATAATAAATGTCTACATCTCTTTTGTGATATATACAGACACCTATATGCTTAACGTGTTAGTTGGCACACATTAGTTATTTTTGGCACTGCTTAGGCCCACATTGGAGCCATGGAGGGTCTGACTGTGTTTAGTATGCAGCCTTCACTCCAAGCCCTCACTCTCCAAGGCAATTTCTAGAACTTGAAACATCTTCAAGGTGTCATCCAGCTAATTTCCAATGAATTGAAGATCTGACAACATGCCGCCTATGTGAGCTTGGATCAATAGCAAAGCCTCTTCACCAGTGAGTGGGCCAGCCCAGTGAACTGAACCCTGTCACCAATGTCATTCTCTGTTAGCATAAATTGGCTGAAGGGTGTCAGATAACTTACAAGTCCATCACACGGTGATCCCTCCACTGTGTGTACACAGAAGAACACATGAACACCAGGTGGTGTGCAGGGACACACATCTAGACACACACACACACACACACACACACACACACACACACACACACACACACACACACACACACAGACAGGTACGAGATTAACCTTCAGATTTGCTGCCTAAGCTGTTTACCTTGGTTACCTCACTGGTAACCTTTTCACAAGTGTCTGTGCCTCTCATTTTTCTTCCCACAATCCCTTGCCCCTTTCAGCTGTCAGCCATGGTTTTAAAAAGTGTTTTCTGTTAAGATAATTCAGGTATTTATCTTAATAATGTCATCCTGCTCTCTGACCAGACATGATAATATTTGGTTATGTATAGATCTAACTGACATTTGCATCTTAACACAATTTTCTAAAATGTCAAAAATCTGCTTTAAGTTTTCCTTCTACTTTACTTTTTTTTTTTTACAACCCAGAATTACCTATTGCATATAGCAGAGCCTAAAAATATCTCTCTGGTATTTCTAAATGTCAAAAAAGATATTAGTATGCACGAGGTGAATGCACACGCTGCAGTCTTAAATTCACACATGGTCCAACACTGGAATCAACTCTTTGTTTGAACTTGTCATTATGATCCTGTTTCCAAACTTTGGACACAACAAGAAAAGTGCTGTGCCCCCAATGATTCCGATTATTCCTCAGTGTAAATGGTGTTTTACCATAATATTAAAGATAACAGTGGTTGAAATCTATGCCCCAATGATATTCTTCCCTTTTCATCGGGACTTCAACGCACTAAGCTAAAGCACCTACATGAATGAGTGAAAGGGGCATGAAAAATAGTGTTACTTACTGCTGCCAAGGCCAAAATGCTCCAGCAACACTTGTAGTATGAAGATCAAATTTATTAACAAATTAGACCAAGCTTAAGGTGTTTGACCTTTTCAAGCCTTTCACTCTTTATGCACCTTGCTAGTTGGTGAAGTTGTGCCAGAAAATCCTGCTTTACTTACTGCTGCCAAGTAGTAGTAAATATGAAATGTCAGTTTTCATTTGGGCCCTGAAGCTGGTATTCAGAATTTGTGACTGTTGCATGGCATCATCCAATGCCATGCAACAGTCACAGAATGAAGATATTTACGTAGTGTTAAAAATAGTGTCTTTTTTCAAATGGACTCCAATGCACTGACTTTGTCTTTTAAACAATACACTCATATGCCAGCAATATAAGACAGGGGCTTGAAGTTGTTTTGATTTGTGTTTTTGATTCTAAAAGCTGAAAAACAGTCTTTTCGCCAATGAGGAACGTTCTCCAACCCTGGATACTGACCTGGGTCGGATAACATTCCTCTTAAACAATGTACTTTTGCAAACTTCACATCATTATTTTGTTTACCTGACCCTGTTCATTAGCTATATACTGCTTATCCTGTTATGGGTTGTTGGGATGAGGCCTATCCCATCTGACACTGGGCGAGAGGTGGTGTGCACCTCGGACAGTCACCAGTTAATCACAGGTCTGACAGATAAGCTTTCCCTATTCTGGAGCTGCATCTTTTTGGAGGGCACATTTGAAATGTCTCAGTGAATGAACTCCTTCAAATGCAGCCAAGAAATGTGTCCTCCTTTCCCCAGCCAAAGGAGGATCTGTATGGTGCATCCTTTATGGTCAACCATATCACATCCCATAGCTGGCAAACTCAGGCAGAGTTTTTTATTTTATTTTGCACTTTGTTGTCACACCAAAAGGGAATAAAGAGTGACCATTCAAGATGATGAGCATGTCTTTGAACTGTGGGAAGAAGCCAGGTTTCCCGGTAGGAACCTACACATACATGGGGACAACTCCACTCAGAAATGCACCCACAACTAAAATGTAGGTTTTTGAGCAGAGATACATTTTTAGCAAATGATTAGTTGTACATTCTTGGCATTAGATTGCAGCATGATTATTGTTAGGGCTAAGGTTAATTTTAACCCACCTGATCTTGAGCAAAATTGTAGGTCTTACTGTGGTTCAGGGAGGGGGCGCGGTAGAATCATTTGCCCTCTCCCCATACCTACATTGGTTATTGTCCACTTGGGTTGGTGGTCTGGGATAGTGGGGTCAGTGTTTATTGGTTTGGCCATGTAGAATAAAGGCAATGTTAAATTTAAATTTCAACCCAGACCATGATGTGTTTTCTAAACAGTACATTGTTCTGGCCAAACATCACCAAACATCCCCCTTTCATAGTGATCACATCGCTGGTTAGGAAGAAAATAAATAGCAAGGGTTCCTTAAAGACAGATGACAATAAATTATGCAACTAAGAACATAAGGGTCGAAAGTGACAAAGCATTGTTATTTGGTCAACTGTGATTAAGACTGTGTTGATATAAGATTATGAATTCATTGCTGCACAACTTTTGATGAGATATCACATGAACCATGAGTATGTGTTATATTCCCTTACACACTGGATGAGCCGGCCTGTAAAACAAGGAAAGGCTAATCGGTGCAGGAGTTACGGCCTCTGCTTATGTGCTTGTTGGAGCTTGGGAACAATCTTGTTCTCGAGCCCATCGTTAGTTCTTTATGCCTCCATATCTTCCTCCCCTCTTTATGTCTCTGTCCAGAGTAAGGCTCCCATCCAAACACACACACACACACACACACAAAAACAAAAGAGCACACTGGCCTTCATTGCTGTGATCTATGCCAGCCTATCCAGTAAGATGTATGAAGCCAAGTGCAGTCATAAAGACCTTTGAGAGATTGAGTGTGTGCCTTTGCTGACACAAACAGGGTTATAAAGGCAGAGGGGTGAGCAGCACTGTACAGTGTTTCATTCTGCCTATCTGAGCGGCCTTTCTTTTTAAACACTACTGCATCATGAAAATATAAAAAAACAAATAACAATTTGCACCCATCATAACCTCTGTCCTCTATCACGCACTGATAACTGCTTAGTTAAACCTGCCATGTTGGGGAATGTAACACATACCTGCAGGATGCAGTTAGCTATGGGTTGTTGCACTTTTCTATTATGAAGTCACAGAAGCAGCGAGGTGTCCTGTGATACATGTTTAGGTCGTGTAGCTGCAGATTAACAGCAGCTGCAGGGAAATCTGCTTTTTCTGACACTTCCATTAATTTGAGTTCAACAGGATGTAATCCCTGCTCATGGACAATCCTTGGTTTTCTTTGTAATGCTGAAAACAAAAAAGATATAAATAAAGGATAGCGTATAGAATACAACTTAGCTACTTATGTAGAAAATCAATAGATTGAAAAACTAGCTATATAAAATGATGTCTTTCTTCCACTTAACGACTAGTCGATTTGAAATCTGTCGTTCAAGCTGTGTCAATACTAGTGTTGGGAATATTTACTGTAACACCGCTACTATTGCCGTATATTAGGTAGCATATTTTATTACTTTTCAGATTCAATAATGCATTTAAAATTACTGACGTTTAAAAGCAAACTTAACACGTTACTTATTTTGAAATAGCCATCAGATTAAGGTGAACTGACATCGAGTCGGAGGGTGAGGTTACGATGACATCATCACTGCAGCATCCTGGGAAAAGAATATCACGTACAGTAGAACCACACAGGCTGATGATCATTCAGTCATGAGCTTTCTGGAAATCCCAGCATCATTTTTCCCTGCTCGAGTTATACAACAAGAGTATAGCTGTGATTGTAGTCCATTTGCAGGAAGGAAAACTTGTCCACTATCAGGAATAGTAATTCTTATCTCATAAAGCACCGGGCTTAACCACACTCTTCTAGTAAACTCAGAAAGCCCGGCACTGCAGACACCAGACAACCAGGTGCAGCTCACGTTAGCTCGGCAGACCAAAGAGGATCCACTCAATACATACAGGCAAGGCTTGATTTTAAATCACTGCCAGCTACACGATCTGAAATCAGGACTGAATGGAGAGCAAGTGTCTGCTAAGTAAAATACCTACAAATTCAAAACTTCCACAGCAACATTGAATAATATGAACTTTATTATGAGTATTGAAGCAAAAAATGTAACGCTAAAGATACTTTCCTCAGTAGTTCACTGATCACTGACAGTCATGTTGGAGATAAGAAATATGCTAACACCAGCTATGTAGCACTAGCCTTAAGAAGAGATGATGTCAGCTTCAGGATTCTTGTGAGCTGATTTGTGGCTCCAACGGAAGCTGACTCAAGTGACATCACTTGAGTTAACGTATCAGACTTCACCTTCATCTGAAGACGCAAAAGGCCTCATGCAACTGACTTTACATTTACAGTTAAATTAAGGAGATTTTATTATAAAGGAGGCTAGAAGACTGATTCATTTAATTTATTAAAGCTCATGTGAGGAACTTTCATATTATGTCGATTTTGGCGACCACTGTGGACAGAGTAGCATGTCTCATCTCTTTGCTGATCTTTCCTGTACATGTGTAAGATGGGGTTTTTTTTATGAAAAATCTTGCTCTACTATTTTCCAAAGTCAAACCTATCACTCACTGCAAATCTTTGCTCTGGAGAATGTCAGAAAGGCTGCTTCTTAGGTTTCCTATTATCATCGCAATCTGACACCCCCTCTCCTCCCCCTAGTGATTTCAGGCATTCAAATTATAATACAGAGATAGGAATCCTTAATGTTTATTGTCTTATTTGCTTTTGTAGGTCTTAAAAAGGCTTTATTAGTTATCTTATCAGTCTGTTTCATAATCAACTATAATCTCCCAACAGGAGCTTTGAATACAGCTCACATCAGGAAAGAATGTGAACATATGAGATGGTGGTGACTCCACAAGCTGTGTAGCAATATCCTACCAATGAAGTCTACATGTTGTTGATGGTGGAGAGCTGAAGAGCACTGTCTGAAGATTTGGATGGATGAGGTGTGGTGCAGGACTTTGCTGAGCTCAGTAGAAGGACCCATAGGTGCTCGTAAGAGATGAATGACCCTAACCCAGTTGGAGGAGGAGGTTTGCATCAATCAGTCACTGACATGACAACGGAGAGCAGGGGAGAGAGGGACAGTTTAAGCAGGAATAACTGGTTCACAGAGGTTGTGGGGGGTAAAGAGTGATAACCTGCAGCTGATTAGTATGAAGCTAGAAGAGGAAGAAAGAGAGAGAGGGAAAGAGGCTACTGTTGGGAAAACACTAAATATAGTACAGAAGTTGGTCATCCTTATTTAATTTCCACATGGACTGCCACAAAGCCCTTAAACACACTTTGATATGTTCTACTGAAAATTAATTAAGAAAATTTAAGTATTCAAATGTCTTACATGACTAAAATAGCTATAGGTTAACCTTACTTTATGATCAGACATTAAGGAAACATGCTATGTTGAAGTTCTGGCTTCTCTGACAACAATGCAGCAGCCAGTATGTCCTCCTTCTAACTTTAGATTCTGCTCCTGAATGCTCTGGATTTGATTTTGCCAGAGCAGTAAGCGGTTTTAAGGCGTCCCCACACGGCGCCCCTCGGTTTGCCTGGCAAACATTAAACCAACAGGTGTTGCATTGATGAAAGCGGGCAAGTGAACTGGTTCAGATTACTGTGGTGGAATTTCTATAGTTATTTAGATTATAATGTACAGATGTCACTAGGTTTATTCATTGTTCTCTAATGTCAGTCAGAGTTCAGTTGTTATTAGAACACCAAGTACAGCTTAGAGAGTGTCAACTGTTTTTCCTGATATCTGTAAGGATGTTTGGTAGACTTATTGTCTGCTCCAGTGTTATAGACGTCACAGATTAGTCTAGGTGAGTCAATGTGACATGACCCTGATAATGATAATGTCTTTAGGATATATGCGATGCCTTTTGAGAAGTTCTGCAGGTGTGATTGAGCAAGACACGAGTACAGAAGTGTGATGTTGAATCATGTCTCCTCATGAGTATTCATCTGATGTATAAACTTTCATCAACGTAAGCCATCTGAGTCAACTGAGTCTCATTGTATGGAGTCAAGTCTTAGTAATTTCTTCAACAATTACAACTAAGATATTTAGATTCTACCTGAGCTGGAAAATCTCAGTATTTTTCCATCAAGCTTAAAGACTTAAAAACATGGCAAAACTAGGATAAATATTAGGGATTCTTTTTTAAAAATGGAGAGAGGCTAGAACGCAAAAATGTTTCAATTAAGATGCAGCGGTGGCTAAACACTGAAGCTTCAGTGTCCAAGATATGGCAACCTGCATGATCATCGACTATAGGGAGGAGGGGGAGTGGGGAGACTGTGCTCTCCTAATGTTTATAATTCGGACTGCTGTACCAATTTTAAACGTGAGGTGTCATAGTAATAAATTGCTCCTTTTATACACAAATACCACAAATGTAACCCATGTTAAAACCTTATAGTAGGGTCATTTAATTGAAAAAAACATGTTCTAAATAGTCATGGATAAACATTTAACAAACATGTATTACGGACCTGATTAAAGTCTCCCCTCACATGTCTAGCGCCTTTCATGGTGTGTCAGCCTCAGCGTCTTTGTATATTCATATTATTCAAATTGATTCCACGGCGGCGTAATGTTGGTGTCCCAGTATGTGAATGCACATTGCATTAAGGCATTGCAGAAGCACGACGTGCAGAGATACAGCAGGAGCAGCATGTTCACACACACTCAGACATGCGCACACACACAGAGCTGTTCTCTGTTGATCTCATCTCGTACCTTTAGCGCCTCTGTTAAGTACTTCTGGCAGTACAGAGGTGGGATCACTTTGTCCCTCCATCATGACTCTGTGACATTCATAATGAAGGCGAGACGCGTAAATATTTCGCCTTGGATGGGCAGTCTGACTAGGGCTTGTGCCTGCTTCAATATTTCACAATGTCTTTCGGTAATATATTTAATTTATCATTTCTGCCTTTCTGCAAAATAAGCTCTACTTATTTGATCTGCCAGATGCATTTTGGATTAAGCACTAGTACTGACGGAGTAAAAAAACATACATTTTTAAAGATTGGTTTGCTTTAGCTCAGATTTTCCCCTGTTCTTCTTCCCTGTGTCTCGGCTGATTCTCTCCCACTCCTCATTGTTCTCCTTTCTATCTCTCTGCCTTCCCCCTTCCTCTCCTCTCCTCTCTTCTCCTCTCCTCTCCTCTCCTCTCAGACTTTTCCCTATTTCACACCCCGCAGAGCGAGTCGAGCTTCCATCTCGTTTGAACAGTGAGATACTCTTATGTTCTCCCGAGCTGTTTTACTTCTCACCTGTAGTTCGTACCTGCTTTGCTAACATTCTCAGGTTTTCTATTAGCAGCTCCGTCAGGAGTCAGGAATGCATCCTGACCGTCTGTGATGTCAAGAAGCATGAACATCACAATATACAGCTCAGAGCTTTTGAAGGTTGTTGCAAGTGAAAAGAGATTTTTCATTAAAATTCTTTCACACAGATTAAATGGCCTCCTACTACCTGCATCCAACTTGTAAATAAATGCAGGTCTCACTTGTTGCTTTTTCACATCAGAAGTTGAAAGAAATCTAGGGTTGGAATCCTGAAAAGAAATGTAGGCTACATTATTAATCTGTTTTAAAACACACAGCAGATAATAACAATACATGGGGGACTTCACTAATGTGTTATTCTTTAAAAAACCTGTAGCAGCTGTCTGACACCTTTATGTGAGTAAGTGGTGGAGACAGAAATGGTTTATAAATGCTGGGTGGACATGTGCACACACATACTTCATGCCACTCCTGAATAAGTCAGTGTAAACTCTAATCAAGTCTGGACACACTGGGACAGATAACTGAATCATGTTACATATTCAGGAGTTTTCAAGAGTTCTAATTGCATTTTAAAACATGTATTTTAAATGATGAATGTGTTTTTCTTTGATTAGATATTCACTTAGACTGAAAAGCTTTTAATGAGCATTTTTTGTTTAAACAAAATGTAGATCTTAAGATAAACACTTTCAATCCAACGGAAAGTTGAACTATCTTGAACAGTTTGTGCACTTGAAAATAACTTTCTAGATGTTTAACTAAGTTTTATGTAGATTTACTTTTACTGTTTATTGTAATTGTAAACAATGAAAGCAATACATTCCTCAGTCCATTCTATAAATGGTAAACAGACTTGAGCTTATAAAGCGCTTTTCTAGTCTTACTATTCAAAGAACTTTTACACCGCAGGTCACACCTACACATTCACACACTGATGGTAGAGGTTGTTATGTAGTGAGACCATCAGATGTAATTAATCCCATTCATATGCCACCCAGGAACACATCGGACATGTTGCTGCAGGAGCGAACCCTCGACCTTCCTGTTGAGAGACGACGACTCTACCCACTAAGCCACAGCCCCCTACAGTGTGTGCCGATACAGCCATAAGCTATTCAGACCAAAACTGTTATTTGAAAGAGGCTGTAAACATGTTTATTGCTGCTGTTTGGGACTTCTGAGTCTTTTGGAGCCAGCCTCAAATGGACAAGGAATTGCAATATGGGGAGGCTGTGGCTGCTTCGTCGGCGGTGTATGAATGTGTATGAATGGGAGGAGTTACTTCTGATGGTCACACTACATAGCATCAGTCTGGGAATGGGAGTAAATGTGTCGGTGTGACCTGCAGTGTAAAAGCACTTTGAGTAGTCAGAAGACTAGAAAAGCGATGTATAAGCTCAAGTCCATTTACCGATATTGCACTTCCACATTGCCTTTTCATACCATACCATGCATCCATGTTCACGGCATCCGCTGCACTTTATTATGTATTCTAGAAGTTAAATTGAATTACATGCTAAAGCTGAAACTAAAATGGCTAAAACAGATTTTGGGGAACTATCTCAGCCAATACATGGAAAATGTGACAGAAAAAAAATTATTAAAGATAAAGTTGAAGATCAGTGAAATTCCCTTGATGCAGTCTAGTGTAGAGAGCTATTACTCTTAAAGCAATGAACATCTGGACTGTCTTGACCTCATTACCTAGAAACTGTAAATCAGTATACAGTGTCTCCATGGACAGTGCATACCACAGATCAATAGAGCACAATCAACTGCACTGACCTTTGACATGGAAATGGTCCAGGGTGATTGTCAAAACATGTGACTACTGCCAAATCCAAAATCAATTATTTTTTAGAAATGATCATTAATATGAAAAGAAAAAGGAAAGACTTCATAAACATCACTGACTTCAGGTGTGCTGGTGGTGCAGTGGTTAGTATGGCCATGTATGGAGGGTATAGTCTTCCAAGCAGCGGGCCCGGGTTCGGATCCGGCCTGTGGCTCTTTTCCCGCGTGTCATTCCTCACTTTCTCTCCCTGACTCTATCCACTGTCATGTCTCTCCATAAAAGGCCCAAAAGCCCAAAAAATAAATCTTTACAAAAAAAACTGACTTCTATGAGCTGGTCTATTAGATTGTATTTTTAAGGAGGGACTGTAGGAGAATGGTTTAGTGGATAGGAGGTCCAAATGTGGGACGCTCATGTCGTCTTGTTATTATCTCGTAAAAAAAGGTGATCAATCATAAAGTTTGTATGTACGGTAAGCAGAATGACCTGAAAACACAAGCACAGAGGGGCAACATGACACAGAAATAAACTTGTTAGAAAGGACACTTCTGAGGGTATTACCTTTTAGTTTTGTGATTTACCTGCACAAAATTTGGTTCAATATTTGGAAAAAGAAGATGTTAATTATGTCCACAGGCTGGTGTTTTTATAATACTTTAACATCCCCACCCTAGTAATAAAAATACTATCTCTAAAAAGGAGGACTGACATTTATGAAGGGTTACAAAAAAGGAGGCATCCACATAAAGTTTAAAAAACCCATTGAAGTATAATATGTGACTTTGAGAGCAGATGTCTAGATGCCTATTTGCACCAGTCACTCCCCCTCACCCATACAAAAACAAAGATGTTCCTTCAGTGCACCTCTTTTACCCTCCTCCCCCACCTCTCCCTGAGCACAGCAATTTCTACGACTGATCTCAATTTAGATTTGCGGCACAAAGATGATTTGACTCTTATTTCTTTAAAGTATTTTATAACAAAAAAAGTCTTATCTTCAATTTGGAAAGACTGTTGGTTCTCCTTGAATTGTACACTTGCAAAGAAACTCTGCCATTATGACTCTACATACTGCGAGCGTACCTGAGTGGGGCAGGGCCGTCTCTCTTACCCAAGGCTGCCCATAAGGGGGGATAAAGGGGAAAGCTTTCTTGGGCCCAGTCACATGGGGAGGGCCCATGGAGGTTAGGAAAAAAAACATGGTCCATCCTAATTTTAAGCAACAATGACCAAATTGTATTTTACACCTGAATACTCACCGTTACCTCTTAAAGCAACAAAAACACAAATTTTATGTTGTGTTGCTTCAGTGAAATGTTGCCCTTTTCAAAATGTAAATCCCCTCTTCTTAAAATAATATGAGCACTTTTTTGTAATGTGACTGACATAAGCAAACTTAATTCAGTTGGCTGCAAAGGCTTGTGGGAGCCAGGCAGAGGTAGCTAATGTTAGCCTGGAAGCTAGCGCTAACAGTACTGATCAAATGTGCGTACCTTGATTTAAATCAGATCCTGGGAGGGCTCATTCACTGGACCTTTCAGGGACCCAGCCATTTCTGCGGGCGGGCCTGCTCTTCCCTCTCTATTCTCTTCTCTCTCTGTTGGCAAGGCTAAATGTTTCGTGAACGAAGCATGTTTGAGCCTCTGAGTGAAAAAGCTGAGAGAAGTGTCATTCCATCTGGCATGACCACAGAGCTGAAAATCCCAGAGGGAGATTGACTTCACTCTTTTTTTTACAGTGAAGGCTTTACTTCCTGATATTTTTAGTTGCGATATATTTGATATCTGCTCTATTAAAGGGGACATATTGTGAAAAATACACTTCTACAGTGTTTTTGAACATATATTTGGGTAACCTGAGTGTCTACCGACCCACGAAGTGTGATTCAAACCCATCCAGTCCTTTGTTTGTGGTCTGCATAAGTCTTACAACACAGAGAAAAATGCTGTGTTTCAAATGTGCTCTCCTTGTGATGTCACAGCGGGATTATGGTATCTCCACCCATGGACTCCACCCCCAGCCTAGAACAAAAACAGGTCCGCCATTTTTATTCTCGCTAGCGAAGGAGTGATGTCTACCAGGAAAACTTAGGGGGGGGTCATTGCATTTAAAGAGACACACACAACAAAACAGAGCGTTCTGAGAGAGCTGGTTTATACAGGGTCACAAACCTCCTCTGGTGCTTGATTCATGTTATATTTTGACCAAAACACAGCTCAGATGTTTCATTTAGACCACAGGGGGCTGTTTGAAAAGGTGGAGGAGGGGGAGAATATGTCCTCTTTAATGTTTAAAATGTTGCACATTATACCATAACATGTACTAAAATGTGATGTATGCAAACACTTGTCCTAAAGACGATGAATCGTGCATCTTGTTTCTCTTGGAGTGCATCATTACAATGAATTCAATGAGTGTTCCTCACATTATTGGCAATACTTTAAGAACATCTCTTTCAACATCAGAGATAATCAATGTAAAACAATGAGGTGACAGGGCAAAGGTCAGCCAATCAATAACATTTTTCTCCATCACTGTGTCTTTGTGCCTTCCTTACTGAGCTCTATTTAACGAAGCAATAGAGTCATTAAGCCGCCTTAAGTCTTTCTTTAAGGGGCTTTTTCCAGGCAGAAAGTGGAGGAGGTTCTTGTTAAAAACCTATTTTGTCTTGTTCATTACTGCAATTTCCTTCTCTTCTCATTGGGGAAATAACACGAGACTGCAGCTGAGTGCCCACAAAGTAGCAGTGAAGGCTGTAGAGAATTGATTTGATGAGGTTTGAATTGTGACTCGGTTGTTTACAAGCTGTTTGTTTTCACAGTAAAGAGGAGAGGAGTGATGTTATCGGGAGCTGTCAGTTGTGACCTAAAAAGGCCGATAAAAGTGTACATCAGGGGAGAAAAGAGGAGGGGGAAAATTATCTAAACAGCTTGCTCACTTGAACAGCTTCTTATTTTTATGTCATGAATAAAACAAATCCTTCAGCTTTGGTTAATAATATATGACACATTTTACATTTGTGATGCAGAATTACAAGCCTAATATTATTTTAATCCATTGATAACTTCATATAACGTTATTTTTTTTGCTTCTATAAGAGTACAAAATGTATGCCTTTGATTGTACTTTTTCATGGTCAATCACTGATTGTGGTGGACAAGGACAATTGACTGGACTTAAACACAGTGGAGTGGCAAAAAGGAGTTTGATTTTGGTGGGAAAAAGTGGATTATTATTATTTTTATTTTGTAATGTTTGTGCTTTATTTTACCCTAGTAAAATTTGTTGTTACCATTCATGCCAATAAAGCATCTTGAACTTGAACATCCGCATTCTGCATTTCAGCTGGCAAAGTCCCGTTGGCAACAAAAAGTGACTAACACACATTTGTTTGCAGCAGCCTGAAGTAAATAACCAGTTGTTTTGGAAATAAAAACTCAAAAGCTTTAAGTTTTAAAACTGAAAAAGTTGAGGACTACAAATCATGACCTTAAGAAACCAAAGGTCAGTTAGTTAGCATCCTCAGTTCTCTTTCGAGCTGCACCTTACTGTTGACACATCCTCTGTGTAGAAAAGGAAACAGTGACGTATTCACCACATGCCTGAAGTGAAAACATTGTCCTCGCCGGGAGGGATAATTTATCCCCTAGCCATGACCTTTCACATGTCAGGGTTAAAAGGTTAATGCCACATCATAACTCAGTCCAGTCTGAGGCACTGAACGCACTCTGTAGGGGGAAGAAGAGAAAGAGACAGGGAATAAAGTGAAGGGGGGAAGGGGGGCGGTACTGAGAGGCATGGATGAGAGGGTGTCGGGGTCAGGGGCTCTGCCTTAAACTCAATGGGATAAAGTATTGAAATAAAGATAGATTAACATATCAGTCATTTGAAGTAATGGTGATGGTGAGAGGAGTGCCAGGAAGTGATTAATAGAGACTTGGAAAAGCTCCTTCAATTTTATGTGTCAGACTTTTAAAGGTACAGTAGGCAACGTTGTTTCACAATAATTTTGGTTAAAAATGAACATTGCATATCACTCACAATATTAAATGTGTTCCGTTAAATAAATATATGTCTGATCTGTATCTGTGAGCGCTCACCCATTTTTATTAATTTATTTTGAAAACTCTTTTTTTTTTTTTTTTAATCAAACAACCAATCAGGGTCAGCATGCACGTAACTCACACGTACAGCCAATCACAGCGACTCTGTAAGAACTAGCATAATCAAGTGTCTACTTGTCTTGTGTCAGCCAAGCAATCTCCAGTGTTGAAAAATTGAGCCAATGGTTAAGTGCAAATAAAAATGCAGTTCTTCAAGTGTCCACTTGAGGCTGGGTCGGAAAAGCCCCAGAAGTCCCATTAACACCCATGTTAAAATGCCAATTTTCATAGCAGAAATAGACATGTTTACAGCCCTGTTAAAAAACAGTTAAGAGGTTTCTTACATAGAGGCTTGAAGCGGTCTCGTTAAATTCTTGGTTTGATATCGGGGAAATATGGCGTGATTTGCAGAATAACCGTTTAGTGCACTCTGCAGACGTATCCTGGGATTACTTCCACATACGTTTACATCATGATCTGAAACTATGCCCACGTTTAGCATGGGAATCCAGCATTTTAATACTATATGTGAGTTAAAAAACGGGAACCAGCATAATAGGTCAACTTTAAGTTGCAATCAAGTGTGTATGTCTGGTGTCTTTTTTGTTAAAATGTCTCACTCACTCCCCTCACCTCCCTGTCAGTGCTCATTGGTCTAACTGACTAATCTAACCATCTCAACTTTGCAGTTGGCTCATTGGCTGATTTATGTGGATGTATATGATTGGTTATATTTACATAGTTTTTTACATTTTGGAATTTTTGCAATTTCAACAATTTTCAATTTAAATTAAGTTTGCAATGTGTTTCTTGATGACCCTCTTGAAGACAACAGGCCGAATCGAGTCTGTCTAATAAAAACAATAAAATGTATCTTTTTACTACAAGTGTTGCTGGAGCTTTTCGACCTGTTAACATGTCTTGCAGTTAGCTTATTTGTAATTTGCTCAACACAGTTGGGAAAGTGGAAACTAGCTAGCTACTATTGACTAATTTGTGTACTGAAATCTAAAATTCTTAATCTCATATTACTTTTGTCCAACCTCATATCTAGGTTTATTTGAAACTTAAGTGGCCATGATTTTAACTAAAGGAGTTAGATTAAACAAAGAAGGCTAGGCACTTGTTTGATTTTCCGATGTGGATCTCTGGATGATGCCCATCCTGGTCTCTATAAGTGCAGAAGACTTGTTTCCAAATATGTTTTTTGAGAAATACATTATAAGAAGATAATAGGAAATGATTTACATAGAATACATGCAGAATTGGGATCCTCAAATAACAGTGTTTGTGGGTGAGTGTGTGCATGATCTTTTATGAACATGTCTGTCTGCTCTCATTAATTTTAGCTGGAGGCCTACTTGTGGAGATGTGCTGTTTCTGACACTGATAAGAGTTTATCTGGTGAGAAGGCTGTTTGGGAGTCAAATGCTGCTGTTCTAACCAGTTGTTTTTAACACCTCGCTGTTTTGGCCTGAGGCTGCAGACACTAGAGAAAAGAGAGAAAATAGGCCCTGCTGGAGAGGGAAGAAAAGGGGAAAAAGAGAAAAGAAAGGGATGATAAGTGAGCAGGAGTGGGGGGGGGGACAGAAAAGCTGACCTCTACTATTCACTTTAAGTCCTGCTCATCAGTCTCAGCAGGGAACCTGGTCTGAGCATGTTGGAGGCTTGTGCACATTGTTGTCAACATTCTGTTATCTCCTGCTGTGTTTCGTGCAACAGTTAGCTTGGGACACAAAGGACAAAAGCTCTGGGCAAATTGTTGATATGAATTGGTATTTCTTTGTTAAAATTATTTATTTAAATTTCGACTCACTCCCACTATCTCCCCCTCTTGGTTAGCTGCTCACAGACAACAAAATTAAGGAACACAGGCTGCTCACCTACAGCGTGACTGAGGAAGGGATGCAGGCTTTGGTTGCCACGGTAACCAACAGGCAAGCGGCTAGACTTTGCATTTAGGTGGACCTCGGCAGAAAAAGATGTATGGGTGTATTCCCCCGAGGCTGGGCTTCCCATGGCCAAAGAAAAGGCAATTAATCTTCTTGTGTCCTTTCCAAATGTGAAAAAATCAATTAAATACATTTTCTTTCCTGCTAAGGTGTATCTCAATTTACGAATCAATACAGGAAGTGCATGTAGGAAAACACAAGACATGTACTTGCTGTCTTCAAATGTAGACTTTATTTAGAAAAATATAACAGAACTAGAAAGAAGCAGCTTGTTTCTGTAATAAGGAAGGCAAATTACTATTTCAGTGGGGGTTTGCATGATATTCACTCATGCATGAGCTAATGGCATCAACTTTGGCATTTTCTTTGATTGTGTGATTTCCTCATGCAATATTGTTTATAGGCTATCCCAAATGGTTCCTGTGACATTTGCACAAGCATTTCACTGTATTCACTCTAAACCAACATCAGCAGAGGAAAGGCATTTTGTTTTTCTCTAGTCAGAATTGAGTTTGAGTCACAGCCTTGTTAGCTTCCATTTCTGTTGCTTCATATCTTTACCAAGATTGGTAAACCTTTGATTGCATTGCATTAAGATAGACGCTAAATTCGGCATGCTAACATCAACAATGACAGGCTGATGTTAAGCAGTTATACCAGTTGGTCTTGGTGACACAAGGTGCAAACAGTTTACCTGGAATGTCTTCTGCTTTTGAGGAATGTTTAATAAATCCAAAGCAAAGGGTCAATTTAAATTTAGACCTGACAGTGCTGGGTGAAGAAGTCAGACCACTCAGTTATGATATTTTAGTTGTGGGCGACAGTAGCTCAGAGACTTGGGTAGGGAACTGAACGGTCGCCAGTCAGGCTGCTTTTGTTGGGCCTAGCGGTTAGGTCACACCCCATGTACGGAGGCAAAAGTCCAATATGTTACACTCATCAATGGGTAGACGGTACAGAGCTTACATCTGATATTGTTCCGTTTTTCTCATTGATTCTTTAATTATTAATCTGTTGAATATGTTATTCTTTAACAGATGTATAATCTGCCAGGAGCGCACGTGTACTGTATACCTAGTAAATAATTCAAAACAAAAGCTCTTTTTTCGAATAATGAAGTGAGCTCTTATTGACATGAATGGCATTTTAAAATTTGAAGGAAAGACTGAAAGGAAGAAACAGACAAAAAAAGAGCCGTTGATAGATTAAGTGGGGACAGGTAAGCAGGTTGGCAAGGAAAGTCTGATGACTTCATGGTTGATTGTATTGTGCAATGTGTGTATGAAAAAAGAACGGAAAGTCCAAAGGCATCTTAGGAGGAGGAAGGCAGAGTGAGGGCTGAGGAAAAGAAACCAGGAGCTTAGAACATGGAGGAGCGACAGGGATGCAAGATTGGCAGAAAAGGGGAACTGAGGACAAGTTTTTAACATATGTTGGAAATAAAGTAGCATATAACATAAGGCAAATTAAGTTTGTCTACAGCTATAAAGGTAAATGGCTGTAGCAAACAGTAAAAAATGTTAAATGCTGCTGCCATGCTACCATCAATTTATGGTATCTCCCCATCCCCTGTTCTACATCACACCTCCAGTGTAACACCAACCCAACCAACCCGTCCTCCCCTTAAGGTGTGAACAAACACCTCTGCTGAGGTGATACCACCACTGCAAATACCCAACACAAATGAAGAGTACTACTGGAGACATTTTCAGCTGCACTCTGCAACAAGAGCCCCAGCTGGCTGATTGCAAACCCTGAGACACAATAAGCCAAATGGGAAATTACATTACAACAGCTAAGTTATGCAAATTCCAGGACTGGGATTTAGTATCCAATTCTGTTAGATTGGTCTCATTTGCAGGCTCCTAATATTGTGTCTGGAATTCTGCACAGAGCTGTCCAACTCATGCAAGGTCACCACATACATCTTAAATAGAAATTCAAGAGAACATAGTATTGGTGATCCATGACCCGAATGGCTTCAAGTCAATTTCATTTGACCACAAAGACTTTCACACGGAGACAATGAACGATTTAATTCCTACATTTTTTAAAGGCTGAATAGATGACTATGTGTCCAGTGAATAATGTGGTGGGCATATGCCTTTAGCTGCCATGTAAACATGGATGACAGTTGACTGATTTTGTGATACAAACACTTAAGGTCACTGACAAAGTCATTGAGTCATCTGACTCCAGGACAGTTGTAGTGCAGCCAGTCTTTTTTATTGTCACTCTAGTATCCCTGCATGTTTGGCTGAATGTTACATGTTTTTAATATATCCCCTACAAAGATGTGCAAACCATCTTAAAGGGGCACCTCACCAGATTAACACATAATTCTTCATTTAAAAACATGTGACTTCTACCTTAGCATCAGCACCAACTAACAGGGACGGTTAAGAATCATTATTAGTCTTTAGACACCATTTCTGTTTAATAACATGTCACCATGTTTCCATTTGCTTCATGCTGTAATAGAAGCAGTTGAACCTTGACAAGACTAAATGACTAAAGCAATTAATATTGTGAAATAAATGTATGCAGACAATCATGCTGATGAAAAAGGATGAATCCTAATGGTTTGGTGATCCCAATCTCAGTGATGCCACCAACTAGCTCTATGTTGTATTAATCCCAGATGTATCTCATCATTCATTTCACATTTTTAGACAAGTCAAACCAGAAACTTTGCACAATCTATAAATGGGCATTCTGGTTATTTCATTACATCCCTTAGATATCTTATTTCAACCTGTGTTAGAAACCTACTTAAAGCATTTTATGCCTTGTTTTTAGATGCTTAAAGGAGCCGTATGTAAGGTATCTACTGAATTAAATCATTAGATGACCTTACTATATCGTCAGACATTATAAACATGCTATGTTGAAGTGCTGGCTTCTGTTACAACAATGCAGCAGCCAGTATGTCCTCCTTCTAAGTTTGGATTCTGGTACTGTTTTTTTTTTGTTCTGACCAGAGAACTGAACGATTTTAAGGCACCCCCACAAAGCCATTTCGGATCCCCCTAGTTTTGCCAAGCAAACAGGTGTTGCAGCAAAGAAAGCGGACAAGCGAACTGGTATATAACTAATTCTACCCGACCTTAAAGCCTCAGCATTTTACTTATAAGCTCCACGAGCAGAACTGTGATAAAACTAGGATACCTATTGGAGATACTTTTGAAAAGTGGAGAGAGGTTAGAACGAAGAAAGGTACAGAGCTGGCTAAACACTGAAGCTTCCGTGCCCCAACATGGCAACCCACGTGCACATGGACTCTAGGGAGAAGAGGATCACGGGGCAAACAGTTCTCTCCAATATTTCCCCCCCTTTTTACACTATGTGTCAGAGTAACATATTGCTCCTTTAAATGGTCTGGAGAACAGTGTTGGAGAATCCATCCATCCATCAATTTACTTAATGTTCAGACATTGATGGTTCCAAGGTCATGAATTGTGAAAATCTCTTTGAAACCTCTGACAGTTTAATCTAATATTCTCCAATCAGCTGTACTTTTCACTTAAGGCTAAAAAGCAAGTGTTCACATTTTAATATGAGACGATGGTCATCTCAGCTTGAGAAATGTGCAAGGATTGTTGTATAGTAAATCATTGATTGGGAATATTTGGTGGATGTCCATGGCAGAAATGTAAGACTGGATGTTATCAACATAAAGTGCAAAACATTGGAACAGTTAGTGGGCTTGTTTGTTGCTTGAGAATCTTCCCTCATCATCACTTCTCCATAAGAAAGGACAACAGTATGGAAGAAAGACTGTGACATACGACCTTGGTTTGTGTTCACATCTTAATGTTTTATTCATGTGATTACATCTAACCCAGGTAGTCATTAACAAGAGCTGTTAATTAGCAACCTGGAGATGTCGGAGTCCAGTCAATTAGCACACAGAGCTGTGCTTCACAAAGTGCTGAGGCCGGCAAAGGGAAAGTCCCTGTACCCTTGTATTCTCTATATCAGTATGATTCAGTATGTGGTCCTCTACCTTATGTTATCACACTGACCTCAGCGCACAGTTTGACTGCAGAGCCACTGATAGGAATGCACAGTACAACATTTCAATCTGATATTTTCACTCATCAGCATGCTGTCAAGAAAAGGGACGGGCACTAATAATTTGGTGTGCATGAGGAATGTTATACCTGAACATTTCTGTAAAAGTTTAAATGACTTTGTTCTTTTAGATTTTTGCACAAACTATGCTCAAATAAAAGTCATTACATGTTATGGACCTTTCATCTTCTCACCAAGGGACATATTTTTGCACAGTTTATCTCTTTTTACACAGAGTTCAAGCAAGATACACCAGTAGGAAGGATCCGACACAAAGAAGAAGTATGTGAAACAATATCTGCATTCAATGTTGAAAGAGATTTGTATTTGGGCATGTTTTCACACAAAGGGATTCTCTGAGGTAGAAATGTTGTTAACAAGCCTCAGTTGAGAGTTCAATGCTGGTTTTTTATTAGTGTGTGAGGTTTGGCACGTATCTCCATGTTGTTGTCATGGTGACCCCTGCGTAGTCTTCCTCTCATCTCTCTCCGTTTTCCTTCCTGTTGTGAAACGACAGGTGTGAGGTTTGCTGAAAGTTTTTTCTGGAGTCATTACTGTCAGTGTTACTTTTGTACACGGTTTGAGGTGAGGTTGTGCCCCCAAGGGTGATGCTGGGCTCAAATTGTCAAAGACTTTTTTGGCATTCACCTGCTGATTTCTGCAGGCACATAACATATTCCAGAAAATGACTGATACAATATTTACAATCTGATAAATGACAACGATCGTTTTCACTGAAAGATGTCTTTCCCTCAACTCCACTTGATCAAACTGTGAGGTCTGTGAGGTCTAGGCCAAACAGTACTGTACAAGTACTGGCTATATTAGCTTTAAGATAGTTACAACCTTTGCAATGGCTGTGTGTGTGGGAGTTTGTTTGGCAGCTCTGATCTCAGAACTCAACAAGAAGTCCAAGTCCTTTATTTCTATTAGTCCAGTTTCTTGTTTTTTTCCCTCTGTCACACATTTATGAAGTCTACTTTAACTATACAGCTCTGCAAAAAGCATTCGTTTGTCATTTAAGTTGACATTTTCCCTGAGTGTCCTCTCACATCTTACTTTGAGTTTGAATGCATTCTTTTTTCAAAGCTTGTCAGAACACCTCTTTAGACATGCTATTTGTAGTCTATGTGTGTTTCTGCAGATTTTCTCTGCCTGTTCAATATTATCATGATCTCTGTCATCTGTTGCTCATCTGTCTAGGCAACCAGATGAATCTAACAGTGTTTAGTGTCAGCTTGCAGAATAAAGGCGTGTACACATGATGTCACTGCATGCAGGCTGCCACCTTGGCAAACATGCCGACCAAAAAATAAAATGCACAAATTTGCTTAGCTATTTTAATATATTCATTTTTCAGATAGAAGAAGACAATACATCATCTCCATTCTGTTGCTAAATAACAACTCAGCAGAAGAAGCTGACGATAGTGAAAGAGGAGGTTGACACTCAAGTGTTTTTTAAATGAGTTCTTGTAATTTTCAGTATTGTCATTTCCTGTTTTATTTTGTTACTTACCCTCGTTTTTGTCTTCTAGATCCTGCTCCTTGTTTCCCCCGCCTTGTGTGTCAGACCTGCACTGATTGGCCCCACCTGTGTCTCGTTACCTCCTGATTGTGTGTCTATTCAATCTGTGTGTGTCCTCCCTCATGTTGCCAGTTCTATTTCATTCTTCCTAACCGCCAGAAGTAGTTCTTAACACTGGATTATATGTGTCTCGTACACGCTCAGGTCGAGTATTTAATATCAACAAAGTCCCAGGTCAATGTGACCTGGGATGGCGCATTACGTAGCTTAAATAGCCCGTGTCATCGTGTGAGACGCCCCTACAGAATCTTACCTGCAAGATTCAGAGTGACAGAACTCTGGAGATCATCCAGAATTCATAGAACCGTAGTTACATACGTAACTCTCGTTTGTTGTGTATTCCTATGTTACCCGGTCCTAGCAGGTTTTCCCAGTGAGTTTCTTAATCTTTGACTTTTGCCTGCTCCTCTGGGTTTGTTTGCCGGTGTTTTTTGACTGCCTGTGTATCGAACCAGTCTCTCAATAAACCTGTCTGACTGTACTTTGCCCCTGGTGAGTCGTGCCTTTGAATCTTGAAGAGTGTCTTTGTGAGGTGGCCTCTCTGTAAAAACTTGTTCATATGAGCCAACAACAAATATAAGTTACATTTATAATATTTTTTTTGTCTTTCATTCTTTTACGTCATCCATTATTAAATTTTGATTAATAACAACGCCTGCAGGGTAGGTGAGTAGACGGGGCAGTCTGTCTGAAGATGAGGTAGGGTAAGAGGGGGGGATGTTTCATGAACGTTTTAATTATTTTCTTGTATTGGTCAAAATGTGTAAAGTGATGCTTTAAGAGAGGAATTCTTCCCTTACCAATCAACTAGAAAATGGCCTAATAACTCGCATTACATTGGTCTGATGTTAATTTCACATTTCTAACAAAACCTTAACCATGAGCGTTTCAATTAGTGAAGACTAGACTAATTGTGTAATATTGTGCAAATTCCATAATACAAACGTTTAACAGGTCTAAGGCCACAATTTAAGGGAATTTGTTCCCTTTTTTGTCAAGGAGTTTCATGTTCGCTGATGAAATAGTATCTTGTTTCAGAATTTCTTAAGGATTATTAAACTAACAGTGAGAGTGATTTGGATTCAGAGCTTTATTCTCGAACAATGCCTCAATAAATTGATATTTTCTTCCCTTCTTCACCGCTTTCATTTTACATAATTATCTTAATTTGAAATATATATGTGTGTGTGCGTGTGTGTCTCTTCTGGGAGATGCGTGTAAACTTCATTTTGCATTGAAGCGTTTGGAAGTTTGGCCTGAAAAAGTAAAATGCATGTCTGATGTGACCACTGAGAGTTAGGTAAAACATCCAAAAATATGATTGAAAATATGATCCATATTAGAACATTTAAAAGTATTATAAATCAAACATTGGAAAGAAAAATCAGATTTAGCTTCTCAGAGGAGACAGAGAAGACCTAGAATCTGATTGACAATTATTAATTTTTCACGGGTCACTAGTGAATAACAAACTGCCTCAGTATTCAAATCATAGTCAAAAATCAGCATTTACAAGCAATGTTGACTGAGCACCCTTACTTGTTCTCAAAGAAAAGAATGCATTGCTACATGATTTCTTTATTGTTTCAGAGCTGTATAGTTGTTGAACATATCTCCCCCCAGGCGATGCTCAACAACCTGCCGGCGATAATAGATAATCAACAACCTGCAAAATGGTCAACTGCAGTCTAACCTTAACACCTGAGTCGACCAGTAATCACCCATTCTCGTCAATATTCTGCCAGCAGCTAACACCAATGCCGAGTGTAAACATGTGAACAGCTGCTGTGTGACTTTTCCTTTGACAGATTCACAGATTGCTTATTTTGAATAAATATCAGAGCCATCCCCCTGCCTCATTTAAAGCCGCTATTAGAATGGTTTACAGACCCATGAAATGACAACCATGATGCTAACACATACTGGAAAGTGCCATTGAATGGCTAACAGAATTAGCATTGGGATTATTTAAATTAAAGAAAATATCTATTTGACTTAAAATACCCAACAACAACACAATTTGCAACACAATTTGCACTCGTACTTAAAGGCATATGTTTCCTAAACGCTGTGGAGGCAAACTTAAAAAACTGCTGACTCATGCTAGTCTGGTCTGCTGCTCTGATCCATCTTTAGAAACAGTTACTTCTTGGATTGAGTGACACTGCATGACTCACTGTTTATGTCTCAGTTCATGGGATGTATCCCTCTGCTGCCTTCTTTGGTAGTGGTGTGTATTGCATTCAGGGATGCAAATGCACATTTACAACTTATTCAGGTGTGGAGGCCCAGAGCGCTGGAATCTCACTCTCATACTGGAACACTTTACCAATCAGTAACTTTAGACACATAGAACATCTACACTTTTATTACATATTTTACATTTAACTCAATATCTATATAATATTCACCCTTTTAAAACTGAACGTGTATGTGTGGCCAATTTTGAATGCTAATTAAAAAATCTTATTAAGCGAGTCTGTCATTCTCCTTTTGAGGAGTAAGTGGGCGTTGTCATAACTAGCTACTGCCGTTTACATTTTGTATATTTACATTTTTAAAAACATCACACTCTACTTGACTTGTACTTGTGGTAGTATTTGGAAGTAAAACATTAGAAATGGAAATTTTTTTATCTAATTGAAATATGATCATCATCAATTAGCTTCACATGTTACAATCTCACTGCGTTGATAACTCATCTTGTCTGCAGAAGACATTTAGGGTTCATCTGGAAACAACGTGATGGAATAAAACTCCCATGAGCCATTGTTGAAAGCTTGATTTTTGCTGAACACAAAGAATGTCGAGATAAGTATCCAACTGTCTTTCTCAATATTTTGACTCACCAGTCACATTACGATCTTTTGGGCTCTTGTGGTGACTCATCCCATCTCTGCAGCAGAATGAGTTTCATCCATCTGTTCAGAAATGCCAGCAGAGTGTCAGACTGCCAGCAGCTGCATCAGTCAGGACAGAAGAAAGAGACATCTATAGCGCCTGTTCTTTTTTCTATTTTTGACTAGAAGTAATGGATTAAAAACAAACACTGGACATTTAGAAAGCTGATCACACTGTTGGTAATTTAAAAGTTAGATCCATACCCGGAAAAAAGAGACAAAGGGGCAGAAAGCATGCTAGCAGAATAATAAGTATTCAGTGAGAATAACAGACTGATTTCTCCTGAAAGATGAATTCATTAGCATCCAAAAGGCTTTTTCGACGTGACTGTGAGTAACTTTGGGAGTGTCCTCAGGTAAATCGCCTTCTTGTTGTTGAAAGATGAACTTGGCCAAGGTGAGAGGGAGCCCCAGCTCGGGGACGCATCCTAAACATTTTAACAGCTCGGCACGCACATAGGACTTCTAATGAGGAGGGAGACTGCTGAGTCATGCTTCTCGCTGTCTGTGTTACTTGGCCTGGCTCCCAGCTCAGTTTCTTCCTCTGCAGCATTTGATGACGGGGCAAAGATATTTATTTTTTTCTAATTGTATTGGCTGTCAGTATTGTTCTGTTAGTATGTGGCACAATGTGGGTTTATTGATTCCTGGAAAACTAAATCTCCTGTAGCCCATTTCAAGAAACATTACGTTTGTAAGCTTATCTTCTAAGAAATCTGTGAAAAACACAGAGTTTAAATTTGCATACTTGTGTGCCACCTATTCATAAAAAAGATCTCACATTAGGAAAAAAAACACTGAAACATTGCAATCTTTAATTTCTGGTGATACTTTTATTAATACGAACTGATTTGGACTTAAAGGTCCAACAATGCAGCAGCCAATATGTCCTCCTTATAAATTACAATTCTGAGGTAGAATGGTCTATATTTGTTTTAACCGGAGAAGTAGGAGGCACCAACACAAGGCTGTTTTGGACACCCCTCAACGACAGTAACAGGCATGTGAACTGGTTCAGAAACAACTGATTCTACCCGACCTTAAAGCCTCTGCATGTTTCTAATAAGCTATACGAGCAGAAACGTGCTCAAACTAGGATCAATATTGGAGATGCTTTTGAAAAAATGGAAAGAAGTTAGAATGCAGAAAGGTTTCAAGAAAGACGTAGAGCTGGCTAAACAGTGAAATGGCAACCTGCATGCACATCAACTCTGGGGAGGGGGCGGGGGGGAAACAGCTCCTTCCAATTATTTGAATTTGGACTGCAGTACCCATTTTAAACGCTGGGTGTCAGAGTTACATATTGCTCTTTTACTCTTCTACAAAATGCCTAACATGAACACAGCGTTAAGCCTGGTTTATACTTCTACATCAAATCTTCGCCTTCACTGTTGTGACTACTACTTGTGCTCTGCAATACTCCACCTACAAACACTATTGGCAGTGTGATTTTGATGCTAGTTAGACCGCCAGTTTCTGGTATCTCTCCACATTCTCTGCTTGTTTGTGCACAGGAAACACTGGAATGGGATGGATTGAATGTTAAACTCATAGCTCAGGCTACTAGTTAGCCTACTTTCAAGTTAGGAGAGAAAAATGTTGACCAATCACAGGGCATGCAGTCTGGGTCGTTTTGATCCATAGTTACATTCTTGAGGAGGTGCAAGTCAGGCTTCTACGTAGGTAGGGCTGCGTACAGTCAACACAGAAGTATAAATCAAGCTTCCGAACGAACATATAAAATAAAAAACATATCCAATCAGTTAACTAATGAGATACCATTTAACCATAATGTTTGTGTTTGAGTAGTAGATTATGCCTGTGTATCATGGCTAATGCAGTGATACAGAACTAATGATGAAGTGTTTATGTACCTCAAATGAACCGTATCCACCGCCCTCCCCTCAGCCTGCAGCTCACCAACAATAAACAAGACGAGTGTGAGCATTTGTGTGTTTCTATGTGTGAGTGTTTGTGTAAATGAACTGTGCCTTTTGTGGGGCTCCATTGTACCTCAATGGTGTGACAGTGTTTCAGGACTAGAAACCGTTTTGTCAAGATGATAGATAGCTTCATGACGGGACAGATTTACAGCTGTGATAAATAAAATAAATGTCTTTTAGATCCCGTACGCTTTGTGTGTGTGGTGGTTTATAATCTGTGTTTTGTTGTGATAATGATCCAGAGTCCTCATGGGGCTACAGACGAGACAGTTTTATTTAACCTGAAGCAACGGCATCTGTAGTTTGGAAAAAAAAAAAAAAAAAAAAACATTTTTTGCTGAGTTTTTCCTCACATTGAATATCCCAGGGACTAAGCAAAAGATTTGCCCAAAAGCAGTTCAAAAAATTAATAAAATGCAAATCATAAAAATTAATTAATTAGATGCAGAGCTTTCTAGAATGAGAAAAAAATATAAACTCTATATACACACTTATTTGTAGCAGTGAAGAAACAGAAAAAAAAAATCACAGTCAGGTTTGTATGCTTTCTGCCCCTAGCCTTCCATAATCTATACCAGTTATCAGGGTTACGGGGGGGCTGAAGCTGAGAGGCAGGGTACACCTTGGACTGGCTGCCATAAGTCATAGGGGTAAGACAAAGAGACAAACAACTAGTCACTCCACAACTATGGACATTTTAGACCAATTAATCTACATATCAGTGGAGAACATGCAAACTCCACTCCAAACCAGGAACCTTTTTGTCATAAGGCAGCAGCGCTAAGCACTGCAACACATGAGGAAAAAGAGTCGTATGCTAGCAAACACTGGGTCTGTTTTACAGGTTGTGTTTGGAATAAATTGCAGCACACAAGAAAACTGATATCATCAGCAAGTTCTTCATAGAAGTAAAAAGCACAGCGCACTTCAATTTGTTGGTCTATCTCATGCAACAGACCACAGAGAGGGAACAATGCTTTGGAGGGGTTATGCAGAAAGCTGTGCGGGACCAGGCGGAGGGGTCAGGGAGCCAGCAAGTTAGTGTCCTCCGGATGCACACACAGTGAACAATGTAACAACACATGGAGTTTCAGAGCACAGACGAGTTGAGGAAAAGTCACTCTGAGTTGTTGTTGCAGGAAAACCACAAGAAGCCATGAAAGAGGCAGAGGCAAACTCTTAATCAGAGACAGAAGGCTGAGACAGCCGGAGAGAACAACAATGCAGGGAGGTGAGAGGCAGGCAGGGTCAGCAACAGAGAATCAGTCCAAGAGTTAGTGCAGGAACGTCTTCGATGCAGTTTAAAAAAAAAAAAAAAAAAAAAAAAAAAAAAGAACAATCTGGCAGTGTCTTGGAGTACAGGAGAGGCTTTTATACCGTCTTGATTGCAGATGAGAGGCATCTGTGTGCACAGGTGAGATGAGGTAGCTGATGAGGTGGGAGAGTGGAACAGAGGTGAGAGAGGTTAAAAAGTATTAAGTGACAGACTGAAGACCAAAGAAACTTGAGAAAAGATTTTTTCAGCTTTTGTGTCTGTGCAAGTTAGACAAAAAAAGAAACCTTATAATTCCCAAAATACAATAAAAGGGCCGAATGCTCCCTTAACTGTGCTGCTGAGCAAATAATGTCTTCAGCAAATAATAATGTTTGATCATTATATATTAAAAGGCTATGAAGCACATTGGTGGTAAAATTGCCTCCTTTACTGTATGAAGAGCTTTATAGCAAACAATATCCAGTTCCTCCACTACCATGCTAATCTGGTACACATAGTGCTGCAGGAACCACAGCAATGTTTTTTTATTTTAAGATTTCTTTTTGGGCATTTTTGTGCCTTTATTAGAGAGGTAGGACAACTGATAGAGTTGGAAATCAGGGAGAAAGAGAGTATGGAATGACATGCGGGAAAGGAGCCACAGGTGGGACTTGAACCCGGGCCGCCTGCTCAGGGGACTACAGCCTCCATACATGGGGCATGTGCGCTAACCACTGCGCCACCAGAGCCCTGTCCACAGTGGTGTTAATCATGGCGTTTTAGCCCTTTTATAGTGTCATATAACTACTTAAAATCTAATTTCTAAAAAAATTAACAATTGGACATAAATAAGCATAAGAACTAATTATAAAGATAGATACAATGTCTGTGGATAAATTATATGAGGTAGGTAACATAACAAACATACAGTTTATGACCTATACTGCAGCCAGTCAGTAGGGGGAACTCCAAATGTTTTGGCTTCACTTTTGGGGAGTTACATGTCCACCATCATTTTATACAGTCAATTGTACATTTGATTTGTTATAAGAAGGGGTTAAGTCGAAGTCAAGAGCTCTCCTAGACTTTCCAAAATGTGTAGTGACAGACTGGCACTGTGAATCCGGAGTGAGAGTTTTTTTTTATCTGGTAACAGAAACATTACACACATATTGTCTTCGTAGCATCCACACTGTTGTTGTTGTTACGACATTCCGACTTTTCAAACTGAAAACACGTGAACACACTGAAGTCGGATGAATGACTTCCAAACTCGGAAACTGTGATCATCCGAGGAGCACCTGAATGCAGCATGTAGATCCGGTCAGTAGCTGCTGCTGTCATCCAGCCTGCACTACGACCTGAAAGTAAACAACAAGACAGTGGGAGAATGGCATCCCGTAGCACTGTTAAACTAGCATATCGCCCGGAGCGATGTGTAACCACACTTAGCACAGGCATCATCAGCACGTTAACCTGGAAGGCTGAAGGCTGCTGTTGTTAGCAATGCTAACGTTAGCCATGCTCAACAAAACCCAATTGTTTACAGATGGCCAGATTCAAACCCGCTGCATTGCATTCACTTCCCTTGTTTGGTCCGGAATGCGTCTTCACCTACGGCTAGTGAACCAAGACCTCCGTTTTTAAGCAGACCAAGGTTCGGTTCTTTGGTCCACACCAGGGTTCGTTCGAGTGTTCACACCACCCCAAACCAAACAAAAAATCTGACAAAGTGCACCAGAGTTCATTTTAAATGGATCAAACAGCTTAGGTGTGAGCACACCCTAAGAATGGATTGCAGCCGCTAATATCTCCAAAATCTGTGCATCATTCATACCAGTATCTGCTCTGTTTTAGGGTCTAATTCACAAAGCCTATAATGCTAATGATATTTAAGGGGCAAACACACCCAGATAGTTGGCGTAGTCCGTGAACTTTGCTCCTATTTTGAAACTGAACATGGAGAAAAGCAGTTTTTTACTCTGCGCGGAGATGAGCTCTCGTGATCATGGAGCTGTTTTGGGAAGGGGAACTTTTTTTCATTTTGATGCAGGACTTGAATTATGTAAAATTATTTTCACTGTTTAAAAAGGTTTCTCTCTGAATGGAGCAAGCAAGGGTTCCTTAAAAAAAAAAAAACTTGCATCTTTGTAGTGCGTACAGTAACGGCTCTGTCCAATGACGTGAATGAAGTGTTTAGTTGCTGACAGCCCTGGACTGATTTAACCCCTGATTATATTAATTAAGTAATATTAACAACTTGAAGAAAAAAACGTTTTTTTTTAAACTACTCAAAGACCGATTTGTTTTCATGATCACTGGAAAGTTTGCCTGTGACATCCCTTGTAAATACTGTGGCGCAGTTACCACCTGGTCACAGCATTGGGTGTCAACAATTTTCAATGTTGCTTATTGGAATAGAAAGGCGACAGTTTTTCCCCAAATAACTGCGTAACCATTCGTTTAAATATGTGCGATGAGCCCGTGTGCTCAGACATGCTGTTTACTTTGAGGTGCATTTAACCCCCTGCATGTGTTTGGTGAATTAGACTGTGTCTTTTTGATTCATTTGTCCAGGTTAAGCAGGCTAAAAGCTGCGCAATCCTTTTGTGATTCTGGCCCTGATGGTAAAAGAACACTTCTACACATTAAGACACAAAACAAGAGCACACTGCACTGAGTTAGTAACAAGAGTTGTGAGCCAGATCTGAAAACTGCAAATGGAAAATGATGCACAATTCATGGTGATATCAGCTGCCCTGATCTGTTCTTTCTTATTTCTATTCCACAGTCTCAATATTACACTATATACACATATAGTTATCGTTATCAGCATCTCTTAAATGTAAAAATGACATTGCATTTCCTTGTATAGGAAACACAGTAATTCACATGCACTTACTCTGTGCTCCCATAGAAGTGCCTGCTCAGTACAGAAGTATTTATCCCTCTGGCCTGCAGCCACACTGGCCTCATTCAGGCAACGCTCATATTGATTACAGTTTGAATGAAATGGATTCCCTCATTACTGGGCTATTGACAGCAGTACCAGGACGTTACATTAACAACTGCTAATGCTTGTGTTACCATCCATCTTGTAATGCATTTATCTGTGTTGTTAAAAACACATTGATGTCAGAGATACAATAGAACCTGCCAAAAAGGAACAAATAGGTGCTTGTGTGCCAGGTTGTAGAGCCTTTGGTCAGCACAATACATGACAATATCAGCACTCAGAGGATCACTGAGCTGTAAAGACCTTATTCTCTCACTTCCAGACTTCAGACACTGAGTCACTCAGAATGGTGAGAGGTGTCATTGATCAATTTAAATGTCAGGGCATTTTAAAAAAGGAAAGTGTGTTTCTGTCAGAAAAAAAAAGCATTATAGTGTTTTTTTCTTAACTCAGATTTTCTATACTGCTGTCTCATTCTGAGGTTGGAGCCAATCCCGGGTGTCACTGGATGTATAGAGAAATACAGCCACTCAGACTCACTGCAAGGGGCAAGAGTCCCCTAGGGCTATGTTCACACTGCAGGCAAAAGTGACCTAGATACATATGTGATTCAGATCTGATTTTTTTTAAGACAGTTTGAACAGCTCAAATCACATGGAACCACATGGGTCTCAGGCCACTTTCATATGAAGTCCTAAATCAGAGAAAGGGTGGAAGAGTGAGTTGTTAGACCTCAAAAGTACTTTGGGGGAAACTTCTATACAAGCAAATATTGAAGGGTCGTACTGGAACCCATTGGTTTCCAAATTGAGTTCTAGGTCCGGCTACGAGGGGCACCAAAGATCTCGGGGGGGGGGGGGGGGGGGCAGGAGGCTTTGTCTGCTCTGAGGTTGTCAAAATTAGATCTGCATATACATACTAAAATCAGACCTGGGAACAAGTCTGTTTATCCATTAAACGGTAGTTATCAGCGTAATTAATCATTAATTAATTTGTTTTTACCATGGACGTGAATTAGAAAAATGATTATCGGAACATTTAACTTCCTGTGAATGTGGTTCCCATTAACATCACTTGAGCCAACTCAAGTCAGTTGACCTCATGTGCTCCTGACTCTTCAAAGAGATGAGGCTGCTGACCCTGTTGTTATGTCTTTTTTCAAATGACACATCTGTATGCCACAGAAACCTGAGGATGCATTGACAACAAAGTTAAAAGCCTTGAAGCCAGGTTAAAGAAGCTCAAGGACTCAAACCATAGTCGGATCACCTGTTCATTTTATGAGAGGCTTGACCATATTCTTGCGTGATAAACCCAGCCGTAAGTTATTAGAGCTGCTTGAAAGTTCTGTCAAATAGGATGAGGAATCTGAAGCTACACAGAGAGCTGGCAGCCATGATATTGACATTGAAACAGGTTGGTTAACAAACTGCCTCTCAACTGGTTAAAGACCAGATAACATTTACTTCACCTTCACCTACTTCACCTTAAACGCTTTATATGTGATTTTTCACACTTAAATATAATATAAATCAAGAATATCCTCTGAAAATAACTCTGTGAGTCATGACTGTCTACAATGGGTGTAACACCCGAGTCCCACTGTCTGTGATGTTTTCAGAGTTTTCAGAGTACTATCTTCAGTTTGTTTACATCGCCTGGACGGCCGGCTGACTCCTCCCCTCGTGTATAAAATTTGTTTAATTGAGGGACTAGAGAAAAGAAGAATAACATACTGTACTCACTGCTTAACTGTGTTTCTAGATCACGCTCATTTCAGGTAAATTTACATGCAGTGTGAAGATACGAGCATAATAAAGAGTGCTAGCATTAGCATGCTAACACAACAATGCACCGCGAGTTGTTTTGGTTTCATGATGGTGCTCAAGGGCGACATCTGCTGGATCAAAAAAATGGCATATAAAGCCTTTAATATCAGTCAGATAAAACGTTCTTATCCTATAGCAGGCAGCGTTGTACTGCGCGTAACAACTCTGTTGTTTTTTCTTTTGCGCTCATGAGCCAGATCAGGACTGTTACCAGTTCACATTGGAGTCTGATACAGGCCACATTTAAAAAGTAGAGTGAACAGCCAAACAGGAAAATCAGATCTGAGAATCAACTCCATCATGAGCATCAAGGCTTGCAGTGTGACCATAGTCTGACAGAGCAAATGAGTGAGTATTTGGTATGGACTGTGTGAGGATCCCATGCATGAATGGGGAGAATGTGTACACTCCATTTCAGATCAGGAACCTTCTTGCTATGAAGCGACAGGGCTTATTAATGGATTCTTCTTCTTCTTGATCCGTGGAGGATGACCATATTTCTGAGTTTCTAGCGACAAATTCCAACAATGAAGTTCTCCCTATCCCTGTCCCTTAGTATTATTATTCAGGATTTACAATTATTACATGTTTGTTTCATATTGTACGGCACAGAGCATACATAAACTATGTTGAAACTGAAATGACATCGAAAATGTAATAAAAATGTAAATCAGCTTCAACGTTAACAAGATTTCTCAGATCCTATAGGTTCCCTAATATGCCATAAATGTATGAGCTGTTTTCTCACGCAGAAAAAGATTATTAGTTTTCTAGAAAATGGACAAATATTAAAGTCACACACACACACACACACACACACACACACACACATACACACACACACACACCTTTAGATGCTGGCACTGTGAACAAACAGCCACCAGCAATGTGCTGATATTGAATCCCTTACGGCAGCCTCAGTTGCAGTGATGTGAGTCACCCAGACAAGCAGGCTGTTGCATTTAGATTTGAGATGATCAATAAAAGACTATCCATCTTCTTCATTGGGAAGTTATTTTTGCAACACGAACCAGGTTGAGAAACCAACATTAATCCACCAGAGCGACAATTCCCATCCCAAGTCTATCAGCTTGAAATGGGATTGTACGGCTACGGTGGAGGGAGAAACTGGGAATGTGTGGTGCTGAGGCTGCACCCCCACTGGCCTTCAGTCAGTCTGTTTAAATAGCGGGAAGGCTGAGCCCATCCATCACCATGGGAACCTCATTTCCACCATGTGTCCAATGCAAATGAACAACGCTCCCAATCAGGGGGCTGTTGTTTTGCCAATAGTGGCAGAGGAGCAGGAGGATGTTAGCTCATCCGTCTTGGCTTTGAGTAAACAAGGCGCTGCTCAGATGAGGGGCTCAATTCACATTTGCATAGCTGAGCTGGGATCTCAGTCAGTGTATGCCATTTAATGTTATTATTGTAAGCTGTGTTATTTTTGGTCATGAGTGATTAGAATTCTTTCAAAGACAAGATCAGTGAAGACAATACAGCAGTTTTTCTACTTCTTTATCTCAAACATTTAGAAACAGCGACTGAAGAAGGGTGAAAGTAGAGAGGAGAAGATGGATGTCTTTCTCAAGTTTCCCTGTACTACACACGAGTTTGTGTAGCCCTACACCAGGACGCCCCAGGTAAGAAGAAGCCCTGGGAGCCCAGAAGCTCTAAAACAAAGGATGTTTTCAAACCTGATGAGTTTTGTGCAACATTATGCAAGGTTATATATTTTTGACTTTGCAAAAAAAAGACCTGGGAGTCACATACAGATCCCACATTAAAATGGAAATTTTGAGAGCAGAAATATACATTTTTACAGCCGGGTAAAAAAAATATTTTGGTCTGAACAATGTCTTCATCAGCACACACTGTACAGTGGCTGAATTTTTTATAACTTACCCATTTTTATTTTATGAAGGATGTGAGTAATACATAATTACAGTAGGGGTGTGACAGATCTGACTGCAAGCAGCCGTGTTTTGGCTGTTTTTCAGGAATCTTAAAGGAAGAATGTGTGACGTTTTGATCCAGTAGATGTCGGCGTTGAGCACCAGCATGAAACCTAAACAAACTGCTGTTTAGTGACACCTCCGCCACACTGAATCCTCCACTCTCCTACAGTGACACACCTCCACATTGGAACGCAACATAATTAAGTACTAAGCGCAAGCGGCGGACACATTTGTTTTTGTTCTTGAGCTGCATTGTTGTGTAAGCGGGCGAATGGAAAGTTAGCTCTTAGCTTCACTTTGCATGTACATTTAGACGGAATGACCATGATCTAAAAACACTTACGGGACATTCAAATAAGCAGTGAGTACAGTCCTTAGTCCCTCACTTAACCAGCTTTTATATGCAAGGGGCTGACAGTGGAACTCATTGAAGACAGTCATGACTGTGTGATACAATGATGTATTTATGTGTAAAATGTAGAATATTATTCCTTTAAGGCCCGAGTCAGCTCCAGCTCCTTACCTGTCTTTACGCTGACCAAAAATTTGATAGAGTCAGCATTTCAAATATGGCAACCGTCTTCCAAAACAGCCCAAATCAGGAACCAAATGGGTGAAATCACTCAGGCTTCCTCCATGTTTATTTAGTTTACGGTTGAAACCCCCATGTGTTTTTTTTGCTATTTTTTGTTTAAAAGTCTGTAAAACATTTTATCTATAGCACAATAGTGTACAAAATAATTAACTTTTTGAAATATGAGCCTAAATGTCTCTTCAGTGTAAGTGTAAAGTTCAGCAGATATCGATAACTGAAAATGAGTTTGCAGCGTGCAGCATGTGTTTAGAATCATTTTCATGACCTCTGCAGGTTTTCATTTGCACTGATTTTCATGAGAACAATAGGGGAACTTACTTCTCTCTGCATCTCTCTCTCTCTTTCCTCATCATGCTCCCAATGCTACAGAGCAGCATCACAGATTGTGATCTGATTCCTTAAACACCGTCCTGCTCATATATCCTCACACACACATTTACACACAGAGTTTAAAGTGTGCTGCTGAGGGATCTAGACTGGAGAATTGCAAGACAGCGGCGGCCCGGCTGACACTGAAGGATGAGAAAGCAATAAAGCTACTGAGACACTTTTTCATTCTCTCTCTTTCTTTGGCTCTCTCTCTATCTTTCTCTCTCTCCCTCACACACAAACTCATACAAGTAACTATATTGGATTTTTGTCTCAGCCCTTTGCCCACTCGTGCACAATACTAGCAAACTGCTAAATGGCTACTACGATTCTGTGAAGTGTTATAATGATGGAAAAGACGCTAACAGACATATATTATTTAAAATAAAAAATGTTAAACTAAAATGTTCTGGTGTATTGTCAGAATTATTTATAATGGATGGAACTCTTTTCTTTAGCACTTTTGCTTTTCAGAAAGCAGTCCAGCTGAAAGAGTTTGCATGTTCTCCCTTCTGCTGCATGTTCTCCCCCTGGTGGTCCGGTTTATTCTCACAGTCCAAAGACAAGTTAAGGTAGGTACACACCAAGCCGACCATCTGGGGTCTGGGCTTGTTAGGGCTGTCAGAGATAGTCAGTGCCCTGGTCAGTGTTGTGTGAACAGCAGGGTGGGAACTGCTCGAGGCTTCTTTGACCGATTCAACAAGTAGAATTGGCAGCGACCAGTCGGGGAGAGAATCACTCTGATTGGCTCTTAGTCAGGGACTCGTTGCACAAGAAGAAAAATGAAAAGTGGCGAGGAAAACACAAGTCAAGTAAAGAGGACATGCACTGAAGTCTCTACTCATACTCCAGTACCGTGTCCTTGTATTCTGACATTTTGTCATGTCGGGGGCAATTACAAACGCATTCATCAGAAAAATTATAAACAAGTGAACAACCGTGCCATTTGTAAATCCTCGCGGTATTGCCACTCGGGAAAGTGAAGAATGCACAAACTAATTGGCAGTGTGGTGTGAACAGTGCAACTTTTGTTGTTCTTTGTTGTCAGATTTTTGTGTACCAGCCTTTAGACTGGTGAATCTATATCGCCTGGAATAGCTGTCTGTCTCTGAGTGTCAGCCCTGTTACTAACTGGGGAACTGTAGAGAGTGTTGGCATATACCTTGCTTTTGAGCAAGAAGACTGGGTGAAGGGGGGTGGATGGCCCAAAAAACATGGAGCTTTCTACCAGGAACAAGCAAAGGACACAGAAATAACCATGTGAAACCAATAGTTAATGCAATCTTTTATGACTTTTTAATTCATGTAAAGTACATCATGTTTAAAAAGTTAAAATCACAGCTAAAAAAAAATTTCTAACCCTAACAATGAGCCCAACTAGACAGTTTATGAAGCCTGTATGCAAAATATAGTTTTGTAATAGGCAACTCTTGGCGTAGATAGATCAGAATGCCTCTTTGTACCTCATTGTATGGGCTGAATACTCTTCTACCTGTTTCTATGAACCTTTACTGAAAAAAAGTTAACTTTATAATGGACACAGAATTAGGTCATACGTTTTACCATCCAAAGTAATGAAAATCAAGTCAATATCTGCATCTGATATGGTGCTCACATTTGGCCTAGTTGAGTTGTTAATTTAGCCTTTCTGTGGTTGTTACTATTGGAAGTATGAACTTCAGTTTTGGGGTTATAACAAGGAAAAATGAAATACCAAAGCCAAGCTTCAGTCTTCATTGCAGGTTAACATCCACATTAAATATGTGGTTACACACTGCTCTGGTTGATATGCCAGTTTAACATGACTCAGCCAACATAGAACTTCATCTCCAACTTTTTAGATCCAATCTCTGCCAAACTGCGCCGTGCTACAGGGTGCCATTCCTCCACTGTCCTATTGTTTACTTCCAGGTCATAGAGCTGCATTAGGCATCAAACAGGTCTCCAACAGCTTAGGTCACTTATACAGCCACATTAGGCCCCACGCCAGGAAACTTGGCTTTATCTTCGACTCAGGCTTTACATTTGATCGGCAGGTAAATTCAGTTGTCAAATCCAGTTTCTTTCAGCTCCGTACAATTTCCAAGCTAAAACCTATCCTCTCATTCAGTGACTTACAGACAGTAACCCATGCACTCATTTCATCCCGGCTTGACTACTGCAATTCTTTATATACCGGGATAAGCCAGTCGTCCCTGTCCCGTCTGCAGCTGGTCCAAAATGCTGCAGCAAGGCTGCTGACTGGAACCAAGAAGAGGGAGCATATCAGTCCTGTCCTAGCGTCCCTTCATTGGCTCCCAATAAGATTCAGAATTGATTTTAAGATTGTGTTGTTTGTTTTTAAAGCCCTGAATGGCCTGGCCCCCCTTTACATTACCGACCTCCTCAGGCCGTACACCTCATATAGGCGCCTGAGATCATCAGACATGGGCCTCCTGGCTGTTCCCCGCTCACGGCTCAAGCTAAAGGGAGAGAGGGCCTTTTCAGTAAAAGCCCCTAAACTGTGGAACAGCCTCCCTCATTCAATTGACTCTTTTAAGTCCCGTCTCAAGACATACTTTTATATTTTAGCATTTGAGTCCCCTGGTCCTGAATAGACCGTTTCTTTCAGGTTCCTTTGTTGCTTTCTTTATTTTGTTGCTTTCTTTATATATTATTTCTTTTTATTTGTATATATGTATACATATATATATTTCTCTCTTGTGGACGTTGTGATCTGAAGTTGTTTTTTCTTTTTTAATGTATTGTACAGCACTTTGGTCAGCTCTATAAATGTGCTTTATAAATAAATTTGACTTGACTTGACTTGACTTAGACAGTAACAATTGACCGGATCTACAGACCCAACTTGTGGTGGGTGGCTACAGGCTTTGGTGCGCTTGGTTGTGTGAAAGCAAACCCAACCAAATGAGAAATGCAACAATGTTGCAACTCAACTGCTGAATCTCACCAGACGTCATTAGTGAAAGCGACCTTGGTTGATAAGATATTTTATTCAAAATAAAACGTGACAATATTGCAGTGATGTTTTTTGTACAGTCCATGCAAAACAAAAAATTGCAGGCTATCCATATTCTGCAAGTTCAAAAGCTCGCTGTCAGAGAAAGAGAGAGTCCCTCCTGTGCCAGAAGCAGATGAGCTTGCTGGAGATTGTTTGTTTTGTCTGATTCATTCTGCCTTGATCCAACACAGTGAGGGGAAAAAAAACATACACTGCACATGAGGATTCATAACAAGACTTCATCCATTGTTGTAGATTTGTATTTCACCAGGAAAAGATGAGTTGAAAACATTTTAATTACTTAAATACGTAGCCGATTTTACTGACAAATGACGTGCGGGATTACAATTCACACCCCAGGATGGCATTCATTATACTAATAAGATGTGTGCATGTTACAGGTCAGGAAGACCCAGCTCACATTTGAATATAGTCAGACTCTTGATTTCACAACCAAACTTGTCCCTATGTCCCAGTGTGTGATGTCAGTAATTGCTCTAATCATTTCTTGATGATACGTCTTCAGTGTTGCCTCTTCTATTGTCAGGGGGTGCCGCTTATAGCTCTGAGCTACTAGAATGAAGATTAGCCTTTGCCAGGAATAATCTCTCAATGGAGAGCTAATGAAGGAAGAGGCTGAAGTGCTTTGTTGAATGTATGTGTGTGTGTGGTGGGCTTTCTCACACGTCGATTTCAATGTTGTGTGAAAAACTTGTCCAAACTGTCTTTTGGGCATTCATCTGATCGATTCTTCTTTGAAAAAATAAACCATTAAAGATACAATATGTAGAATCCGCTGCCAGGGGGCTGATGTCTGAACACAACAGCATATACTCCGGAGATTTCAATTTGAGCCAATGGGACCCGAGTGACGTTTATATAGTGACTGTCTAAAGTGTCTGTACGCGACCTCTACGATCTCTGTGCAGGTAATTAAACGTCTGCATTCTGTTTTCTGTTCGTCAGTATGTTGTTCTCCTCTCTTTTGTGGATGTTGTCATTCCATTGGATTACACATAGCATTGATATAAAGACAAATATTCTCATTATAACGTCGTGTAGCGGACTCTGTTGCTACAACCGCTACTTCCGCGTTGTTCATTTACATCACGTCTTATGTCGGGAAATCCTCCGCGGCCCCTCCCCTTCTGACAGGGATAGTCCCCCCCACCCACCCTGACAGGGATAGTCTCCCCCGAGACCAGTGTCCCTCGCGTACTGTCTCCCACAATGCAAAGTGCCAGGTCAGATCAAAATGACGGACAGTAACAGCTATCATAACGGAACATAATCACAATCAGACCAAACCACACAAAGATACCACCAATTAATTATTTTCTTTTCTCAAACTCATATTGATCAAAATGAATCACTTGTCATCTTTATTTCAGGAATAAGTAGATGCTGCAATGTAACAACATTTGCCATCGTTTGGGCTGTTGTTTACTTCTGCATTCCAGAAACCAGTTTCTGCAGTCGTTTTAATTGAACTCAGTATGAATTATTCACTGCTGTTACTTTAACAGTAGTATGTAGTAAGACTGCTGGTCAGTGTTAATTTTGCAGTATGCCAGGCCGGGCTAAGCTTTGGCAACCTAACAGTTGTTGTCTAACAGCTGTATGCATGCTAATCTTCTTAGCACTGTTGGCCAATCTCATAGAGCTTTGCTGCGATCAATGGATATCCTTTGACAGGAAGATCTACCGGGTGATATCATTACTGTTTTCCTTCTCAAACGTTGTGCCAAGACTGTTTATCTGACGATGCGTTTGTCAGTGGAAACACTTAAAATGCTGTGCAGCGTTAGTGTTTCATAGAGAGAAAATAAATGGAATAGGAACCCTTCTCAATACAGTGTAAAGGCGGCAAGAAAGTAGAGATAAGAGATATCTTTAAAAAATACAGGAATCAAGTAGATGGGCAGAATGCCTGTGCTTGGGTGAAATATGACTTCTCATCTGCCAGTTCATAACGCCTTTCTTGTGAAAATGTCACCGTATTTCAGGATTTATGATCCAAGTATTTCATATATTAGATTATTTTTTGTCAAATCTTTTTTTCATTTGCATTATGGCAGTATTTGAGTGCATTAATTGTGATTTTAAGAACTATGCCTGAATATTTTTTGTGTGATTACTAAATGATTTAATATTGGTTTGTACATTTAAATTATTTTCCTGCTCTACACATTTGTGCTCGAGTTACATGCTGAACCATACATTCAGTTAACCATTACACGCCTGGTCGCTCATCAGGGTAGTCTTCTGATAAAAACTGACACAAAGTTGTTCTCACCCTCCATGCTCAACAATCCCGCTCAAACATGAAATACATTAAATGACACTCCCCTAAGCTCAGAAGCTGACTTGCATCACAGCTGGCAGCTCGCTCTGAAGACACGATGAGGGAAAGGAGCATGCCACATCTCATATTGCATAATGCAAAGTGATGTCACTATTATGCAGTCCAGTGTGAGGTATAGTCAGGATACAAAATGGCACTGTGGATCATGTTGGCTCTCATTTAGTTATATTTGTATCACAAAAACACAGTTTCCTTCTTGGACTACTGGGAAAATGAGTTTTCACAATCCAGGATTAGTTGACCTAGTAACTGAGACTAAACCAGTGGAAACACTCATAATCCCATCACGGCATGGAAGGAGGGTTTAGGTCTGTTACCATCATGACGTGGTCATGTTAGCCAGCAGTTGTTCACGACTCAGCAGATAATTATGTAAGAACAAGCAGGCTCAATGAGGCAGAAGGGAGTGTCCTTCTGTGTGTGTGTGTGTGTGTGTGTGTGTGTGTGTGTGTGTGTGTGTGTGATGTGAGGGACTCATGTGCACAGGATGCATGCCTAGCTCGACTATTTGCCTCACTGCCTCTTGCTCACTTATGACTGCCCATTCACAACAACAAGCGGTACAAAAACAGATGATTTTAGATGACTTCAAACTGCCCACTTCTCCAGTTCTCTGTGCCAAAAACAAAAATAGGCCCTCAGCCTGCAGGCTGGCAGTGGGAGGGCAAAGCAAACTCATGACTTACCTACTTAGACTGTAAACTAAAGTAGATTTGAATCAATGTCAGAGAATTAGCCTGGCTCAGATCATCATTATAACAAAATATGTTGTTTTATATCCAATCGTATGAAACAAAGAAACATCCCATTTTGGTCAGGTTTATGTATTTATATTATGTTGCACATGTAATATTTTAATGAGGTTCTTGGAAGGTTTTAAAACAAGTTATGATGCTCTGAGGCTTTCCTTCCTTACATAAAGCATTAGACACAAACTGTGAGCAACTGGGGCTGTATGGTGATGCAGTGGTTAGTGCTGAAGCCTCACAGCAAGGAGGTTTCTGGTTCAAATCCCTTTCAGACAGGAGCTTTTCTGTGTGGAGTTTGCATGTTCTCCCCATGCATACGTGGGTTCCCTCGGGGAACTCCTACTTCCAAGCGTGTACCCCCCCCCCCGGTAGCGGTAAAAGATAGTGGATGGATGGATGGATTGGAGCACCTGGAAAAACTCTCCTATAATGCCAGCTGAGCTAAGCTTTTGTTTTCTGGAATCGCTTCCTGTTTTATTTCAGGTCAAAATGGCAAATACTAAATCTTAAAAATGAGTACTCAACTCATATAAATAAACAAAAATGGCTCATTTTGCACTTTGCATGCACATCACAATGCTATCCACAAACACAAATGAGAATTTAGACGCTATCTGTAACATAATGAGTTTGGTGACACACAAACCAGTGAGCATTGGGGAAATCATCGATTGCAGGGTCGGGCACAATGCAGGGATCGGTTTAATTTGCATTAACTGTTCCCATTGCAACACTGCAACTTCCTGGAGGCACTATTGTTAATCTGCTTTACTTGTTATATATGGAACATTTTAAATTGCCTTGATAGTGACCCAACCCAGTCTCACAGCTATCTTAGAAATGGTCATGTATTTACATTTTTCAGTTTGAATTTATGAAAACTGGCTTTTTTACTTACTTCTGGTGCTTCTGCAGCCATATAGTGTTTTTTTTTTTTTTTTTTAATTGACTGGATGCTCTTCGTTTCCTTGTCTGACTTCCTGTCCAGGTCGATCTATTCTGTTCAGCTTGACACATGACCACAGACGGACCGTGGTGCCGTAGTGTATGGCACTGATATGACTTATTGACATAGAGACATATTCTGAAGTGAAAGAACAGGTTACCATATTTGACAAGTGAAGGGTGAGAATGGGCTGTGTTGTTGTTGATTTCTCAATCAACAAATTCTCCGATTTCTCCAAAAGCACCGTACCTAAGCTCAGCCGTCATCACGTTCCTGTACATTTATATTGAAGCACGACACAGCGGGAACGCCACATAAAAGCACAGTCAGACTCAAACATGCACAAACACACGGCACTTACCCGCTGGCTCAGCTGATATTGTCTCACCTCTGTAATCTCCTGTTACTAGACGGTAGACAGGGGTCACTATGCCCCCCCCATTACACCTCCACAACATTTAGATTGAAGGCAAAACGACACAGGGACCTAAATATCGCAGTCTGAATAGAGAGTTTTTGAAAGAGCTGATCAAGCTTAAACTTTGAAAGACCGAAACACTTGACCTTTTTTTCGGCTATAAAACCGTCCTGCAGGGTTCCTGTCCCAGTTCTTACACAGCAGCCATACTCTGTCTGCTGTCTGTCCTCTCAGTGACTAAGATGAATACCAGGAGGCCTTTAACTGAGTTATTAGAAATCCTGAAATCTCTATGAGGGCAGGAGGGTGTTATTAGACGAGGGGGCCAGAGTGAGACAGACGAGCAGACGGGGTGACTCACCAGAACCGACATTCACCGAGGAACTGGGACATGTTCGCTGGCATGCTGACAGAAACACCAGGAGCCCAACACTGCTGCATTGCAGAGTGAAGCTGGGTACTGTACACTGTATGTGTAGGTGAGAGGTAGAGTTTGAGATTTCTGTTATGCTTATAGTGAAACACATTAATAAAAAAAAGCAATCCCTCTATTGTGTCTGTGTGGGAGAGGGGAGGAGGAAGAGAGTAAGAGAGACTGATCGGACTAGGTAAAGTATATTATGCTGCTTGTATTTACAGTGTGTGTGCGCGTGTGTGTGTGTGTGTGCATGAGCGCTGCGTAGGTGGCTCCTATTCAAATTTGTTTGATCCTTTGCCATCACAGCTGATAAATAATGGGGGACCATTTCCTTTGGCAGCCAGCCAGCCATCTGTTCCCCTGTGCACAGAGCACACACACACACACATATATAAAGAGAAATACACATATACCACTGCTTTAATTGAATAAAAATAAATAAAGAACACCTGATAATATAATATGTTTACCATTCACGTAATGTTATTCATGGGGCAGCAGTGTGCAGCAACAGAGCAGAGAGCGATCGTCATAAACCAGCATGTAGCAAACGGCAGCAGTTGGATTCTGAACTGATCACAGGGCTGCGATGCTACACCGGGGCCACTACTAGAAGTGAACTTTTGAATTCTTTGCATAATTTGACAGGAACGGCTGATATTTTGTGCTGACTCATGCACATATTCGGAATTTGACGGTTTTAGTGCATAAAGATATTAAGCGACTTTATTTTTTATCAGAAACGAAAAGCAGTGGAAACCAGGAAACGTGCACCCAGTTCAGTCCCTTTAGGTGTCCACAGACAGCGCTAGCAGCACTCGTTTTCAATACAAAACCAATGTACATCTGCTCATTCAGCACTTGGTACAAAAATTCCCTCAACCGTTTATTTTAGGATTAAGTTAAGTTGTAAGGTTTAGCTAGTAGTAATCATCTGCTGAAGTCCTGTTAGGTGCATTTCATTGTTCATACATTACTGTATCTGCTTTTACACTGAAGTTTTGTGTTTTTGTAAATTATTTCAGAAAAAAAAGTGTTAATAAAGCACTTAAAACTTAAGTATGAGTATGACTCTTAATACTTCATTAAAACCAGGTTTTAAATCATGATTCACCACAACTGGTGCCCCACCCCACCGTTGGGCCAGTGGTGGTCAGGCCCCTACTGAGTTGCACCCCGCTGCGGGGTGTCCTTTATTTTTCTCCTTGGAAGGTGGCAACCCTAGTGTCAGCTGTCTTTTGCCGCTGCGCTCACAGCGCTCTCAGTTGAAAACAGTCTAACTTTTGGAACAACTCTCTTCTTTTCTCCCTCACTGACCAATCAGATTCAAGACGGCGCAGGACAGACAACATCATGCTCTGTCAACAAGAATGGTGGAAGAAGACGCTAGTTTGACTGGTCTTTTCGAGGGAACAGTTTCCAGGTAGAGCTGCTGCTGATGACAGGACACCACTCATATATTGTTTTCATGTTTTCTTGGTGATATTTCCTTAAATTAAAGCAAACATTACCACAAAAAGCTATCGAAAAAACAACTGACGGACATTACGGAGGGAAGCAGAAGTTCACTTTTGTAACCTAGCGACAATGAGCGCTAGTGAGAAGCGCTCTGAAACGGAGATCGAGGACGCTGTCAAACAGTATTTGTGGACACACGCCTCTACATTCTCAACTTATCAAACATGGCAGCTTTCACTGTGGCTTAAAGACTTCACTATATTAAGTTAAAGCTGTGTCTCAATTCAGGGGTGGCATCCTTTTTAGGACTCAGACTAGTTATCCTTCAAAGACCAATCAGGACCATCTGAAATGAGGCTGTAAGGAGGGCACGCCGTTTGTTTCACCACCCACCCTTATCCTTTTGGTTTCTAATCTGCTGCCCTTGTTGCCCCAGCAACCTCAACAGATGCACCTGAACTACATAACTAATGTCATGTAACTTAACCTTTTATTTAAAGACAATTTAAAATTCCAAGGCCTCTTTTGTATTTCTATAACATAGGTTTTGGTTATTTGATTGAGTTGAAACAAATTACTGTATTTTAAATTTCATCACACTCCCTTTTGATGGTCCAACATCATGTTTGCCGGGGATGCACTGGATGCCACCTTTGTTTTCTGGGGAAACGAGGACTCATCCGTCGGCTGCATTTAAAGGACTGTATTCGATGCACTGCTGTGATGTTATTAGGCTTCAAATGGGTAGTAGTGTAGTAGTAGTGGGACATAGCCTGTAGGTATATGCATCTAACAATATTTCTGGATGCTCTCGGTTAGGTCAGTGGATCCCAACCAATTTCCTTGGAGTAAGTTTCTTATTATTGAGTTAATTGATCTCAGAGCAGACAGACCCTTACATCCTTGATTAAAATATTTGTCCTTTAGACTTGGAATAACAATATATTCTATGAAAGGACTGGATCGCTCCTTTTTCTCATTAAGTCTGCATTATGGTGAACTTATAATGAAATTACACTCGCAATTCAATGACCGCTGCACTTTACGGAAAAGTGTTTTTTTTTTTCCTGTGGGTTGACCAATTTGCCATGTGCAGAGGCGATCAATATCACAAATTACTTAATCCTGCAGACCCCCCACCACACAGGTCGCCAAATGAGGGCACACAATAGTCTTGAGCAATACATCTATTTTGTGTGTAGCTGGGTCAACGACCTTATTGAATAACTACTGTCTTGTTTTTACTCGGATGAGTATGTTTGCTCTGTTTTTATAATGCAATTTCAACTCTTTAGTAACTTTACATGGATGGATGCAGCACTGACAAAGCTTCTTAACATCTTGCCTGTATCTCTTTAGCTTCTTAACATATTGTCTGTATCTCTTTAGCTTCTTAACATATTGTCTGTATCTCTTTAGCTTCTTAACATCTTGCCTGTATCTCTTTAGCTTCTTAACATCTTGCCTGTATTTCTTTAGCTTCTTAACATCTTGCCTGTATTTCTTTAGCTTCTTAACATCTTGCCTGTATCTCTTTAGCTTCTTAACATCTTGCCTGTATCTCTTTAGATTTTAACAAATATTTTAAGTTAAAAAGCTAAATGACTTTAGCATCACTTGCATGTAGCATCTATGAGCTTTTTTAACTTTTCACCTTTACATTTACATTTTTCCCAGTTTTAACTTGTTGACATAAACAATAGCACAAAACTCTGGCATTCTGTAGCTAGTGTAGCTAGCTTTCGAAATGAATCATTGTAGATTGAGGGTCACCCTTACAAAGTTTAAATACTAATCCAGCTCTACTATAACTTGTCTATGCTTTTGTTGCTGTCAGTGATTTTATGTGCCTTGTATTTAAGTTTAAATTTTCTTCTGGGCGTAATACAAAACAAATGAGCGCAATTGTGAGAGCTTGCGTTACAATTGAGCTGGTGTCAGGATGTGATTAGCCTGGCTTAATCTGAAATCAAATGAGGAGAAGAAACAAAAACCACGTTCACAAACTTTCATTGTCTTTACCGTGCAACACTTTAGATATTGAAAAACTTCACATCTTAATCTAAGACAGCTATGAAACCAAAATATTTTACTTTTCCTCAAATACTTTTTTTTTCAGTCTACAGAACACAACACGTACACACACAATATGGAGATTCAATGAACAATCTGCAAAGGAGTCATTTTTACATAAAGACACTTTATTAGCTTATACATACATCTCTGGTTATAATCATTAGTTATATAATACCAAGAAGTCAAAAATAATAACTGTAGTTATATATTTATAAAACTAAGCAGATATACTACTCTTGACTTTTAAAAACATAATATGTCTTTGATAATATATCATAGTTCTTGTATTGATGAATCAGTCACAAAATCTAGAAAAGAAACTCACAGGATGAAGAGGTTATACATCATGGATTCAGGATAAATGTTTATGTCTGTATGTGTTTATCATTGTGAGCCACTGTGTGTGTGTTGTGTCTCATTTTCCTCACATCCACGTATCTAGACAAGAATAACACGTCTCGATTATTCCATCGAAGAGAGGAGATTCTGTGAACACTGCTCTGAAAAAGAAAGTAAAACATACAGGGATAAATTACCGCTCATATTTTGGAAAGGACAGACATCTCTGGAGAAGTCATTAGCACTGATGCTGATCCCGCTGAATCGAAGCTTAGCTGTCACTAATCATATCCGCTGTGGTGGATCTCTAATGGATGCTTAAAAACACATTTTCAACATCAACTTTCAAAGTTTGTTTTCCCTCAGTCAGTGAGTCTTTTTAATTTATTCTTCTGACCTTGGACTGTGTGTGTGTGTTTGTGTGTAAATGCTTTTAGTGAATTCTAGTTTCTGTTTAAAAGCAAAGTACAAAACAGAGTTTAGAAGGTACAGTATGTGTGGGAGCATTAAACCATCAAATAAAATAATCTCGATAAACCCTCCCACAGTTAAAAGAGGGGTTTTTTTTCAAACTAGCTGAGGAAATAAAGAGACGAAAGATTATCCTTTTTTATTAATTATTGATTTTAAAGATGAAAATTCAAGTTTCAAGAGCAACAAATGAAATGTGCTTAGCTGTTTTCTGAGCTATCTGACATTGACTGTATGTTAGGGGCTAGCTTAACTCATAGACTGTATAAAACATGGAAATAAGCTCAGTGATGTCACCCATTGGTCACATTGGAAATGATGCCTCAAACTAACCTTCGGTCGTCCAAGACAGAGAGCTGGAGCTGATGCGGCCCTTAAAGGTAGATTATTTTTATTACCAAAATCTCAAATATAGCCTAACTAAATGTGTTCTTGAGTAATGACTTTAAAAAAGGGTCAAGTCAAACCCCCCTGGGTTTGTTGCTCTCAGCTCTGAGTTCACACTGATGGGAGGATGCTTCCTTCAGCTTCTTTATGTATCACTGATGTGTATTTTCCAACAAGCTCCTCCCTGTCCAACCATTAGCGCTGCTACCAAGTGGGGGAAGAGACACAGCCCCGCCCACTCATCTATACTCTATGTAGATACATAATGGCAGAGTTTCATGGAGGGGCAATAGACTTTCTAAACAGCTGAAAATACTTTTTTGGTCTGAAATACTTCAGAGAAATAAGATCCAAATCAACAGTGGGCTGCATATCTGAATGAAGATCTGTCATAGAAACATTTGCACTTGGTAGGAACATGAGGGAGGGGAGGGTGTGTGTGCAGAGGGACAGCCTTCTTTTGGTTTAATAAAGCACTTGCCCATCAGTCAGATCATCAACATGATCAGCTGATAGGCAGCTGATCATGTCCCGTTTTTATCAATAACTCTTATCCTTCATAAAAGCAAAACAGAAAAGTAAAAAAAAAACACCCCTAATATTGAACTCAGATTTCAATTATTAAAAACTTTCAGGATGCTTTATTCTGCCAGCTTGTACGGGTAAAGGAACAAGCTGTTGCTGCTAATGTTGGCTTTTAAGCTAGCAGTAGGCTAACTTTGGCTTTTTCAACTATGCAACAGTCTCGGTTTAGCGTTAGCATTGCTAGATATTAAACGTACAACCCACAAATCTCTGTGTCCTCTGGTTTTTGCAGCTTCACATCTCCTTAACATGCTGTGATGAATAGATGGTGAGACATGTTATCTCTGTCTGGATACCCAGAAGTTTGGACAAAAGACAAACACACACACACAACACCATATATATGACTGAACGCTGACACAAGGTTAAGATTACTATAACACTGTTGGTACAGTATAGGAACGGACCTTTCCACAAAATCTGAAAAAGAGCAGAAAATTAGCGAACATTTTCTCCCTAACTTGACAAGAAAATATGAATATTTCCCCAACACACATCCTTATATGTTCTCTCTGTAACCCTTTCATTTACAGCACCCTAGTTGAATGCCTGATAACAACACAGAAGCTACACAGACTTCTGAATATGGCAACTGTGACACGTTTACTTTTCCGTTAGCTTATTTCTATCTAGAGGTAAATGCTAGCTGTGCTGGTTACTCCTGTTTCAAATTGGATTAATTGTAATGCTTACATGGTTTTATTACCACACAAACAGTAGTTTAAGAAAAGCCTGGAAGTTTATTTTGCTTGCAAATTGGCTCAAACAATTATTCAATAATCAAAGTAAGGTTAGTAATTAGTCCTTGATTTGTTTCAACTCTTGTTAATTGCAGCAAAAAGTCCAACTGGGTAATAAACACAAGAGCTCAATAGCCAAATTGTCCACCATTATGGTGTGTATTGCTGGTTTCAAAATTTGCAAAAATTCCTTCCTGGTCTGCTGTAAAACATTATCTTTGATATCCACTAATTGCCGACTAAGTAGGGCAAAGTATATCCACTTTTAAATAGCACCACACATTTTGATTATTGGTGCTGTGATAATGGTTTTTTTTAATTGAGAAAGTTGTTTTTGGTGTGTGAAAAAATGTTTATAATAATCTGTCAACCCAAAAGACCTTAAAGGCTGTATAGGCGACTCGGGTGTTACACCCATTGTAGACAGTCATGACTCAGAGAGTTATTTTCAGAGGATATACTTGATTATATTTAAGTGTGAAAAATCACATATAAAGCCTTTAACACTGATGACATTCTGTCCTGAAATATGTCCTTTGTCAGACCAATGTAATGGAAAAAGTGTTTGAAACTACTTGATCTCAACATGCCTATCTGCTAAAATTTCACCTGGTAAGTTTTCTTAGTATTTAAGTTTGAACTCAGAATGTTAAACTGGGAATCAAAATTGTGAATTATTTTTCAATCAATTGACTTTTTGACAGCTGGTTCAGCTCGGGATTTACCGTAATATTTAGTGTTTAAGACACTTATTATATTTTTTTCCATCTATAAAGTGGTCTGCGATCCAGCTGACTAGAGTTGGCGAAAGTAAATTCAAGAAACAAAAACATAGTTAACCAAATTTAGTTGAAGTTAAGAAGTTAATAACGGACATGTGCACAGCTTCCCCCCCATTGTGTATTCAAAGCTCTTACTATGCAGTGTTCTGGGATACAAAGTGACGACAGATCAGGCTAACAGCTTTCACCAGCTTTTCTCCATCATCAGGTCATAAACATGCATTTAAACTGCTCATTATGCACATTTTAGACTTGGAGGAATCTGATGGAAATTGTCCTGCAGGAAGACAGTTAAACTTTTCCCCCCTAACACATTGTTTCTGATATGCAACTAATATTCAAGATTCTACATTAAGAAAAAGTAATAATGTTGAAGTGAAACTAAAGTCAAAGTTTACTACCTCATAGGCTCATAGCTTCAAATACACTAAGAGCTGACAATGGAGAAATAATAGAAGACGGTTCATTTGTAGTCACCAGCCTCAATGTTAACAACCGGAAACCTTCATGGATTGGCTCCAAAATCAATTGGTTGATAAAATAGAGCTAAACTTGTTTGTAGCCTGCCTGATTGGATAACCTTTTGTGTATCTTACCCAGTTGGACGTTGTATCTATGTTGCTGTTTTCCCAAATTGTTGAGTTCAATGTTACCACAAATGCCAGAAAAATGACGGCTACCGCTGCTCAATAAAACAAGAATATTTTTGCTTTCTTTAGTTAGTTATTTTGTGCTTTTAGTCCAGGGCCACAAATCTTTTTGTCAAAGTAGTTACCATTGTCTTGTGGTTGGGCATTAGGTTTTAATATTCACTGGTGTTGTGATTGTGTAGAGAAGTGGCTGTAAGCTCCAACGTTGGCATGAGAAGATACTCTTCCACGTTCAGTTTCATTCATCCAAAAGGTGTCTGTCTTTCCAAAGAGGTAGGACTATTTTGTTGGCAACACAACACTTCTCGGCTGTCTTTTTTTTAATTTTCTCCCCATAGTTTCTTCATTTTGGCAATGCAGGGATGATCCTTTGCCTGTCCGAACACTGACATTCAGTCTTTTCTGGTGGTCCACAGTAAATGCATAGCAGCAGCAACAGCAGCAGAAGACAGGGCAGAGAGAGTGTTTCAGAGGTTTTGCCTCCTTTGTTTTCCTTCTTGCACATATCTGCGTCCTTATTCTTCACTGCTTGACGTATAATTCCATGATCATTTATCCATCCAGTTATGCATCGATTTAATCGTCTATCCATCCATTCATCCTGCTAATAACCCTCTCCTTCTCTCTCCAGGGTTTGTGTTGTCAAAGCAGCATCTGATCAAGAGGCATGTCATGGTCAGGAGGCATCAAAGCTGAAAGACAAGAAAGGATTGGTGAAACTGCTGCATGCGGATGCATGTATTTGCATTTGTCTGTGTGTGTGTGTGTGTGTGTGGGTGTGCCTGTATGTGTGTGTGTGTGTGTGTGTGTGTGTGTGTGTGTGTGTGTGTGTGTGTGTGTGTGTGCAGAGCCTGTGCTCAGCAGAATGCCAGGATCTGTCGTGTCCAGGTAAAGATGGAGACTGATTTATTCCACCATTAGGAACTGCTTCATCATTAAATATTAACCCAGCGCCATCACTCACCCTGCGGCCAGTGCATTAAAGCAGGGGTCACACCAGGCTGACCTCTCATACTCTCACGCACACACACACACACACACACACACACACACACACACACACACACACACACACATACACATACACACACACGTTTGCCTTTTTCTTTTACTGCACGCCACCTTCAACAAAAAATTGCTTCTGGTGTCAGGTCAGTAGCTACTACTGAGGACATTAGGCTCATATCCTCAGGAGATTCTGGGAATCTGGGTTTTTTCCAACCCAGCATTGAAGCTAGTTGTAGTTTTGGCTGCACAAAATGGCCCAACACCTCCCTGAGACACTATCTCTGTTTTTTCCTTTAAAATTAGATTTTCAGGGGTGTTGTGGTTGATTTTGCTACTTTTAAAAACACTGTGAGATATTATCTACACTGCTTTAAAAAATCCAGTATCTTGCTGCAGCAGGAAGTGAATGAACAATACATATCTGTTTAACAGAGAATTTTACCTGCCAAGTAAACAAAGATAGAAAATAGTTTGTTAATAAAGCAGATACCTTCCTCAAGGGTTGATGGAGAATAAAACAGAGCTACAGTATGAACAGTATGACTTACACTCGGCAGGAGGACACAGAACAGGACAATTCATTCAAGTTAGGTCTAATTAGATCTGAGAAAAAAAACTGTGATAATAATGTTCAATGTTTATAACAATATGAAATATGATGAAAAAAAGCTTTTTTTGGCCAATATTATATTCTAGTTATCTTACAGAATGTGTGCTGTCTTGAATGTGTGTGTGCTTGTGACTCACCTGTCCCAGAGCTTTACACTTCTACAGGAGTTGGTGCAGCAACCAGCAGAAATCAGAGCTGCAAAGAAACACAGAGAAAACAATTAATAATCAAAACTGTGGCGGCACTCACTGTCAAATCTGTGTGTGAGTATATTGTGAGTGGCTGTGTGCTTAATCATCTTAGTCAATTTTCTTCCGATATTCCCAACACACACTCACAGTGAAAGGTGGATCTCCTCTACTCTGATCTGCTTCACTGACTCTACAGCACAACACTTTCTCTTTCTGTCAATCCACTTTAATGCCTGTCTTGGATGGGCAGCCACTGGCAGCACTTCCTGTTACCCATCATCCTCTCCTGTCGGTTCATTTTGTGACAGTTACTATAAATATGTCAGCATGTCTGAATCTGTTTCTGCTGCGAAATGTCTTTTTGAAATCCTTTGCATTCAGCTAAGAGAGGAGCATGATTTGGAAATAAATGATTTTAAAAAATGAACTGTCAATTAAAAATGTATGTCTGCCATGATGACAAGGAGGGAGTGGAAGCTGGTTTTTAATCCGTCTCCAGTTGTGACCTCTACAGTATCACAGCAGCTCACTTTCAGCTGAATAATGTGGCAGTTCTTAGAAATGGAGCTTCACTTCATACCACACACATAATCACACTGTCATCTAAATATCTGGTGATTTCTGCTGTTTCACTGCCAGCAGCTGTTTTTTGTGTCCTCAGAGGGAGATATGAGTGTCAGCCAAACACCTCAGTGTTTTACACATCACACAAACATTTCTTTTCATGTCCACATGCTGTTTCCCAGCAGGGGTCTTCACTTTTTGTCAGACGTATGTATGCATATATGGATAAACCATAGAGGGTGTGCCATATATCATGTGTACGGCAGAGATTGGCTCTAGTTTGGGGATGTTCCTTGAGACTAAATTTCCCTGCCAAAAAAATATAATTGAAAAAAAGATTAGTCAAGACGTTTAGAAAAACTTCAGAAAAAGTCAAAATTGAAGACCATTTATTTGACACATCTAAACACGAGTTCACAGCATCTGCAGGTAAACAATGTCACATTTTTTTGGCGAGTGCGGCTAACATTAGCAACTTTAGCACCGCTAACGTTCAGGCCTCCTTGCAGGTTATTGTCCACATGCCTGAATATGGTTTACGTATTACTCCAGTCCAATGATTACATGACAGTTTTGACGGACAAAGCCTTCATACTGTACAACTTAATCTCCATTTTCTAGATCAAAATACTGCCAAACCACTAGAGGCTCCAAGATACCATCTGTTGACTATGCTAGTCTACATCTGGGTAGTAGCTATAGCCATGACTAGTGGCAGACAGCTGCCTTACACACAACATTTAACTGATATCAATTCAAATTGATAAAACAATTATATATTAGTTTAACCTATAGTCATTTTGGTGGTGACAATAGCACCTGCATATAGTTGGAGATTAAAAGAAACAAGATCGTATCATTTGATACGATCTTGTTTTTTGAGGGGATAGCATGTTGACTAATGTGAGTAAGACGCCAACATAACATTGTTTGTTGAGCCTAATATGTTGAATATTCAATACTAGAATTCTAGTTATTAATTTGCTCGGATATTACATACATGACCCTGCACACATCAAAATTGCACCTCAAATATGTCAAGATCATTTATGAAAATCATTTTTAGGATTTTATGTTTTTGTCATGGCTTGGTACCCAGAATTAGGATATCTCAGGGTCCAGTCTTGTTCATTAAGTGGCATATTTAATTATAGAATGTAATCTTTTGGATATTGTCTGTATCTTTTATGAATTAAAGCGTATCGCTAAATTGCAGTGTTGTTCTTTTTGTGAACTTTATTTGAATAAAAACTTTAAGGCTGCAGTGAACAGACTGCTGCAGAGAAACCAGCTGCTTCCACCAGTTTACCACGCTTTGACTCGAGGCCTGCGGTACATGTTGTACAACTCCAAAGTGAGCATGTGGCGCAGCAGCTGGAGAGGAAGGGAGGCTGACCACTGACTGTGGTCATTTATCAACCCTCAAACACAGCTTAACCACTCGCGTGTGTGTGTGAGAGTGAAGGAGCAGGATATCCTCATTCGAACAAACTCCGTCAAATCTTTGGATCAACCTGTTTAGCTCCACCTCTCGTAAAAACCATTCAGTCACACTGCCCTCGTTCTAATGTTGACCTGCTTTATGCCTCTTGTGTCGTCTCAGTGGGCCAGGCTGTCAAAGACACACTCACACATACACGCGAATGCACACAAACAGGCAAAGAAGCACGGGGCCTCTGGGTTAGTTCACAGCTGTGTTCTCTGCCTCGCTTCAGTGCACCTCGCTGTGTGTCGGAGTGATGGACGGAGGAAGGAAGAGACAGGGAGAGAGACGAGTGTCAGGAAGCAAGAGAATGGAGGCTAGTAAGGTTGTGTCTTTGTGTGTGTGTGTGTGTGTGTGTGTGTGTGTGTGTGTGTGTGTGTGTGTGTGTGTGTGTGTGTGTGTACCAGCCTCTTTTCCTGATAGTTCTTTTTGTCTTCCTTTCCTTTTGTTGAGATAACACAGACCAAAGAGAAGAGAGACGGAGGATCTCTTTGAACAAGAGAACAGACCTCCTGTCCACCATCAAAGTGAAGCCACACACACACACACAAAAAGGTGGTGGAGGGACACAGCGGCAGCTTTTCTGAATTCAGAGTCTAATTTCGGCACAATCATAACCACCTACGCTAAAATACACACGCACACACACATGCGCGCGGGCTGAATATGCTGCATCTATTTGAATACATAACTCATAGAGAGAAGGCTCGGAGCAGACACCTGGGCACTTGTGTTTCAAATTTCGTCTACAAAGGGGATGGTAATATGTGTGAGTTCATGCGTGCACTTGTAAATGTGGCGTGCGTACATGTGTGTGATGGGCAGCGTTCTTAAAATGTGAGTTCCATTTAAATGCAAAAATGTTTCCGTGTTGTGTGGTAATAAGAGGAGAAAAGGGCTTCAAAGCTGACTGGAGATGAATTGTCGGGGAAGCAGCTGTTGGCCTAGTTAGAAGGCCTGTCCTTAACACATGCAGGACCTCTGATCGCACACACACACACACACACACACACACACACACACACACACACACACACACACACACACACACACAAAGCGGAAGAGGCACACACACACACACACACACACACACACACACACACACACACACACACACACACACACACACACACACACAAAGCGGAAGAGACACACACACACACACACACACACACACACACACACACACACACACACACACACACACACACACAAAGCGGAAGAGACACACACACACACACACACACACACACACACACACACACACACACACACACACACAGCCTCAAATAACACAAGTTCACACACAATGACACACAAGCTCCACTTGACCACGGCCACACAAGCTGCCATAGCCGTCAAACTTTGCCACAGACTTTTGCTGACCTCCCCGGGTGTGTCACCACTGAGTGTGTGTTTGTGTGTGTGTGTGTGTGTGTGTGTGTGTGTGTGTGTGTGTGTGTGTGTGTGTGTGTGTGTGTGTGCACTTGCAACAGTGGATCTGGACTCTTGTGAAAGTGTGTGTCCCTGATTATGCTGCACTGTAAGCATCCCATAATCCACCAGGGCCCTCAGGTCAAAGTTAATGACTTTCCTGCCAAATATCCCGAGGCTTCGCCACCTTCCTGACCCACTTGGTCATAAAAAGAGGCGCCACATTACATGTAATATACAATAAACCTGCAGCAGGCAATATCTTTATCGAAGTCGAACTCACCCCACATCATGAAACAAGAAGCTATAAAAGAGAGGAGTCTCATTTCAACAGTGATCCTGAAGATTTCCTCTGTGTGCTTCAAATTCTGGTTACTAGGGATGCAACGACACCTTGCAACACAATATACAATTTTTAATCAATTTGACAAGAAATATATATTGCAATATTTGGAATTTACCATCAGAGAGCGCTTTCTGCTTTTAGCTTCAATTTACGACATCAGTTGCTGAAGAAGAAAAGCCTACAGACATGACGGAAGCGAGTGAAGATTTTGAGGTTTAGAATACATGTGTTGTTTGAAAGCAGGCGTAGATGCGAGGTGAGCAGAACAGAGTGCAGATACTGCAAGAGTGTGATAAATGACACGTATAGCAAGACCAACGTGATGCAGAATGTAAAAAAGTGAATCAGATTCTGTCATGGATTGACCTCACTCTCATGTCTACATCAAAATAAGAAAATCATTACAAATTGTCATACATATTGTATAATGAAGCCTGTACTGTAATACGTATCATAAGAAGAGTGTTTCGTCACATCCTTAACTTTCTAACCAACCTGGCTGCTACTGGGAAATGATTCCACCTACAGATTGTGATTGTACCCCCCTCTGAGAGAAATCCCTATTTCTTTTAAACAGAACTATTGGATGTTCCATCAGCCTGTTTGATTTCTGGGTAATGAAGTCTGTACTTTAACATTTGATGTACAAAAACATTAACCTTGTAAAAAACTGGATTTTCTGGTCTACCAACGCCTTGATCAGACAAGACAATACCTACTAAGTGAAATAGAGCGCCACAGGAATGAGTCCTAAAACCCGGAAGTAAGTTAGCATTTGAGCGCCATGGGGTCTAACGTCTAAAAGTCAATGGGAATTTTGAATGGGTTTGTGGTTAAACGCCTGAAATAAGGTCTGTGGTTAACACAAGCTGAAGAGATGTTGGTGTTTTGTTAGACCACATAAACTACGTTAGGTAATACCCCCACTTTTTGAAAATTTTACTCGTCTTTAAAAAGGCGGTTGCTAACAAGTGGCTAAATGAGACTACAGTGGTTGTCGGGGACATTAAATGTCATCACGCCGGACACAGAGGACGGGAACTCTCTCACTAGTCGGAGATGTCTCCTGTAGGTTTAATCTTTAGGTTAAGGTGAATATTATGTTAGTAAACTATTTATTAAGCTACGTGGATTAGTTTATCGGAGATCGTCTGAAGCATAATGCTAGTGACTTCACAATCATCCGACCGTGGTGTAGTTAGCTTGTAGCATAACGTTAGCTTTTTACTTCTGTCGGCTGCATTAACGCTTCAAACATCATAAAAATGGTGTTCATCTGTGAAGATTATCCTGCTGAACAAAACACCTATGCTTCAGAAACGTGTGTTTGACTAGGCGAATTCTCGTTAGACCCCATGGCGATGCTACTTCCGGGTTGGCCAACAAAAATCTGTCATATGGTTTGTTCTCTATAGGCAGCAGTAGATCAGCAACTCCCATGATCTGCAAGATCAAAATACCATCTCTGTTTATAGGGACTGGTGGATTTAAAGAGATTTTGACTGCAGTTTATGGGTTTAAAATAACAGATCACAACATAGATACATTTGTGGTGGAATTCTTTCCTTAAAGTTTCTTAAAGTTGGATCAACAATCAGAGCCTCAACAGAGCAAACATTTTACAGGAGATCCTCGACATTCAGCAATATACAGCCATGTTTTGGCTGATTGTTCAAATGATCTACTTGACTAATACCAAAATAGTTTGAACATTGTAGATCCGTAAACTATAAATCTGCTATATCGTGTTAACATCACGATGGAGATGTGCACATATGCAGTAGTCATATCGCAGGACGTGCGATGCCAACTATGTGACCTGAGGCACATCATGCTGCCACATTCAATGGTGCAAACAAAAACCGCAAGTTTTTCTCTGTCTGATAGCAACTTCAGTGGTGACAGAACTGACCGTCGTGCAGGCATGGTTTGTGTTTCCCTGCGTGTTTAAATGTAGGCTGGAGATCGTGCTGCTGTCATAAAACCTGTAATGACGCTCGAGGCAGATGCTCATTTAAGTGAGGCTGATTTAAAATGAGGGTATTTCCCCTATCAGCGTCAACAGCTTGCTAATGCTCTGGACACAATTAAGGATAATACATTTTGATTGGTTTCAATATGAAGACAAATTGATCTGTTAGAATAGTCTCTTTTTTGTTTTAAAAATCACAAAATTGTATCCATCTATCCACTATCTATACTGCTTTTCCATTTCAGGTTTGTGGGGGCGCTTTGGGCGAATGGCACGGTACACCCTGGACTGTTCACCAGTCAATCACACGGCCGCCACACAGAGACAGATAACCAGCCACACTCACATTCACACCTACGGGAGATTTTAGAGTCAGCAGTTAAACTAACAAGCATGTCTTTGGACTGTGTGAGGAAGCCGGAGTGCCAGAGAGAGCATACACATGTACATGGAGAACATGCAGACTCCACACAGAGAGGCTCCTGTCCGACTGGGATTTGAACCAGGAACCTCCGCGCTGTGAGGCAACAGCGCCTACCACTGCACCACCGTGCATCCAAATCATGATATATAATGCAAAAAAACAAAAACTGCAATATCATTTTTTTCCAAGTTTTGTTCAGCCCTAATGAGTAGATTTGGATTTGCAGGGACTGACTGATGATGAATACACTACCTGGATGCTTTTGGTGTCATTCAAATGAAAAGCCAGACCCAACCAATGGTTTTGTTTAAACTCTAAAAGTTCTACTAAGAATCCAAATTTAAAGTTGAGGATTGATGCATTAGGCACATATTTACCACCACAAGTTAACACAAGCGATGGTTATTTACCTCAAACTGGCATCAAAAGAGACAAGATTTCATACTTCAAGGCTGAATAGCTCAAAACCAAACCTCACTGCTATATGAACCTTCAGACAAAGTTGCTGACATGTGCAGAATGGTACATTTGATGCTGGAGGTGGAGATGAAATGTATCACAGTGAGAGAATGCATACATTCACAGTAATTCACAGTACAGCAGGATGAAGAGTTATAATGTGTTGTTAAATAAATATGTGTTAACAGATTTTCATAAAGTGTTCATCCTTTTAATCAATTTGTATTTCACAAATTTATGAACAACTACAGATGAGCACTTCCGCTGTATGTTGCTTATAGTCAGAAAGTTTACTTGAAAGTAAAGCCTTTTTTACATAAGAGCAAAACTCCTGAAAACTACTTGAAATGTTTTAGGGTTGGCAAATGTGAGAGCGCAGCAGGAAATATTCGGGAAAAATCACACAGAGAGGATGGGTTGGGGTGATGAAGTGTATATTTTGTGTACTGAAAGTATTTGAGGACAGCACAACAAAATCCTAAAGGTTCACTTTTTTTTCAGGCTAAGATTTCAGTGTCTTCAAACAAACAAACTCAGACTGAGTACACTGATTAGAGACCTGGGGCCGTATTAAGAGTTACTTCTAGTGACAACATTCTAAGAACATTCTTTGAATCATGAAATTTTCTAAGAACTCTCCCTCAAAGTAAAGACTAGATCCTTGTCAAGATGAAAGTTATTCACAAAGTGTCTGAGCCTTTAAGAGAGCTCCTCAGGTGTAAAACTGTTAGGAGTAGTGAGGAGGACTTTTAACAGGATGAAGAGTTTCTCAAGCTGAGGAGAAAACAGAGAAATGTTCTCCAAACACTGATTAAGAATATTATTGACTCATAGTTGGGCAGAATAGACTCAATTGATTTGTGCAGACATTTCAAACCATCTTTGACTTTTTTCAGTACAAAGTGAGACATGTTGAGTTACTCTCCATGTGGTTACCTCCACAGGTGCATCCAATCACTAATGAAGACTCTTCATGGTGATATAACGGTCAGCATGTGAAGAAGCTGCTGCACAAGTGGTCATGTGATTTCAAACATCTGAAAAAAAAACACTGAGAGGCTTTTGAACACACAAAGTATGGACCTGTAAGAAGAAGTGTTTGACAGCTGATTTTGCAGTTGCCTATAGCAACAAAAGAAGGACACTTTCTGGCTTGGGCACTTCATGTCAAACTTACCTGCCACACTTTGTTTGATGGGGCCTTTAATGTTGTAAACTAGCCTCATGTTAAAGGCCTTGTAAGTCCATATAACAATATGAGTATCAGGGTGGTTTCATCTGTTTTTAAGAGAGGAACACTGTAGAAATGTATGTTTGCTATTCTTTCTCCATGCAGCTCATCCATCTGTGCTTAGCGCTGACACACCTACAACACAGAAGCATATACTGACAGCAAGAGCAGGAAGTAAAAGGTGTGCAGACCCCTCCCCCCACACATCCCTGTTTCACAGCTTTGCCACTTCAGCCAGGCTAAGAAGACGAGCCTCAAAAATACCCTGACGCGCTATGCAGAGTCTGAACCCTGGAGAATAAACTGTGCACACACAGGAACAGACGCAGATGCATCCGCTCGCTCTCTGCCTGTCACTCACTCACACTCTGCTCGTGCCTCCATCTCTGAGGGGGCTGCAGGCTGCAGGTGTGTTTAACCCTTTCATGTCACTGTTACGTCATGTTCTAGGACATTTATATCTACATTAAGCACACACGCACACACCACAGGCCATATCATGTGAAAAACACAATTGCTACTGTATGTAGAATACCAGTACTACTTTTTTATATGTGCTCTTTGTCATCAGTTAGTTTTGAAGGCCTAAAAGACACTGGACACAACACGAAGAGAAAACAGTGAAGATTATTTTTTAGCATTTCAAGAATGTAAGTAGACTGATGGAAGAATCTTCAACTTTAGTTTCAGTATTAGTAGGTTTAATAAATAAATAGAGGAAGATTTTTTTTTTTAAACAAAGAGGAAGTCATTTCTGACATTCGCGTTTTCTAGTAACGTTCTCGAAATCCATATAAAAATAATCTTTCTCCTCATTCATAGCACATACATAAGGTCAACGTTTCAATTGTATATTTGAAAAGGCCAAATGAAAATAAAAGTCTGAGTCAGAACGTTAATATGATGTTAAAATCTATCGGATATATTGCGTTTGTCCGACTAAAACTGGACTTTAAAAAAAACATATATACGCGTTAATCTGACTGAATTCATAGATAATGTAGTTGGGAGTCGATTTACTCTTTGATTGAGCTGTACCGACAGAACATTCCTGAGCCGGGATTTGATCTAAAAGTCCAACTGAATAAATACGTAGAAGAAAGTGATGAAGAAAACAAGACAACTGTATCAATATGGTGAGTGCCGGAGTGAGAACTGTGGCCCTTTCCGAATAGCCACAGTTCAGTATGCAGTACGTACTTCAGTAGGGAGTTTCAGTATACTGAACTCTCGTGGTCATTCAGTATGCATTTTTTGGGTCCACCTCAGTATACTGAACATTTCAGTATGGATACTAACTTCCGGGTTTCATGCAGTATGGGAAATGAATTGTATTTTACCACCCACAATGCAGTGCGATATTAAACGTAAATCGTCACGTCACGTCCGCCTCCAAATCAAAACAAACGAGCGTGGATTAATTGAATCAATTTTTAATCTAGAGTTAAAGTCCTGTCTGAAATCACTACTTTTAATTAACAACAGAAAATAAAACAAATGTCTGCATTATTATAAAACCTTTCCCCCTCTATTTAAATAATGATGTCACTATTTAAATGCATCTTTATTGGTTTATTTTACTTTATATATAGTCTTTCATTTGTACTTTCCTTTATGTACTGTATGTTATTTAGTTATTTAATCTGTCTTTTACTTGATTTACATTGTAATATTGTTTTTTGTTTACCTGACTGTATATGAGCATTACTCTTCTTGAATAAAGCTAAACAAAAAAACAAAACAAAAAAAAACGAGTGAATGCGGCCGGTTCGGGTAACGTAAATTACATCACTTCCATACTGAATGAATCAGAAGAAGTAGGAACAAATATCTGCCTACTGTGCGCGCCTACTGAATAGTAGGTACTAACAGTATACAGCACGGATAGTAGGTACTGACTACTACCTACTGAAAGATTGAGTAGGTACTTGGCAATTTGGATACAGCCTGTTTGTTTGGCCAGAGGAGGAGACAGAGGAGGAGACAGAGGAAGAGACAGAGGAGGAGACAGAGGAGGAGACAGAGGAAGAGACAGAGGAGGAGACAGAGGAGGAGACAGAGGAGGAGACAGAGGAAGAGACAGAGGAGGAGACAGAGGAGGAGACAGAGGAAGAGACAGAGGAGGAGACAGAGGAGGAGACAGAGGAGGAGACAGAGGGAGAGACAGAGGAGGAGACAGAGGAGGAGACGTGTCAGCTGAAGGAGTTAAAGATTTTGAAATAGATGTACAACATGAAACCACTTGCTGACTTCTGTCGATAAAGTAATTATCCTCCACTGCTTGTATACTTGGATAAGGACAGTGGTCCAATTAAATGGCATCTTTGCAAGCCGGAGCTGGACTTAATTGTGCATGTAACAGACTCAGTATAGGGATTAGTACTTTCAGATATACAGTAGGTCTGCAAGTTCACACCATAGATACATACAGAGCTTAATGTTGTACATCCTTAGTGTGTCTTCCTCTGTTGTTGAAACGGTGCTTAGCTCATGGGCTCTTCTGCAGGGCCTGGGAAGTAAACTTCAAATGTAAGCCCCCCCTCCCCTCCTAGTCATACCATGTTGCCCGATGTGCTGACCCACCTTAACACATTTTGTCCTCTACATCTCCTCTCTGAAAATCTTCAGATGATTCCTTGCTTCATTATTATGCTCACAGAACTGAACTTGTGACTTCCAGGTCTGTTTGAGTGATCTATTATTAAAGGCTGTGTCCCCTCTGTGTGTGCCGGGGTTGTTAATCAAGTCGGGTGGGAGCTGGTTATAAAGTTTTTTTTTCTTTATGATGGAGAACAGAGACAAAGTTTTTAAAGTAGAAATTAGTTCACTGACCTTAAATGCACAAAAGAAAATACGTATTTTTTTTACAAACTTTGAAAATGTAAAAGTTCTGACTTCATCTGGATCTTACAGCAATCACAGTTACATAAATGTGCTATAATGGCTTCATGTAGTCACTTATGGTGTGATAACCAAGCGGCAAACTGCTGTGTTGAAAAAAATGAAGCCAATGAGGAAGTGCAAAATCCTGCAGTTTGTGGAGTGTCCGCTTGAGGCTGCCTGCAGAAGCACAGGAAGTCACATACACAACCCCCTATTCAAAATGTCACATCCCAAATTAACATGTTTTACAGCCTGGTTCAGAAAATGAAATGGATCTCATAAGCTCATGTCTCGATCGGCACAGGAGTTAATTTCTTTTAAAACACATCCGTTTTGATTTTATAAGCGTTAATAACAATAAGACGCGTTCCAGCATGGCGACCGACATCGATGGGACTCCAGAGCGCCCCCTGCAGTAACAGATGGCTGACGTCACTCAGGCTTCGTCCATTAATATTTACAGTCTATGGTGACATATTGAAAGCACTTTAGTATACTGCCCTATAGGTAGTATTATGGGCGGCAGTAGCTCAGTCTGTATGTTGGGAACCGGAGGGTCGCCGGTTCAAGTCCCGGCGCGGATCAAAATGGAAGTTGGTCTGGCAGCTGGAGAGGTGTCACTTTCTGAGCACTGCCAAGGTGCCCTTGAGCAAGGCACCAAACCCACTCCCCACCATCAGCTCAGGAGCGCCCGCTGTGGGCAGCTCCGTCACTCTGGCTTCTCTCCATTAGTGCATGTCCATAGGATCCTGTTTGTGCATGTGTGTATATTTCAGCATATGTGTGTGTTCATGACTTACAGAGTGTAAAAACAGAATTTCCCCTTGTGGGGATCAATAAAACAAAAAAGTAAATCTATAGCACTGAGTATATTGTGCCTAAACACAACCACGGTTTAGAAAGCTGTCAGCCGTTTCTTTGAATTCTAATTTTGCTTTTTTTTTTAAACAGCAGGAGGAACAGGTTAGTGTTTCTTGTTTGATTTTTCATATGAATCAGTTGATGTGTGTGTGACTGAAATCTGTCTTTAGGGTCAGAGAAGTGGCAATAAGGACAATAAGATTTGGATTGAGTGGGGGGGGGATAAAGAATTAAAATGATGTGAGAAGAAAGAAAGGTATGCGTGCTTGAAGAGTTACTCGCAGTGCTTCCTGAAAGACACAGTGACCTTCAGCTGTTATGACAGATCACCAAGGTAAATACTCACTATTTTCACACACACACACACACACACACACACACACACACACACACACGCACACACACACACACACACACACACACACACACACTCACAATCTGCGTCAGCCTGTCAACATGCGTCACACACATTGTTAGTGGTCCCACAGTCTTAAGTCTTTTTTTTTCAGTAAGATTCAATCCAAAAGTCTCCTAGATGAACTACGCTGGCGTTTTCTGTCTCTCTCAGTGTAAAACAAGGACGCTCTTACTTCCGCCTGAAAACACACACAGCATCATATTGACACACACGCAATTTGATTTCCGGTTTTCTATCACACACACACACAGAAACACCAGTTGTCTCTAGCTAGGGGAACAGATTGTAGCGGGGTTAGCTGGCCTTGAGGGTCATGAACGTCTGTCCCAATCTAGCCTGCGGGGGATTCAAACCGGGATACGAGCCAGTGAACTGTCCCTTCATTCTGCCCTACTGGACCTTCATCCTGACAGACCAGTGCTGGATGAGTGAACACACACGCACATGGTGTAGAAGAGATGATTTTAGATGTGAGTTTAATGATACCCACGGGGGAAATATCATTATTATTGCTGCAGAAGATTTTTAAATACAACTTTGAAATCAACAAATTGAGGGGACTTAATAAACCGAGGAAGAGAAATAGATCTGGAGGAAATATTAGATCAGCATCGACTCTTTTCCCAGCTTATTTGTACATCATTTTGCACGACTCATTGTCCATGCCAATTTATCCAGTTATCACATTTCAAGCATTGCTTTACCACCATCGGAATTTAATTGGTGTGATTCAAGTGCTAGTCTTCACACACGTTAACAGCACAGCTTAAGAGCCTGAGGCTAAGTGAGCCTTAATGCTTCGTTCATTTTGCAAAGGTGAACGTGTTGTGTTGATCACCTAAAAGTTTCAGCGCGACATCACTTCTAGATGCAGTAGCCTGCTGTTGCACCTTTATCACCAGCTTTCATCAGACTGTAAAAATATAACTATTACTGAACATTTCATTCTTATACAAACACGATATCACGCACAGTCTGTCCAATCATACAGAGGTCCGCTGGTTTAACCGAGGAGCAGCGCTAAAATGCTTCCTTGAATTACGCACGGAGATGGCACAGATTCATGGCGCATAAAGTCAGTGACAGAGTTAGATCACGATAGTGCGAACACGGAGAAGAACGGACTGCCAGACTCATGAAATGTCGTTTAACTGAGTTTACTTAGTTGAAGAACGTGCACTCCACACGGAGCTGATCAGACTGCAGTGATCAACGCTGAAGGATCAATTCAAGTCTGTTGGTTTGGAAACATGTTATCATTTTATAATGCCTCACACTAAAATACCTGAAGATGACTTCGGTCTTTGTATCAAAGACTGTGTGTTTGTGACAACTTATTCATGTGAGCAGGTTTAATCTGTAATGAACCTTAACGAGTGCAAACTGTGCTGTGGTCTCTCTCTCTCTCTCTCTCTAATGCACTGATCCCAGGGCAGGTAGAATAACCAAAGTTTCTATAACCTTGAACAGCAGTATTAAAACATAATATAATAATCTCAAACAAAACATAATGATTGATGTTGTCTTCTGCAATGTGGTATATTTAAATATTTCCATGTGCCAACATGCAGTTTGTAATGACAGTTAACCCCTCTGCTTAATGTACTTTTACATTTTATGCGTTAACATGCAGTTTTCTATACAAGTATCTTTTTTTGTCTTTTTTTTTAATCATACATTAGCCTATATATCCATGAGTTGAGTTATAGTGATGTCTGCAAAATTAGTCCGGCCCACTTGAGGTCTCATTTGAACAAATCCGGCCCCGACTCAATAGGACTTTGACACCCCTGCTCTACACCTTTTTTTTTCTAAAGATTTATTTTTTGGGCTTTTTGTGCCTTTAATGGAGAGATAGGACAGTGGATAGAGTCAGAAATCAGAAATCAGGGAGAGAGAGAGTGGGGAATGGCATGTGGGAAGGGAGCCACAGGCTGGATTTGAACCTGGGCCGCCCGCTTGGAAGACTACAGCCTCCATACATGGGGCACGCGCACAAACCACTGCTCCACCAGCGCCCCACTACACCTTATTCTTGTTTAAAAATCATTCACATTATATGAAAGTTATGGAGAGCGATTAAAAAGGTTACTTTATGGCGTTAAAGGCAATGCAATGAAAAATTTGGGTGCACCTAAAAAAAAAAGTTAGGTGCACCAGTGCAACCAGTATAAAAAGTTAGTCTGGAGCCCTGCTAAGCACCAGATGTTACAGACAGGTACTCTAGTCCAAACAGCAGTAAGACATACAGGAACCGTCACACATTAACTATAATGCACATTTCAATATATATATTTCACGTTTGTGCATTTCATCATCACAATAATGACCAGTGTCATTTCATGCTCATTACTTTTGTGCAGGCCTATGTGAAGTTGCACAGATATCTCACCGGTGAATACTATATGGTCACATATTAATTCCAACCTCAGGAATTTAAAAAGAACAACCCATGGCTCCATCAAATAATTACAAATACAAATTGCTCTTAAGTATTACAGCACAAGACACATATCCTCAATCAAATGACTTGTGCCATTCAATGAAGATAGACCTTGACAACACATTATGATGTAGTCCGACTTTCTGTCTGCAGTATTCAAACAGCCTCCTCACTTTCTGTCTGCCATCTAATCCTAAAGGACAAAGTCATTGTCTCTGATTATAACATGATTGAAAGATATCATTTTTAATATGGTGGGGGAACGAGATGTCTCAGAGGAACTTAAATAAATCTCCTATTGCCGGCAAATTAGGATAATTTGATTATTGAGGGATTTAGCTTGTGAGTTTTTGTAGTGATGCGATTTAACCAGCTAATGTCTTTTAGAGGGGGATTCAACATAGAGTTAAAAACCAACCCCATGGAGACAGGAATCGATTATGGACTAAAGGTCAGCACTGAATCGTTAGACTTGGAAATGATTTCCATTTATTGTATGTATTCTCCTCTGGACCAGAAAATATGAAAAAGTATCTTAAAGGGGACATATTGTGAAAAATGTGAAGATATATTTGGGTAACCTGAGTGTCTACTGACCCACAAAATGTGAAATAAACCCATCCAGCATAAGTCTTACAACACAGAGAAAAATGCTCCGTTTCAAATTTGCTCTCCTTGTGATGTCACAGTGGGATTCTGGTAAAAAAAAAATCCCCTCCCCTGATATCTCCACCCATGGACTCCACCCCCAGAGGAGTGATGTCTACGGGGAAAACTCATGGGGGCTCATTGAATTTAAAGAGACACACACACCAAAACGGAGCGTTCTGAGAGAGCTGGTTTATACAGGGTCACAAACCTCCTCTGGTGCTTGATTCATGTTATATATATTTTGACCAAAGCACAGCACAGATGTTTCATTTAGACCACAGAGGACTGTTTGAAAAGGTGGAAAGGCTTGTCAGGTGATTGAAGGTGTGGTTTGGGCGTGGTCCTGCTCCCGAACCTAAGTTGACATATTAACTTCATCGCTTTAAAACAAGTATTTACATTGAAATGTATTCTCATATATTCAAACTTAGCAGCCTTAATACAAAGAAGACTTTTAATCAATTGTAGCATTGGCTGAAAATGAGTCATAACAATTGATCAACCTCATTAAAACTGATGATTTCTGTCAGATACTGAAGTACTGGCTGGTACGACTGTTCTTCACTCAAACTGTCACTGGGAATGTTTCTATAGTAGAAAGTGTTTCTCTGCAAAATGATTTACAAAGTACATTTGATTTAAAGTATTTGAGTATTTAAACTCAATTCCAACTGTGCATGGCAAGGTCTGTAGATTATGTAGAGCAGTGGGTCCCAAAGGGAGTGATGCAGCACTCTAGGGTGTGTGAAGGGTGTGATTTTGCTCAGAGTGCCACAAGGTATGCTCATTACCAATTTTGTTTTTACACTACTTCAATAACGTTTTGTTTTTTTGTGTTCAATTAAAATTATTTTTCAAAAGATATCCATGGTGTCATTTTAGTTAATAAGGTTGCTATTGTATGATTGATGTGAGCATGTGGGAATAAAATTCAGAGATTTCATCCATTTATAGCACTGACACTAGTTAGCATTCAAATAGATCTTTAATCAAGGCTGGATGGCCTAGCGGTTTTGTCACACACTCTCTGCTCCCAACATTTCCTGTCTCTCTTTATCTGTCCTATCAGCAAAGGCAAAAATGCCCTGAATTAGTATGTAGTGTAAAAGCATTTTGAGTGGTCAGAATACTAGAAAAACTTGATACAATTGAACTCCATTTACCATTCATTATCACATTGTAGTCTCTGTTTTTGTTAACCAAGCAGTATAGCAAGACTTGCAGTCTCGGGCATCCATATTTCTGTTGTCAGTCTCAATAAACTACTGATGTGCAGTTGCCATGTTCACATAACTGGATACAGAAAGTCAGGGGGGGGAGCTGACAGATATCTTAGATGTGACCACTTTAAGCACAACTAGAAGCCAATTTTACAGAGATTTCAATCAATCAATCAATCAATCAATTTTTATTTGTATAGCGTCAACTCATAACAAGTGTTATCTCGAGACACTTTACAAGAAGCAGGTAAAATACCTTACTTATTGTTATGTTACAAAAAGCAGGTAAAAGACCTTACTCATTGTTATGTTACAAAAAGCAGGTAAAAGACCTTACTTATTGCTATGTTACAAAGATCCGGCCTATCCATCATGAGCACTTTAGCAAAGCAGCAAAAGTTACAGTGGTAAGAAAAAACTGTCTTATTAAAAGGCAGAAATCTCTCCACTGACTGGATCCCCGGCTCATGACGAAACAGTCTTCACAGGACTAGACTTGGAAAGGGATAGGGGGAGAGATGGGATAAGATGCAGGAAGAGGGATAGAGAGCAAGGGGGTGGGGGGAGGTAGACCGTCCATCAGCAATCCGGTGGGGAGGGGAGGGGGTGCGTGTGGGGGGGGGGGGGGGGGTTGTTCTGGCAGGCCGCCAACCCACGATCCGGTGGGGAGGGGGTAGTGGTGGGGTGGGGGTTGTTCTGGCAAGCCGTCAACCGACGATCTTGAGGAGCCTAGGAGAGCTCAAGAGCTCCCAGGAAAGTAGGTGGTTAGTGACTGAGATTTATAGATAGATACATGCAGTAATATGATGTACTGTATATGCAGAGAGAGAGAGAGCGAGAGAGAGAGAGAGAGAGAGGAGCTCAGGGTGCCAGTTCCCCCGGTAGTCTAAGCCTATAGCAGCATAACTAAGAGCTGGTCTACACCAGCACCAGCCCTAACTATAAGATTTATCAAAAAGGAAAGTTTTAAGTCTATTCTTAAAAATACAGACTGTGTCTGCCTCCCGGCTGGAAGGCGGTTCCAGAGGCGAGGAGCCCGATAACTGAAGGCTTTACCCCCCATAGTACACTTTGAGACTGTAGGTACCACCAGCAGGCCTGCACTCCGGGACCGCAACGCTCTCGAGGGACAGTACGGCACTAGTAGCTCCTTCAGGTAAGATGGTGCCTGGCCATTTAGAGCTTTGTAGGTGAGAAGAAGGATCTTGAATTCTATTCTAGACTGTATAGGGAGCCAGTGCAGAGAAGCCAGGACAGGAGTGATGTGGTCCCATTTCCTAGTTCTGGTCAGTACACGAGCTGCAGCATTCTGGACTAGTTGAAGAGTCTTTAGAGATTTGCCAGAGCACCCTGACAAAAGAGAGTTACAATAATCCAATCTGGAGGTAACAAATGCATGAACTAGTTTCTCTGCATCACTTTGCGACAGGATATTCCTGATCTTGGATATATTACGAAGGTGAAAGTAGGCTGTTCTTGAAACTTGACTGATGTGAGAGCTAAAAGACATATCTTGATCAAAAAGAACTCCTAGATTCCTAACAGTGGTGCTAGATGCCAGGCTGATGTCACTAAGGACAGTCATTTCAGTCTTATGTGATAAAGCAAAGTGACCTTTAAACCTGTAATAGCTGCCAATATTTCAGTGATGGCTGTCCGACTGTAAGAGGTAATAACACAGGTACCTCCAAATGAATATGGACATTTCTTAGAAACGTTAGGATTATTATGATATCTTAAATACAGGGCAAAGTGAAGTCGGATCTTCTTAAGTGGTTCAATCAGTCTGAGAAATCCAAATGTGTTTGTACTCAGGTTTATTTAAGTGACAGCAAAAAGCTCCAGGTATTCAGAAGTATGTGGATTATGTTTATTAATAGCAGCACCAGTGATATTTTGTGTGTGCCCCCTTGAGTGGAACTCTGTGATTGACTGTGAGTATCTTCAGTTCACCAGGAGGACACTTTCTGCTTATGCATAGTAATATGAGCTCAGGCCAGCCTGACAAAACCTGCTGTGTTTTCAGTTGCACCTAGGACACTGACACTCACAGATGCACGCACACGTGCACGCTCACACACTATCACATGCACACACATGAAAACATTCATGCAGGCCATCTGTTGCAGTGAATACTGATCCTGACCCTTTTAAACAAAAAAATGGTGCTCCTAAATGCATGCACTCTTTGCACTTCTACTGCACACACCTTGTTCCTCCTCTACACAAACACAAACACACATACACGCGTACGCACGCGCACGCACACACACACACACACACACAGATAGCCAAGAATTAATTAAGGCAGGTAATTTTGCAACTGTGCACAATGTGAGGGCTCAGCAAAGGTCTGGTGCCACTCAAACCCATGTGGTGCTACATCAGTGAAACTGTGTAAAATGTGTTTAAACAGAAACAGTTCATTTCTCTGGGACTTTACGCTCAGCAGTAAAGGTAATCAGAGGCCATTGTGGAGGATTACGCCTGTTTCAGTCTGGGTCCATTAGCAGATGAATGATGACAAAAGAGGCCTTTCTCATCTCCTTAATCGGCTGTCAAAGTGACACTGCCTGGGTGTGATGTAAGAGCCACAAATCCTCCGAGCCATTTGCTGAAATGTTAGATAGGAAGGGATGTAATGAAATAAGAGATATTTCTTTATAAATCAGAAGCTTTTCGGTGACCTCACTTTGCCTGCTGACTGGAGCTCAGAGATGTGTGGCTTTTGTGGCTGTGGGCAACAGACAAAAATCTAATCAGTGACAAAGGCAGAAAGAAAAAGGAAATTAATTACACTAAAACTTCTTTGAACTGGGCTTTGGCATGTGGAACTTTTTTTTTTTACAAATGTTGAGAGAAAAATGAACTTTTGCTTACTTTGACTTATTGCACTCCCTCAGAGACAGTAATGATGGCAATAAAGCAGCGGATCAGAAGGAGGTTTGTAAGCTAAGGATGGACATGAAAGGAGTGATGAGCTGGACGGGGAATTTAGATAATGAAGAAGGTGAGCTCAGAAAAACAATAACAAGAAGAACAGCCACAAGCTGCAAAGACTGCAATGGTCCAAGCAGATTGCGAGTGTTTTGATGTTCCTTTCTTATTCAACTGACAGAGATTGATGTCTCTAAATTTCTTTAATGAAGTTAGACCTTGTTGATGCTCGTGAAGTTTTGGGCCAATCAAATCAGAGGAATGTGCCACGAAGCAAACTCAACATACAGAGGCTTTCTTTGAATAAAATGGCTAAACAAAGCCTAAACCTCTAATAGGAGATATCGAGAACCATAAAGCTTGTTCTGAACTCTCTCTTTTAACTCAGGCTTTCTGCTTCAAGCTGTGTGCAACGCTCACTTGAGGGTGTGAAGCACAACATTTGATGCTTCTTCCGCACCAAAACAGATCAGTCACTGCATGGAAGGAGAGGAAAGTTAGCTCAATAACTACAACTAAGACCGTGCATGATACTTTTACTGGAACACTTGTTCGCCTCCAGCACAGTGGTTACAACCACTTCCACCACAATAGTGCAACACCTTTTTCCTCATCCCCAGTATAGGATATAGCACTTAACAAGGGACACTGCAAAAAAGAAATGTATTAATTCATTATTAATTTGTTAATAAGTTTGTTTTACCTCTTGATAAACCATCAACGCTTTGTGTTTATTTCTAATGTGACCACTTCACACAGAACATCTCTTACACTTAAACAGTGATAAACAAGATTTAAGCTGAATGATCAGATGCTTTAATTATACCTTAAAGGTTTAATATGCGATTTTTCACACTTACATATAATAGAAATCAAGTATATCCTCTGAAAATAACTCTGTGAGTCATGACTGTCTACAATGGGTGTAACACCCGAGTCCCACTGTCTGTGATGCTTTCAGAGTTTTCAGAGTCCTATCTTCACTTTGTTTACATCGCCAGGACGGCCGACTGACTCCTCCCCTCACGTATAAAAGTTGTTTAATTGAGGGACTAGAGAAAAGAAGAATAACATACTGTACTCACTGCTTAACTGTGTTTCTAGATCACGCTCATTTCAGGTAAATTTACATGCAGTGTGAAGATACGAGCATAATAAAGATCGCTAGCATTAGCATGCTAACACAACAATGCAGCGCGAGTTGTTTTGGTTTCATGCTGGTGCTCAAGGGCGACATCTGCTGGATCAAAAAAATGGCATATTAAGCCTTTAAAGCCTATTTATTTGTAAATAACTTCAGTTTACGGTTACCATGGTGATCTAGTCAGGTTAAAAGAGAAGCTTTTTCGTGACACAAGAAATCTCTGACTTTAGGCTCAACAGACTAATGTTAACCTCTAATCTCGCTTCGTGATACATATCCCAGGTCATCATGGCAGGATGTAAAAAAAAAAAAAGGATTTAACAAAAAAAAAAAAGAGGGGAAACAATGCACAATAGTAGATGTTTTTGTGTAGAATATCTTTGGGCCAAAATTCAGGGGAATTGGAGATTGGAATTTTATAGTTAAAAAAACAACTTGATTGTGCAGACTTGATTTGTGTGCAAATTCTGTGACTCATCAACACAACAAACAGCAGCTCATAAAGTAAATCCTTGGAATCAAAACAGCACAAGAGATGAAAGAGAGAGAAGCTGTAGAGAGAGAGAGATACAGGGAAAGGAAAGGGGAGCTGACGGATTTGAAAGAAGAGGAAATGACAGGAGGAGGAGACCTGAGTGAGAGGAGGAGGTTTAGAGGAGGATGGAAAATGTCAGTCTGAGCAGCCCTCCCTCAAACAGTCAGGATCTCTGGAGGGCACAAATTACATTCCAGTTTGACACCAAAGCAGCCGAGGTTCACGCTGTGATTCAACACACCCCCGAAATACACACACACACACACACACACACACACACACACACACACACACACACACAGAGAGAGACACACACTCCTCGCAAATCACACTCATTTCAGTCTGGAGCAGACAAATTCAATTAGACCAGCGTGGACTAAATGGGCTTATCTGAACAGTGCAAGCTTGTTACATGGAGCCCTTTAGCTCTGTGTGTGAGTGTGTGTGTGTGTGTGTGTGTGTGTGTGTGTGTGTGTGTGTGAGTGTGTGTGTGTGTGTGTGTGTGTGTGTGTGTGTGTGTGTGTGTGTGTGTGTGTGTGTGTTTGTGAGAGAGAGAGAGTGAGAGAGACACACAGTTTTAAAACATGAACCACAAACCCAGAACTGGCACAAATCTCAAGCCCTAATTGAAATCCATGACTGCAGAATGATTCTGTCCATTAACACATCACAGCTAACTGACAGACAGACTGAGGAGTTATACAGCAGGACTCAGAATACAGATTAACCCCTCGTCTTGTTAGACAACATCATGGCTGTGTGCTGCTGTGGTGGTTGCAGGTGTTACAGATGCATGATATATTCATACCAAAGGTTCTAATCTACAGTCATAAAGTTGCTGAAGCTCACATACTGAAGATATCCATACACCTGATTGGAATAAAAGTATGATCAATGTCACGCAGGCTGTTTTTACTCACTGTTTCTTCTTCAACAGTAATGAGCTAGAATTCTTTAAGACACACAAACTCTTGTAAGGTCTTTTTGACGGCAGGTTTGAGTCCGGCTTCTTGCTTTGTTACTTCCCTGTTTTTCATCTTCTACACCTCATCCTTCACCGTTCTCTTCGGTCTCTTAGAATCAGCCATTGAATCACTTAATACATAGACCTGCTAACTGGATTCTTATAAGCTGAAGGTTGTACACACTTCTTGTGACAGAACCACGGCCAGTTGCCAAAGTTACGCAGTGCTGAAAGTAGACAATTTGGGCCAGATTTACTAAACTCCCAAGTAAAGAGTACTAAATTGCATGTTCACTCCAAAAGTTTGCACGTTTGGTTGGTGGGCGTTTTGCGTGTGATCTACTAAGAAAATTATTGTGAATGACACCAGGTGCAAACCTTGTGGAGGAGGTAGTATTTAAGTTAGGCTTTTGCGTGTTCTACTGGTTTACGTCACGGAGAGTTTGGACAGAAAGCAGGATGACTGCAAGCGCAAAATAGGTATTAGTGGGAGAGGCAAATAAACGCACAATACTTTTGAGTTATAGGAGATAAATCTGAATATTACAAAGAAAATTTGGTTATAAGAAAACATCGGCATTAAACAGGGCCTCTCTTTTCTTCCCTTAGTCTTAAGAATGAAGTGTCATACATTGAGCAGGAGGTGAGAGCTGTGTCCTCTGTGGACCGGGCGCTCTACACTCGGGCCGTTGTTGTGCACCAGACAGCTGGCCAGCGCTGTGTCTGATCGGACATAAATGCTCTGGAAAAAGGTATTGAAGACGGGGGTACAAACAGTGGTGAGGTCCCCCAATCAAAGCGTCCTACAGAGTAGTAGCAGCGGGCTTTAGAGGGAGGTGACGTGCGCATTATGGAGAGGAACGCACCAGAGGGGGCGAGCTGGGGGAGAGACGCGCAACCCGAGAAAAAGGAAATCCCTGTTTAAAATATAATGTTTATAATGGGAAATAGGAAGAAATAAATGTCAATGTTGAAATTCTATAGAATTCAGAGGCTGTGAATGTTCAGTTTCCTTTGGCTGTAGGCTATGGCAACAATAGCCTGTAGTTTAATCATGGTGTTTCTCTTCCTTAACGATTAGAATATTGAATCAAAGATAAAAAATTAAAAATTAAAAAATTAAAAAAATGAATGCATGCCATTTATTTTTCTGTCATTTGAAACATGTAAACACTTGTGGGGAAAAACGCGATCTTTATGCCTTCTTTTGTTGTGCCTATGTCTCCTCCTAACTACAATAACAGCAGCCTGTTGTGTGTAACACTGGTCTCCTGGGTTAGCACGTTCTTTTCAAAGGTGTTAAATACAGACAACGTAACAATCACCTCAGTTTTTGTCAGGTTTGGTAAATCTCAATGTGTGTACTAACTTAACTTGTTTGCATTTTCTCCTCCCAGTATTGTGCACGTTAGGGCAGAAACGCCCCATATTGCATATTCATTAAGGCAAATGTACTAAATGGACAATGCGTGTTGTTTTGCTCATTTGAAAGACGCAATCCGTTAGTAGATCAGATAGCACGATTTTTGCTGGTGGTATCAAGTTTGCACACGTTTTAAGACACGCAAACCTTTAGTAAATCTGGCCCTTGGAGTACTCTGTGGAAATGGGATGGATGCCATTCTCCCTGTTGAAAGTGTCCCCAGCCCGGATCATTCAGCCCACAGGGCACTAACTTTTTGACGTATGAAACAATTTTGGTGTGACAGACTTAACATCTCTAAGTATTTTACCAAACATTATTAACATTGTGAAATTATCTTGTAAAGAACAGAAATTGTTAAGAAAAATAAATTGTTTCTTCCGGTAAAATTACTTCGTTCACGATGCTAATTTTGTTAGCCCATTAATGGCAATTTCCATTTTGTACTAGCATCAAGCTAAATTACAAAGAAGAACACCCTGGTCTCTCTGGGAAACTGTGGCCCCCTTGGAGAATAATGCACCAGCTGCTTCTGAGATATTGTGTAATTCTACCATGTGCAATTACTATAGAAATAATTGGGATGGGTTTAAGGTAAGAAACCTTTCATTACATCCCACATAGCATATCATGTTTTTCTCATATTTAACTTTCAATATAGTATTAAGTGGTACATGTTTGCTGCTATACATGCAGGGTGATCTGGATAAGGATTAAGCCTGTTTCAGTCAGGGTCAAAACAGACAACACATTATCTTTGTAGCATGTATGTTGTTCACACAATATGATTCAAGCTTGAAAAAGAAAGCTTGAAAAAATCACCTCAGGTCCACATGAATGCAGGATAAATAAGCTGCCTGAGATGCCACTGCAGAGAAAATTCATCCTTCTCCAAAAAGAGACACCAACTTTTACTCACAATTTGATATGTATGGGGGCGTTGAATTCCCATCACATCAATAAATATATCCTCAGACTTTATTTAAAATGTGCTGAAAATGCATATTCACAAAGAGCCGCAGACACACTCAAGTGACTCCTCTTCCTCGAGGAACAGTCAGAGGGAGTCACAACCTATCACATCCTCACCCATCTAATGAGCACCCTCACTGTGGTATGGTGCCCATCTTCTCTTGTTAGACTGTATGAGTGTGTCAGGGTACTGTGTGTATACCCTAATGGCCTGTTCGCGTGACCATGTGTTTTTGTTGCCCTCAGTGGATTCAGATGTGCATTTAAGTGTCTGTGCATTAAAGTGTTGATTTCTAAATAAGCCTTAAGTGTGCACAATTTCATAAACGTCTGTGTTTATGTGTGTGTGCTACATGTGGGTATGTGTCATTAGCTCTGCTAATGCAATGCTTCAATCAAGAGAGATGTTGGGCTCCAAATGAAGCGAGGAGACTCTTCTGTTCTCCTCCTCTTCAGACGAACAAAGACAAATCAACAGTCTTTATACTGGAGCCTGCTTTGGGTTCTGGCTGCCTAATGAGTTTTGCACGCTAATTCTTCCAATCTGATTCAGCACATATCCTCGGTGGGCTGGCAACAGCACCAGCTGAGCTCAGGAGAACAGTGTCATAGAGAGGCAAACTAGACATTAGGCAGGGGCGCTGCAAAATACAATGCTGAATTTGTAAGCATGTTGCCTGCAATGCACGACTGTTCAAGTGAGTTCATTGTCCCAGACAATTTTTCCAATTGTAATATATTTGTGATAGTTTTTGGGGGGAGTTTTACTGCGCATTGGTCATCTTTGATTGTCATGTGAAAGTGGTCATAAAAACTCAGTGTGAGCTATCTAAAGTCAGCCTTTCTCATTATGATAATACAATAAAACAAAACCTGTTTAATCATGCAAGCTTTTAGTCTCTGCTCCTAGTTTTAAGCCCCTCACAGAGTCCGTACGCCTTTGTACTTACACAATGCATCTGTAACAACATAATATTGATGTCCAATTGCGTCATCTCAGATTGCATTATGCATAAATGGTGAGGCATGTTGTGTGAGCACACAGTGGGAGCTTCACATACACACACTCTCAGGCATTGCACGCACACACAGAGCTCTGTTATGCCTCACTTGTTCCAATGTTACACACCTCCAGCATGTTCCCCCCGTTACAACTCTGTCACTATACCTTCGATGCAGGATCAGGAGGAGGAATGACTTCACCCCACCATCCTGCATCTGGTGTGCATTTCACATTGCACACAAGGCATGACAAGGACGCAAGAATTCTGCCTTCAAATTCTTGAGTGCCTCTAATCTGTTATTCAAAAGCACATTCATTGAAAATATCGTATTTTGTTATCACAAGATTCTCACCAACATGTTTGAATTAATCAGATCCATCATATAAAGCACTGTGCCCTGACATTAACCGCTGCCACCTACCCAAACTCACCACAGCACAGTGCTGCTCTGGAGGTCTGCCCTTCACCTGCTGATGACAGTACTTTCCATTCTGCTCTGATCTTATGGTTCCCACTTGGCATGAAAACACAGCAGTCACAGCAGAATTTGAAAATGTTGACTAGATACATCAGACTGCTGTGTAAAGGAACTCCTGGCACAGTGCAAGAGCCATTGTAGATAACTTGGTACCTGCACTACTCAAAGCCTCGTATCTTCTGATGTTGCCATAGTAATCAATGTGTTAATGTGTTTAAAAATGCATCCTTTTTGTGGTGGAGACGAACTGCTGAACGATATATGCAGCTTGCAACTACAGTATAGTGACAAGCTTGTTTTCATCCCTGCCAGCCAACCCTTTCAGAGTAGTGAGGCTGGATTCCTTTGGCAGAAATGAACTGGAATATTTGTGAAGCAGAATTCATCTTTCAACTTTAGACTATAGAGCGTGTTTCAGCTTGTGGCCTTTATCAGGGTCGCCAATAAACACTGTGATGAAAGGCAACAAGCTGAAACACATCGGTCAAACAAAGTTGTTCTTTAACCTACAAGTGTTGCCGCAGCTCTTTCACCTCTTCAAACCTTTTCATTCTCCATGCACCTTGGAATTTTGTGAAGTTTGGCGAGAAAACCCTACTCTGCTTCTACAGCGCTGTCTTGTGACTTCACAGCGCCACACATTTCCTCTACTCAACTGCTTGCTTCTTCTGAAGATATAATATATAAGCAGGTCTGCTGCTTTTCGCTACCACAAGCTAAAGATAAACTCAACCTGCGCTTTGCTCAAGGTCAGATGATGCAAAGCCTAACACTTTCACGACAACTGAAATACATCTGAAGTCATGTGTTGCAATGGCACCACCTGTTGGCCTGCAAAAAACTCATACAGGAAGTGCACTTGTTTCAAAGGAAACAGGAAGTGTGCACTCTATAAAAGGAACAGGAAGTTGGAGGTTCTTCCTTTTGTCATCGTCAGAGCACACATGTGCCAACTCCTGGAGAAGCAACAGCGAACTGACTTGTCTCGCTTAAGACAGCAACAGCTGTAAGTCATTTATTATGTATGATTGCAAGGTGGTGAGCCCTTAGTTGTTTTGACAGAATGTGGTTGCAGAATCTGTATTTTGCACTTGCTTATCATGTAGTTTAGCTTAGCATTTAGCTTAGCATGTAGCTTAGTTTAGCCCTTAGCTTAGCAATTAGCTTAGCATTTATCTTAGTTTAGCCCTTAACATAGTTAGCTTAGCATTAATGTTATAATTGTATTACAAGTGAAATTGATTATTTAATTATGTGAGGTTATTTATAGCACCTTGCTAATCTGTGCATTTTCTTTCTCAGTTTTCACTCTGAATTCAACCTTGATGAATAAACAAGATTAACTGAGAACCTGACTCACTCATCATTTGAATAGAGTTTGGCTGACTGTCGAACTGCGTACCCACACACGTAGGGAGGACAGTTATAACATCAATTCGTAAAGAACCCTTCTACTAGTATTAAGAGATGCTACTGTTGAAATTATCTCATGAACATATCTTGTTTCTTTGCCGTATTGGAGTTCAGGGAAGCAGTGGTAGCTCCTAGCTCCTAACTAGTGTTGAGTTGAAAATAGATACCCAGTTTTAAGCATATCCTTTTCACAAGAATTAAATAAACTGTCACCAAGCTGTACGGTGCTGGGTTTTGTGTGTCACAGGCAAAACAAGAGAGTGAGGTGTAGTTTGGGGAATGTGAGATTTTGGGCCTAGCTCATGCTGTGGAACAACTTTTACATAGTGTGGGTAAATTAACATCTATGGGCCAGATGGTGTAGAGAAAAAACTTATTAACAATTACAGGCTGTCCCAAAAGAAAACTGCCTGTCAGCAGGTGTTTTTTTTCTGTACCAGCTAGAAAGCAAAGGCTTCCCTTACAGTCGGAAAACACACTTCCACTAACACACCCTACTCCTCAGGAACTGCTCTGAGGTGGTCCAATATGTTTTCTGTGGTGTGCCACTCATACTGTGCATGTTTGTCTTCATATCCCAGTTCTGAATGAATTGACAAGTGATGGTAACATTATGCTTCCGTAGTGAGAGCTGGCCACAAGTGTGTAGTAATTTAGCCACTTTGTCGAGAAGACCTCTATTCTGCTAAGCTTCCCTCAGACATGTTTTCCACTCTCAGAGCTGCTGTTTGTTTTGATGGTTGATTGTACTCCAGCTAAAAAAAAAAACATCTCCATCCACAAAACTTAATGGGAGCAAATCTCCGGGCACCATTTTCATTTATTAGCAGGCTAAAGTTCTCTGCTCTGGTATCATCACAACACTGTGTGCTAACGGGGCTAGCAAATGTCTTTGCATTTCTATGCAAGTTTAACCCCACATATCTTTCACTTTTAATGACATACAGCACTTCCAGACATCACTTTTCCTGGACACGGCTGACATGATGCATGTAACGCTAACTGAGTTGAACTATTGTAGCCTAAACCGTAGGTATGCTAGTAACATTACTAGAATGATGGTATCAACAAAGAGCACTCGAATAATCGTACCAATCCCTAACTCACAGACCCTCAAGGTACCCTTTAGCAACACACCAGCCTTTCAACGAACACCAATTTAAAAAAACTGTGGCTACAACAAGTGAGTGCTCACGGTCTCTAGGAAAGACCGAGAAGGTAGTCACAAAACAATGCATGGACTTGGGGTTGAAGTCAAATGTAAAACAGAAAGGTCCATTGGAAAATGGACTTGAATTGCAGGAGATGAGGATCAAACCCCGACCTTCTGGTTGAGAGACGATCAACTCTGCCGCTGAACCACAGCTGCCCCTCATGAAAGGACAAACTTAATCCCAATCAAACCTCAACAGACTGCCTGAGGGTCACATTAGCTTTTGAAGCACAATTTATTGATATTACCAGTACTACTATAAAAAGGGAAAATCACACAGAGCCTTTTCAATTATTTAGCACACAAAGGCCGCAGTGCAGAATGACCACTGAAGGTAATGACCTCGATTTGTAAAAGTGCCGGCCTTTGATGGAGGCAGCTTAATGAAGATTTACACCGGCTGTGTGCAGGGCAGCAACAAGAGGTGCAGAGCCGCGAAGAGAAGGTATTACATGCTGCTGCTACGGTCCGGAGGCAGGGGACGTTAACAGGACGGAAATGGAAGCAGAAAGAATGAAAGTTAGAGACGGATGAGGCTGAGAGGGAAGATGAGACTGGGACCTGGGAGGAGACGTGGAAAGCTACAGGCTGCAGAGAGTGTTCAGGGTTACAGAACACATTCAGGGTGTATAAAAAAAATATATTATCCTCCTTTTCAACCAGTGTAAATAAGTCTCAGAGCTCTCCAAAACATGTCTGTGAAGTTTTTTGTTCTAAATCCACTCTGATCCTGTATTTGATCATGCCTATAAACCCCTCTATTTCTGTAGCTTTAAATATGTAAATGAGCTGTGTCTGACCTCGCCCCCTCTCTGGAAGGGCTTGGGTGGCTTTGGCTTTCCTGCACTAATTGTTTATGGTGAGAAGGCAGACTTAGAGGGCAGAACAAACACCTAGCTGTGGGAGTGCCACCCACTTGGGGGAGGGGTTACTGCCCTTTGTGATGTCTGTTTGAGCACACATTTTCTGTAAAGTGGAGCAGGCTAAAGAGGGAGAGGATGGATTTTTCTCATAATTAGTGGGTTTGATGATGAGCCATGGACACACATTAGAGTTAGAAAAACATGGTTAAGTGTGTTTTGCATAATATGTGACCTTTAATAAGTGACTTGCATGCTCACGAATCATTTTCTGGGTATATATAATTATTTTGATAAATAATGATTGCAAGTCAGAATAAGCTGTCAGGCTGTGAACATTTTTCATAACTGAAGAGACTGCATTATAACAGATACATATAGCAACGTTGGACATCATCGTGTTTAGCAGGAGAATAGAAATATCTTTGCTCTCTAATACCCCACTATTATCTGCTCAGTGAAGAGGTTAATACACAGTCAGATGCACTGGTTCATTAATCCTGCAGCCTGTGCAAACTGTTTGTTTTCTACTTAACTATTCCCACCATTTGTTAAGCAACCAGGCATTGTTACCACCATAAAGATTTTTCACTGTGTAAGACTGCCTAAGAACTTTCTGGAAATGTTCTCTTCATCATCATTCTAAAAATCTCGCTTCACCTGGAAGGCTAATTTATGGACAGTGACACATCTAATTATAGTAAATTAAGTTTGATATTTTCTGCCACCCACAGTTCCCTTGAAAATGCTAATTTTGTCCTCTGCAGCCAAATTTCCAGCTCCATGACGTCCAACATTGAAATGTGACCATTCAAATCCAAACTGTTCCCTGTGTCAGCAGAAATCTGAGTCATCTGCTCCTCTATGAATCCACATTTCACTGATCTGCGTACAGTTTTTTCTTGCAAGCGTCTCACTGTGTGATGTAAAGCCAAAATACTCAAGAGAGCCGGGGATTTACTGAACTTTAAAGCATCGAGTATGTTATATTTTCTATTTAGATGTATATGTATGCATCATCTGAGCGTGTGGAACAGTACACCCAGCCACCATTGTTTCCTGGTAGCAGCTGAGTCAGCGATACTGCAAGCTACAAAACTATTTCCTATGGCATCAGCTGTACTAAGAGCACTTCTACTCAGCACTATAGAAATCATTACTGCAGCTGGATGACCATAGTACAGCAACAACACAGTCATATTAAAGCAAAGAGCTATGGATAAAGACAGCCTGTGATGCAGCAGGAAATATAAAGGCATTTGGCCGTAACTTTGGACTTAAGGCGAGTGTTAATCACAACAATGACTTTCAGTTTGCTGAGTAGTCAACAAGCAGTTAAACGACTATAATTTACATCCTTAACTTCAATATGATACTGTTTTCGGTACCACAGAAACAAAAATCTAGAAGCCCTGAGGGCGCTGGTGGTCGAGTTGTTATGTTGCGCACCCCACGTACAGAGGCTGTGGTCCTGGAAGTGGGCTGCCCAGGTTCGGGTTCCACCTGTGGCTCCTTTCCCACAGGTCTTTCCCCACTCTTTTCTCTTTCTCCCTGGTTTCCTTACCCTAGCCACTGTCCTTTCTCTACAATAAAGGCACTAAAAGCCCCCCAAGAAAATACACATCAAATATATATATAGAAGCCCTAAGCACCCAATATTGGGAATTAGTTTTGTGAATTAAGTGAATTAGAGGGATTAATTTATTTCTTAATCACCTGTCTGATAAAATAGATGTTGTGTTTTTGAGCTTTGTTATTTTTTCTAATCAAGTGTTCATTAAAATTGTCGTAATTTTCTCTGGTTTGTTTCTTTTTCCTTCTTGTTGTTTTTTTTTTTTGCCAATTTGTGTTTCATGTTAATTGTCTTAAGTTTTGTCTTTCCCCTCGTGTTTCTCACTCCTACTGTGAATTGTTACCGTTTTAGTCATGAGCTTCTTGTTTCATTTTGTAGTTCTTGGTCCCAGTGTTGCTTGGCTTGTTTTCTTTCTTCTTTTGTATGTTTTCTCTCGACTGATTGATTGATTCGCCCGATCAGTTTCACCTGTGTCTTGTCTGTCGCACCTGTTTTTAATTACCCTTCGTAATCAGTGCAACAAACACAGGGCTATTTTTTGCAACTTCTTTTCTTGCTTTCTGGATTTTTTCTGCCACCAACTCTTAACTCTCAAACCCGTGGGGAGAATGCACATCACTATGTCCACGGTACATCCTTGTGATGTCAATTTACCAAGAGAAACTGACTTCCCATAACCAATCAATCAAGCTACACCACAAAATCTACGAGATCTCGGTGTAAGAAAGATTGGCCTGAAACACTACAGAGAGGTCTAGCAGACTCCTGGACAGATGTTGAGGGTCTCCATGAACACTGATCAATAACCACTCTTCTAGTTGACCAATGGTTTAGATATACGTTTTGACTACAGTGCTGATTATAATACCACATTTACTTAATGTCAGACTCTATCTTCCTGCTATGTGTTCTATGCTACAGTGCAGCCAGCAGTTGGTTGATTTATGTTAGACTTGTGCTGTTGTGTGAGTGCACACTGGGTTTTTCCCAACGGAGGGCTCTGGGGCTCTGCAGTATAACAGCCCCTTTAAGCACTGCATACAGCATGAAGCATCACACATGAAAAGCCAATGCTCTTACACAAAAACCTGCTTGAACACAGAAATACATAGAGGCTCGCTCTTACGGGCAGATAAACAACCCTAACATCATATTTAGTCCATATGACTTAATTTCTGAGTTGGAGAACTGTAGATTGCAGAAGAGATTTTGATGTTGTTGTTTTCTCTTTCTAAGCTAATTTAGGCTAACAAGTACAAGCCCTGTAAACTCACGTTACTCTAGTGAGAAGCAGAAGGTCAAACTCAAAGTCTTGCCAAATTCAAGATGCTAAACACAGTATGCAAAATAAAGGAACCAGTTCATAACTTTGACACTGAACCATTGACCTGTCCTTAGTATGTTTTTTTTTCTTTTACCATCCATGACTCCTCGTACTGATTCACTTGAATCTTTAACATTGATGTCGTTTACCGATTCACACAGGTTTATCATTACACCTCTATGGAAGGGAAACTTCCCAAAAGTCTGCCCGTCTGTACGCTTAGCAGAGAACATTAAATACAACAACAGAATGAAGAATCTCACCTGTTTAGTTGGCAACTTGAAACATGTGCTAAGCTACCAATTAGCAAGTCGTAGCCTAAGCAGACCCAAATATTCAACCCTTTCTCCGGACACAACTTGCAGAAGTCACCACGTTTATTGCCCGTTGTACGGTGAAAGTTGACGGACTTAGGGTGTAGTTGGGAGTGAAAACTTTCACGACATGTTTAATCCATTTAAGTCTCGTAAGAGGACCAGAAATGTTTAGCAATTAAAAACCGAGCTGTCTGATGCAAGACGACTGTCAATCACATGTCTGAACGTCACGTTGAATTATATGAGACAATCACAGAAAAATTATAAGAGAATGATGCCTTGAAGGGAATTGGGTACATTTGTTTAAAATGTAAGCAGAGCTTTAAAAGCCAACCTTTTTAGGAGTGCATATGTGAAAACAGCTTTAGTGACAAAATCTATTTATTTTCCCATCTACCTGTCAAAGGGAGACACCTGGGCATGGATATGTGGTTAAGACTTCACATGATATCAATAATGTGATGTGAATGAATATGTGTTTGTACAGTTGGCCAGTTCTCTTGTTTTCTTAGTTCCATGAGTTAATTTATTTTGTTTTTTTTGTTTGGATTCAATTATCAATTTGTATCTGATCGGGTGGAATTGTGTCCAATCGACTCCAATTGCACCGAATCGTTATATATATCAATAAATCATCCGGACTTGGATTTTGGCTCTAAAGAATGAAATTGGATTGAATCTTCTTGAAAAGGAGAAATGTACACCCCTAATTTAAACCCTTTTACAAACAAACCTTCTTTTCACTTCAGTTCCTCCGTTCAAAGGATGGGTAAAAAGTTGAGACAGTCGCTGATCACGTTCATGAGCTCAACATGTTCACACGTCAGACGTCATACTTCGTCAAGTTAACACTCAGAAACACATAAACAGACAGAAATAACCAGAAACACCACAAGGGAAACTCTCTAGAATATATAATTAAGCCAGGCTGAAAAGCATAGTCAATGTATTTCATGTCTCCTCTGTCATTTCAGAGCATGAAGTGTGTCCCTCTGCTGTCAGAAAGAAGCCTTTTATAGCCCACATGTGGGGGAAATCAATGAGAACATTTCAGACGAGTTGAGCAACTATCAAATGTGAGCTAATTAAAATGAGTGGACAGCTTTGAGACAGCTACACACTCTACATGGGGAGTGTTGACCTGTCATCCATTAAGCACGTTCACACGTGACAAAAAAAACTCTCTTGAATTCTGTTTTTTAAAACAGTCCATCTTCACTTCCTTTCCTCAAATGTGACTGTGTGTGTATGTGTGTGGCACTGGACACACATCTAAGCTACCTGTGTGACCTATACACCGTGGAGAGGTACATCGACCACAATCCCCTGCTTACAAACACATGCAGATGAGTACACATCTCCCCCACTCTCACCTCTGAAGCAACATATAGTGAATCCTCATGAGCTCTCTGTGGGTGTGTGTGTGTGTGCTTATCTATGTATGCATGTTTGTGTGAGTCTAAGTCCTGCTTCTATGCTGGGTCTAAGCTTACTTGAGAGTTCCTTTTGTGTGCGGTGAATTTGACCTTGAGTTACCTCCTGTAACATTTCATGTGTGAAATTTAGCAAAAAGCTGCTTACATCCATCTGTGTAACTCTGGTAAGGATTTGGGATACGTATTCAAAATATCTAAAGGAGTAAATTACCATCCAAAAGAGCCCCAGTAGGAGATACATTAAACAGGAGGGGTTGAAACATAATAATTTAAAAGTCTCTGCAGAGCATGCGATTGTCAGTAGACACTCAACAGCTAACTTAACATGTATGCAAGTTGTACACTGAGGGGAGACTCTCCAATGATTGATTGGACTGCAGCACTCACTAGACGGGTGGAAAAATAAAACAAAAAATTGTTCTGAAGGTGTTGCTAGGAAATGCATTACTGAGAATGGGACAGATGTGAGGTCACAGCAACCCTTTAACTTAAAAAAAAAAAATCAATATAATCAGTTAATCCCACAAAATGAGACAGGGATAATAGCCTGAAATGTAATTTCTACGACAGTATGATGCCAGTTGACCTTTGACCTTTAGGGTAAAAAGGTCAGAGGGGGATAGCATGGCTAAGTCCATAGATTTTAGAATCACATGGTCATTCTAGTCCCAGTACAGCCAAAATACTGTTGGGACTGGCTGCTGGAGAGGTGCCAGTTCTCTTTTCGGAGCACAGCAGAGGTGCCCTTAAGCAAAGCACCTAGCCCCCAAAACTGCTCAGGGTGCTCTTTCCTGTGCAGCCCCCTCATTCTGTAACCTCTGACACCTCTCCATCAAGTGGATGTTTTCTAAGAATTTAAAGATTTTTTTTCCTACAGGCATTTTTGTGATGTCATATTCATGAGAAAAGGATGGAATAGATGGAAAACTATAAAATATGAACCCTCGGGCCAAGGGCGCTGGTGTAGCTCAAGTGTTGTAGCAGGCGCTCCATGTACAGAGACCACAGTCCTGGTCGCACTGGTCTTGGGTTTGATTCTTGATTCCAGATTCTTGGTGCATGTAATCCCCCAATCACTGTCCCCACATGTCCTGTTTCTCTAGAAATGTCCTTTCAAATAAAGGCTAAAATCCCCCAAATAATCTGAAGAAAAACAAACAGCCATGGTTGCTGTGGGACAAAGGCACAAAAAACATCCGCTTGTGATTTTACAGAGAGGTTACATTATGTGCTGGACCTTTTTTTTTTTTGTCTTAGCCTGGGCAAGCTGACTTCCTAATGTCTCTGATGGGTACATGTGAAGTGTCACTGAATAAACTCTTCTGATAGCTGACCATGACAATTGTTGCTGGACAGCAGCAACAAAGACTGAGCATATTAAGGTTGGCGAAAGGATTAAGACACTGTAACCATCTTTTGTTGATATGATAAGAAAAGAAACAAGCGTCTGCACAGTAGCTGCCATCCACTGAATTTCATCTAATTATCTGGAAAAGCCTCTTAAAATACCAACCTAATTATATGCAATCCTTAAAGACAACAGTGTAAACTGGGTCCTGTAATAAATGTTTCTGAGAAGAACAGTGTAATCATTCAAACTACTGTTCTAGCTGTATTGTGTCATGGGGTATGAACGGTTATGAATTGAAATACAAGAAAAGAGTTACCCTGTGCCTACCGTTGTACAGACTCTGGTGGTGGGAGGCCATCTCATCTCCTGCTGCCACCCTCCTCTGACCTCCATCCCTGCTGGGGGAGCCACTGGTATACCTCCCATGCTCCCCACCAGGGCTGTGCTGGTAGTGATGGTGGTGCCTTATGGACTCAGGACTACCAACAATCACCCTTCCTTTCCTAAGATGCTCAGGTGTCACCATGGCCGCATGTTTGGCCTCAGGACTCCCACAGCCGCCCCCTGCCATGTGAACCTGCCTGTGTCTCTGACTCAGCTCTGGGCTGGACTTGGCTGATCCCTTCCCACAGCCTGGTGATGCCTGCCCTGACATCGAGAGCTGTTTCTGGGCTAGAAGGTCAGAGCTACAGGGTTGGTGGTGGGACTCGCAGGGAAGTCTGGTGGGGGACTTGCTGTGTTTCTCTGGGCTGTGTCCTCTTAGTCCACGAGGATCCAAGTTGGTGAGGGATCCCCCACGGGGGCGGCAAGACTGAGGGAAGGTGTGGTACTCCGGGGTGGAGCTATGCCTCCTTCCTGTGGAATCACACACCTCTCCAGGTTTGTGGTGGTGTTCTGTGGAGCCACACCTTGACCCAGATCCAGGCATGGTGTTGGAGCCCATTGGAGGGGGTTTAAGGTGGGGGTTATCTGGGCTATCTGTACTCCCCGCACTAGAGGTGCTGCTCCCATCACCGACGTCCCTTAGCAGGCCAGGTGCCGGGACACCTCCACCCAACTGGGACAAACTGCTCTGACTGTCAATGGAGCTCCTGCGCCCAGGACCTCCCAGCCCACCTCCGCCCCCTCCTGTCACAGCCGCAGCCCTCTCCTCCTCCAGCATTAAACACACCTCCTTTAGCTCCAGGTTCTCCCGGATCACCTCCACCTGCCGCTGCTCCAGCTCCTTCAGCTTCTGCAGGTAGATGGCCACCTCCTTCCTCATCAGGCCGGCGCTGTAGCGGCCCAGACGCTGCCACTCACGAGACACCTTCTTCCCCTTCTGACGGTCGTCGTCTAGGAAGCAGCACAGGTCCCGCAGCTCCTGGTTATCCTCCTGCAGTTTCTGGTTCACGTCCTGGTTTACACACACAGACACAGTGACAAAAGCACACACACACACACACACAGAAAGTGGCACAGTTAGGGATTACATGCATATCACTTTTGGGAATGATAATTCTATGAGTGAGAAAAATGTAACCATCATGCGTTTAGCATGTGAGCTAACATTGTTAATTGATTAAAAGAACATTAACAACCATTTTGATGACTGTATTATTGCTGGTTCAGTAAAATCCTCTCAGCTTGTCATTGCCTGGTATGGTAGTGAACTAAATATCTTTCTGTTTTGACTTGTGATGAGCACACAGGGCTCTCAGGGAGTGGAATCATATACTATTAGACAGTTATGCTTAAAAATTATTCATCTTGTTTATTATTTTCAAATTGTCTTTTAATCAACGAAGACGATGCCTGGTAGTCCTCCCTTATTCTTCCAACTACATGCAGACGATTGTTTTGCGGATTGGTGGAACCTGAAGTAGCAACCAAACCAATAGTTAATACATGATATACTCCATTCGATCTGCAGAGTCCCTCTGCACCTTTAAGAAAAAACTAAAGACCCAGCTCTTTCATGAATACTAACTTAATGATGATGGTCTCCATATTATTGATGATGATGATGATGATGACGATGGTTTTTGTTTGATAACGACGACTTATAAGATGGTTTCTATATTGATTAGAGCTCTCAAGAACTGCCCTCAATGTTGTGCTTTGCCTCTGGTCACTTCCTGTCACCACCTGTGTGTCCAATCAGACAGAAAGCTGATCGTTTGCTCTTACTGACATTGTTCCCTTTTTTTCTAGATCCTTCCTTGTGTTGTACTTACTCTCTGATGTACGTCGCTTTGGATAAAAGCGTCTGCTAAGTGAATTGTAGAATTGTAGATATGACTAAATGGACTTCATTCGTACAGCCCAAGCACAGTAGCATCCTCTTCCACTCTCTTCCATATAGTCTAAATAAGTCACAGGTGTCATGGCACACCCCTGATTTGCAGATTATTTGAGCTAAATTCATTCAGCCCATGTTTGACCAATGACACAGCTGTAGAGTTATAGAAAATAGAGATTCTCAGAAACGAGCTTACTGTAGCATCCCCCCCCCCCCCCCCCCCGAGAATAATGCACCAGCTACCACTGATCAATGCATCTATCCATTAATGAGTTCAGCTCCAGATTCAATAACAGTTACTTCCAGTTCTGTTTTCTAAACAACGTTGAGGAATTTGAACGTGAAAAGTAATTTCATCTTTTCATGTCTACCTGATAAAATACACAATACTATGATGTAATCATAAACAATGCATGTGTTGGTGGTGACATGCATATTCAGACAAAGAGATTAATTGAGACTTTGAAATGGAACATATTTTTTTTCATCATGTCTCAGCGGTTCCTCAGAGTTGTGGTCCATTGTAATATCTGACTTTTCCAGTTTAAATAAACATTCAATATCAAATATGTAAATGTGTCAAATGTAATCATCAAAAAATGACATGAGAACTAAGAGACAGATTTAAGCTCCATATGTTCTTGGTTGATCTTTTCCAAACTGGCTGTGAGTTACTGAAAAATGTGATGAAAGTGTTGAGGAACTTGTGATTGTCCACTATTTATTCATGGGAATTAAATGATTTTTATGTTTTGTTTTGTTTTTTGGGGGGGGGGTAATAATCCAAATTAGGCAACATCATTATGAAATCTAGTGTAGTGTTAAATCATTACTGCATTCTGTCCATCTCGTATGCAACAGGTTTATGATTAGATGCTTGAGTATTTAGTCCTTAACTGGTGATCATGCTCTAAATTTGAAAAAGCGTCAGATCCTGCACAGGTCCAAATCAGTTCAGTCATTCCAGCCTAAACACACCGGTGTCAAAACCCCGGGGGAACCCGCAACCTAGTATCCTACAACGATTTCAGGTGGATTCAGGTGTTCACACCTATCTCACCTTCAAACTCCGGATCTCGTTCAGGTGCTGCTGGAGTCTCCGGTTCACCTCCCGCATCAGATTTCCGTGCTCCACAATTACGCCCCTCTTCTCCGCCTCTGCCCTCCGCAGGCGCCGCACCAGCTCCTCTTTGCCCCACTTCAGCAGCTCCTCGTCGTTTATTTTGGAGATGTCGTCCGCCGGACCCTCTGCGCTTTTGGGCAGCTGCTGCTGCTGTGCGCCTTTCTCCATTCTTTCAACTCCAGTGGAGGTTGCAGAGGGGGGGAAAAAGTACTGTGTTTGCTAAATTTGAGCGAACAAGACACCAAACCAAGCCCTCCCAATACACCCGGGACACTCTGATCCAACACGACTCGGGTTCCCCCCACCCACCCTCCTTATGCCAGTGGAATCACATCGCTCTCATTTAGTTTGCGCCTCTCTCCCACGCCCATGCTGCAGCTCCTTATCCACCCGGTGATCTGCTGCTTTATCCCCGCTGTTAGAGCATCGCCCTGCATGCTGCTGTGTCTCCGGCTGAGCCTTTGCTCGGCTTGGCGGGGTGGTTTCTCTCCAGGTGCATGCCGGCCGCCTTGCGCACTCCCGCTGCTCAGTGCGCACTACTGCCGTCCAACAGCAGAGGAGGAGGACAGAGGCAGGAAGAGGAGGAGGAGGAGGAGGACTGCAAGGAGAGGCTGCAGGTGCATAGCCAGGAGAGCCAGGATGCTTAGGTGCGATAGTAAGGAGAACAGACTCTCTCTCTCTCTCTCTCTCTCTCTCTCCACCCGTTCTCCCTCCTGACGCCTCTTTGTCTCGTTGCGCCATCTGCTGTTGTAGTTGTCACAAACTACTACTCTCCTAATGTTTTGAAAACTACTACGCCCATCCTAACTCAGATAAGATGCAACCATGAACTGTTCTTTCTGTATTTCATATCCATATAGAGTTAAACGCCTATCTCAGTGTTAGTTCCTCCATCTGTTGCAAGTCATTTCATTTGCAATTTTTTTATCAGTCAAATGTTACTGTTAAAAGTGATATCTGGGCAAAAAGCTGACGTGCAATACGTGAATTAATAAAAAGTATGTTTACATTAACCAATCATATTTTGATTTGATTTGATGACGATTCTGACGTCAAATCGGGAAGCTGGGCACCTCATTCTTTTCCAAGTTTCTGAAACTCAAAACTAGTTTCTCCGATGTGTCCGACACCACATGAATGCACCAAAACTCAACATGCATGTCTCACTTTGTACTGAAAAAAGGGGGTCAACCCTATGTTCCCACATTTCTAGGACATTTTCAAAATTAGGTCTTGTGTTCCTACATTTCCCTTCAATTTAAGCCCAATCCTCCCACAAGATCTTTTGGAAGCACTTTATAGCTTCTATTTTTATTTTTAATAATTATATTCCCATCCCCGGTTTTCTGGAGCTGCTGTAATGCACAAATTTCCCCCACGGGGATCAATAAAGTTTATCTTTATCTTTATCTTTATCTTTATCCTTATAGTAAATGAATGAATGAGTAATTTTATTTCGATCAGCAGCAGCAGCAGAAATCGTCACGATCATTACAAGAAAAAATAAAATAGGCTGATCGGCTGAAGCAGAGCTTATAGATGCTGAACCCTTGTTTTCATTTCCTTAAGTCAGACAAACAAAACCAGATAAGTACAAATAAGTTTTGGAAAAAAATCTTAGAAATGTGGGAACATAGACACGCTCCCAAAAAAAAGTCATGGATGGATTAAAAGGTCTGCAAAAATCATTTTTGTCTGTTCTGCCCAACTATGAGTCAATAATATTCTTAATCAGTGTTTGGAGAACATTTCTCTCTTTTCTCCTCAGCTTGAGAAACTCTTCATCCTGTTAAAAGTCTTCCTCACTACTCCTAACAGTTTTACACCTGAGGAGCTCTCTTAAAGGCTCAGACACTTTGGGAATAACTTTCATCTATACAAGGATCTAGTCTTTACTTTGAGGGGAAATTCTTAGAAAATGTCTTCATTCTAAGAATGTTCTTAGAATGTTGTCACTAGGAGTAACTCTTAGTACTGAGGAGGCTTTTTGAATATCGCCCTGCAGGCTTTTATTGTCAGGTTGATGAGCTGAGTGCAGCCAGATGTGCCTCATCTGCTGCTTCTGGGGGAAGAAGCCATAAAAGAAGATATCTGAAATCACTCAGACATTCTTTTTCAATGCTGTTATCACTAAACACAAAACACTTTTTCTCCATTGACATCACCAATTGGTTTCTGAAGAGTTGTTTTGAACAACAAAGGCAGTGCATGATAAGTAGGCCTATCTCAACGTAACTTTCAATCGACCTTGCAAAAAAAAAATGGAGTTAAGGCAGGCCTCAAGCCTTCTAGATAATAGCTTCTAACACATCCATATTTCAGTCCACTCAGCCACACTCCTAATTATGCAAAATATATGCATAACCCTTAATAAATCAAAATGCAAGAGTGAAAAAAGTCATCCCTCAACAGTTTCTACCAATAAACATGTTTATTTCTGTTATAAATTGGTATATTCATTTGAGACAGGGGATTCATTGTAGAGCTTAGATTGGACCCAAAAAATCATCCCCAACACAACACAAGTTTTAAAAGTGGACTAAAGACAATGCTTGTATATTTTCATGGTGTTTTGATACTGAATTCAATATTACCAGGTAATGACTCAAGCGTTACCAAAAATAATGGATGCAATGCACTTAAATTTGAATAAAGGCAGCAAAAAAAAATTAAATGTTAACCAAAGTCAAGTAAGGCTTTCAAAGTAGAGCTTGTAGAGAAACAGTTAAATATGTATCTTTGATTCACTGTCTTTTCTCTCCTGATTGAAATGTATATATTTATATTAAATCTAAGACATAACCAAATCCTTCTGAGTATGAACCTGCAAAATCATTAAATATTTATTTTACATATGTGGTATTGAATGACTCTTTGGTGCTTCAACTCTACAGGGAGATAGGGTGATCGAAGATGTCCACCCTGGGCAGCAACAAGATGTATACCGACAGTCCAGAACCTGGTGGTGGAAGCTGATGATGGCGTCTGGGCGTATGGGATGAAGAAGCTGATTGAACTGTGAAGACTGGGGTTGATGAGAAGATGGTTGATGATGTCATCTGAGGCTGATGGGATGAAAGCTGATCTAACTGAAGAATGGGGGTGACCGGAACAGCTGATGATATCGTCTGAGGATAAAGGGATGAAGAGGGTAACCAAACTGTGAAGTCTGGGGTTGACCGGACGATGGCTGATGCTGTGATCTGAGGCTGATGGATGAAGAAGGTGATACTGCGAAGGCTTGGCGGTGATGGGGAGGTGGATGGACGCACTAACGATGGCATGAATGAACTGGTGGAAGAGAGAAGGCCATATTTTAAAAGAGACAGCAGCAATATGATTGGCTAACGATGAGGGAGTGGAGCAGTGCTATTGGATATGTGACAAGGTAATGATTACAAGAAAAATTGAGAAATAAAGGAGCGATGTAACACAGTATGAGAAAATAAATTAAACAATAAAACGAGCATGCAGAATATAGTCTTCCTGACGCTACATATAGGCTATATCTAAGTAGTGGAAGTTTGAAAGTTTGTATACATAAGTAGCCTGATTAAATCAAGTTATGTTATTTAAAAACTTTTCAAAGAAACAGGAACTGAACCAAGGACTCCTGGGTAAAAAAAACAAGGTCCCATGTTATTTGAACTCATCTATCACCTTTTATACTACAGTTCATGAACAGACTTCAATAGCAATCACAATGACGAGCAGGAGTGATTTAAGAGGTACATTCAGCATCAGCTGTTAAAGAATTGATACTGTGTAATGTGAATGTTCTGAGACATGTTGTGAACAGATAAAAAGAAAACACAAGCTAGAGAGCTACACAGATCACTACAGTAAAGCTGCTCTGGGAACATGATTTTAGCCTTGGTCTTATTTGCAGTTATCATGGCTCAGATAGCTTGTGCACCGTTCAGTGTAAATCAGTCTAAACATAATCAATGCATGTGCAATAAAAGAAGATATCAGTCAGAACGAACTGAGTGTGAAGATGTTTCAATGGCTGTCATCAACTATCTTTTGTCAAGGAAAAAACAATAAGGGAGTGTCCGTTTGACCTGATAAACTGGTACATCTGCGTCATCACTCGTTTAAAATCAGGCGCAGAGTGTCTGCAGAGTTACTTTGAAGAGCTGCAGGAAAGATGGAGCAACCACTGGTCCTGCTGGGATCTCTTCTGCTGGTGTCGTTCTGCAGCGGGCATGACTTTTGTCATGAGAATAATTGTCCTAACTTCACAACTGTTGAAAAAACCTACGTAGGTTTGAAAGCATTTTTTTTTGCACACACACACACACACACACACACACACACACACACACACACACACACACACACATTATGCTCTGTGTGCTCTTTTTTCCTGAGTGTTTGTAGAAAAAAAAATCTGTTTCTGTTTTTCTGCAGGATTACGAGGAGCGTTTGTATGAGGCCACTGATTGGATCACCACCGAGGTAGAACATAACGATTTATTTGCCGCACATTTAAAGCTGAAGGATTACTGCCAGAGACAGAAGGAAGCAGGTATGTAGGCATCTACAAAACACTTATACAGAGGCAAAGTTATGTAATACTCACAGGTGATTTCAACTGAATAACAGGCTATGTATATGCTTTGATTCTAAATGTTACACTGAGATAATACATTTTAGGTTTATTTTTCATGCTCAGGAAAAATGTAAAAGTACTTCAAAATCAATCACTCAATTTTTATTTATATAGAAACAAGTGTTATCACAAGACACTCAAGAAAATAGCAGGTCTAGACTTTACTCCTTGTTATATCATTTACAATATCCCAACATTAATCCACCATGAAAACAGCACTTGGTAACATTTGGCTATGTAGCAGTGGCAAAGAAAAACTCCCTTGTGACAGACAGAAACTTCAAACAGAAGCAAACTCAGACTGTTGAACAGCCTTCTGTTCTCTTGGAAAGTAATAGTTGACACAAGCAGCCACAGTGGGGGCGGCTGGGGCTCAGTTGGTAGAGTCGGACGTCTCTCCAGCAACTATGAATCTCACAGTGAGTGGCAATGACTCTTTTTTGCTCTCAAAAGACCAACAAACACAAACATTTTCTCCAGATATGACTTGACTTGACGAAAGCATTTCTCTTTTTTCAGCTGTCTTAAAGAGACAGCCTCTAATTGGACACTTTAATGCTCATCTTTATAAATTATACAGTATAAGCTAAATCACACCTTAAAGTATTCACTTTTAGACACTGCAACATAAATGCTACTCTATTATGTACAGGTCTAATTTTACCACTGTTTTTAAACTGTACATACATATATATTATGTTATATTGTATGTATGTCTCTTTTCTTATTCCTGCGAGGGTTATGCACATTTTCTTGGTATAGGTGTCATTTTGTACTGGCTTTATTTTGGTCTATGTATGTTTTTGGTTTTTTTTTATCTTTGTTTGGATTGAAGTATCTATCTATCAATCTATCTATATGGCCAACTTTTATCATTCGTATAATACAGAATGCTCAAATCTTAAAAAAAAAACAAAAAAAAAACGCAGCTTTATAATGTTGTGTTCAAAGCACCAAGTGAGACATTTCTCTGCAAAGGATTCACTGCCTCCTGAATCTGACACACTCTATGCAAACAACAGCAAGAACCAAATCAATCATTTCCTGTTCAGTCGTCCCGACAACCAAATTATAACAAAGAACTCTTTCATTTGGAGCACTTTATGACTATACAGAAGAACCAATGATACAGATTCAGATTGCTGAGCACTGAAATGAAGTCTTTCTGTTCTGTGTCTTTGTCAAACACCCCATAATAGGTGTGATGGAATTAATACACATGGTAATATTTGAAGCTTTTTTTCCTCTAAGAAATGTTCAAATAAAAGTTTTTACTTAAAGCTCCTGTGAGGAGTTTTTTGATGGTTATGTAACAGGCTTTAGTTAATGCTGATGCCTCTCTATGAGACATCCTCAGCATGTTTTAATGTACAGAACCGTTGCTGGGGCGATAGGTGCCAGATAATGTGATAAACTGCACGCTACAGAGACAGATTTATTTTTTTACATTTTCCACAGTGGCAACTCAAAGTGAGTGATACAGTTGACTGTGGAAAAAAGCAGAGGGAGAGGTTTTGTTAAAAAGAAATCACAACACAGAACAAAATTAGCAAAGAGCTAAGATGTACTGTGTTGAAGTTTGCCGCTCCCTTTGCTTGGAATGAATTACAGAAAAACCTGGAACTTCATGAGCTGCTCTCATTGGATGATTTTAAGCAGATGTTAAATGACCTGGAGGCAGACACATCTGGCTGTACATGTTCTTCCTGAAATATTTACAATTGTAGTGGTACTTGACAAATATTTGCTGTTTTACTTATAATGTCTTTCAGTGTATTCATGTGTCTTTCATATCAGGTTTGTATTTACAGCTGCTATGTTGCTTGTCAGAAACTGTGCTTCCTGTGTCTCGACCAGGACACTCTTGAAAAAAGAGGTTTCGAATCTCAATAAGTTTCTCCTGGTTAAATAAAGTTTGAATAAAAAAATACTCAATTACATTTTTGAGAAAGTATATGAAACAAGTTTTTTCACTGTATTTTATTTACTATTTGAACCGTGGTTGTCTCTTCCAGGTTACATGCTCCCTGTTGACACCTGGCCGGTGCTGATCACAGAAAATACAAATGGCAACTACCTTTCCTGGTTTGTTCCTCCTGTCACGAGGAAACCTGAAACTCCTGACGCATTAGTCACACTGCAAACCAGACCAGCTGGGACTGTCTATGTCAGGTAACTATTCTCATTCAAGTGATTGCTAAAGGTCAATTTACATTTGAATTGACAGTATGCTCTGGTACAGTTAGAGGAAGTTACACATAGCCACATCATGACTTATACATTTTACCTTCACTGGGGTCAGATGGAATCTGTGTCACTAATGGAGATTCAAGCTATTAGAAAATGATAAATACACAAAATATTTTTTGTAAAGGTAAAAAATCAAAGAGAGCCACAAAAAAAAAGAAAAGAAGAATCTTAAATCTCTCACTTAATGATGACTATGACTACATTTTTGATGAAACCTGTAACTGTTCTCTTCTGTCGTTGTTTCTTTTTACATAAAAGGCTCTTCGGTGGTACTCCAAGCTTGAAGAAGGGTGAAGAAAACAAAGCGTCGCTTCGTAAGGCCTTGGACGAGGCTGGCAAGGACTACAATCACAACAGTTGCTCTGGGGCGGGCTATGAACCGTTTTTAAATCTAATTCACCACAATGAGATCTGGATCAACGCTGCCAACATCAATTAAACCAAACCATTTGTAGGTTTTAAAGAAGAAATGCTTTATTTATCCTCTCTTAGCTCTATAGTAAGCATTTCAGTGAGAAGGTCTGGTTGAAATAACTCATTAACATGCACTTCTTAAGACTTAAAACAGACCGCAGAGAAATGCACGGATGATTGTGTTGCATGCTGAAAACTGGTTTTGAGAATGTTGTTGGATTCACCAGCCGCAAGTTTCTCTTTTTACAAATCAGGTATAAAGTTTAGGCTGTGTTAGATTTTTTCCTTCCAAACATATCTGCTTTAAATAAAAATAAATCTTATCTCTCAACTATGAACTGTTGTTCAACCTTGATTTGTATGTCTCAATGTTTACTCACTCTGCTAAACTCATTGTTTTCTCACTCGGCCTACATGTCCTCTTTGCAAAAAGTAAAGGCTGCCAAATGAAATGACGGTACCTACCTCATCACAAAAAAATTTAATGTGCGTCTTCCTCCAAGCCTGCTGGTTAGACTTGTTTAATCAAAAGCCTCAAGCAGTTTCTCATTCCTGTTTCACTGTCCTTCACCAGTCCACATGAGGTCACTGTTTGTACCAATTTTCATGAATTCATTCAGCTTGGTAATTTTGTGGATTTATCATTTTAAATCTGTCTACCATCTAAGGGTAATTCTTCCTTTAGGTCTGTGTAGCTGTAAAACATATGTCATATTATAGCATCAGAGCTATATTTAGATAGCTGCTAAAGGAGAAGAAATGTGTCTGACCATTTCAAGGGAAGGTAATGTCCTTTTTATTCTAGCAATTTAAAGTGTACCATAACAGAAAATAACTGGTAGACTGTACCTTCTAACAGAATATAAGCAACACTGTTAACATGAAGTTTGTCAGCCATGTGCCTTCTGTTGCTGTTGTCTGACCTCGGCTGCAAGATAATCCACAGTCTGTCTCACGATTTCCTCATTGAACATATACAGCAGAATCACCCTCACCAACAGTCACCAAGCTCAAAAATCTTACTAGTAATGTCAATATGCTTTTAGAGCCTAGTATTTTATTTGACTTGAACCCATGCTTGTTTTTGTAAGAGTTGTGCTTCATCAAACCCTGTGTTGAAACAGTTTGAGAATTAGTCATAAAATGTACATGTGTAGAAATGTGCACACAAACACAACTTTCAACATTTTTATTTGTTTTAGTCAGAATGTTTTGAGGTCACTAGACTGAAGCTAAAAAGAAGTGCAATGATTCGAAGTTTGTTCTGACTGAACTAAAAAGGAAATTCTTGTCCATTTACATGACTCTCATATTTCCATGGAGAGGTTTCTTTATTTGTTACAGTATGGTCATGTTAGATCGGGAAAAAAATCTGGAGATAAGCGCAAGACATCTGTTAATGCAAATGTTGTAAATACATATTATATTGAAAATTATATTTATATGTTTTAAATGGGGGAATTGTTTTTCCTAATTCTGTTTTGCCACTGTAAGAAAAATACATGACACTGACGGGTTGTAGTGTGACCAAGCTCACTGTGTTGTGATGTCTGACATTTAACACAAGCTGGCGCTGTAGGTTTAGCTAACAAAAGGGAATAGGAGCAGAAAGTAGAAGTAGATTGTTACTGACATTTTGCCCCTAGCTGCTGAATGTGCCTGTTGAAAAGATGAGTTACACTCTTCCAGTGAGTTTTATTGTTTTCATGTTGTGCTGTTCTGGCTGCCTCCAGGCAAACTAACTGTGCAGGTAGTTTGAGCTCATCAAGCATGTTTTTGCCTGTAATAAACAGGAAAACTCCAAAACTCAAACGTGGTCATCCTTCAAAACTTACATTTAAATGGTGCTCTCCACCACAGTGGACATGTGAAAACTGAAAAAAAAAAATTTGAAAGAAAAATAAATCAGTTATATTGTTTATGCATTGCAAAATAAATACAAGTTTTTTTTTTTTTTTTGCATCGAAGTGTTGCATGAAATCCACTCTGGTAGACATTTTAGTAACTTCTTCAGAACTATGAATATATCAAATAATAATAATAATGTAACTTTGCATGTCCTAAGAAGTAAAAAAAAAAAATCACATTAAAATATCTGGCTACCTGATTTTATAATTAATGCATGAAAGGGTTAAAAAAAAAACTTGGCAAAGCAAATTGAGATTTAAAGGCCTGTCAGCTCCAACAAGTAAACCCCTGAACTGAAGCTATAGCTGCTCCAAGCCAAGCCTAGATCATCCTTATGTAGCCTACAAGTTTTGTCAAACAGCAACCTTTAACACTTTCTTTTAAGAGTAGAGAGAGTATATCTGCAAACTGAAATAAGGTTCAACTGGGAAGGGGCCAGATGATTGAAGGCTCTGCCTCCCGTATTACTTTTGGAGACTGAAGGTACCACCACCCTGCATTCTGAAAGCCCAATGGTTAACAAGGCCTATTGGGATGCTACAGTATGAGCCCTATGGTGCCTGAGCATTAAGAGCTCTGTAATTGACCAGAAGGATTTTAAATGCCACTATATTTTACACCAACCCAATTCACAAAATCTAATATGGGAGAAATAATACTCCATTTATTCCATCGTTTACATATATTTTTCTTTTCCTCCAAATTAAGATAAATCCAAATAATCAAATCGTCCCATCTTTTGGAAGGCTGACACTGTTTGCATCTATATATAAGTGAACGTTCGCTAATGGCATAAACTCAGCAAAGTGCTTCATGAGATTTGAGTATAGATTAGACTTTTCTAGAAGCTGTATCCCAGTGACTGTAGCCACCTATCATCACTCTTAGGGAGTGTGTGAGTGCATGCAGGTTATTGAGTTGTCATGTAGAGTATGAGTCATTGCACTAGTCCTTCAGAATCTGCAGAGAGCTCTGGATAAACGGTTTTCTGTGCAGCTACTGCTCTAAAGCAGGTTTCTATAAGGGAACCGGAAGTAGCCTTGAACCAGGGCAACATAACGCTGAACCTCACTGCAAGACCCTCATCCACTTAAAGGACTCACTCTGTCACCACAGCAACCAAATGTACAGCAGGAAGCCATGTGCGTCAGGTATGTAATCACACTTGGAAGTTAGAGTAAAGGAAGAAGAGTGAGACTGTATGACTCATACTTAATAACCACTTACTAACCCATCTATCCTTTGACATGCCTAACTCCACAGAAGAAACTTTGAGAGCATGATTTAATAGTTTATAACACTGAGAGAAGGAACTAAGTGATATTTCAACCTTGATGAATATTATAACCTTGTTAGCTCGAGTACATGTCAAACAACGCCATATGTGAACACAATGCCTGACAGCTTTTTGCAACAATAATAAATCAATGTGACATCATGACAGAATGCAGAAAACATCAAATAATGATATATAGTGAGTAAAATGCATTGAAGGAACATGAATTCATATTGATGGAAGAAGAAGACGAGTGAAAGGAGCTCAGTATTTCAAGTCCTCTAGATCCTTTTTTGGTCATAGTATTTTCAAGGCGACACAACTTTTTGCACATTCACGTGTCTGATCAACGGTGCCATAATAAATCCATAGGTTACTATAAACACTGTCAAGGTATCGTGTTCAACCCTTAAATTCCATCACATCTGTAAAGATAAACCTGTAACTGAAATAGTCTTGTCATGTCTTGCCTCAGGAGACAACCCCCTCCCATCTGACAGGGATAGGCTCCTGCTGTGAGGTGCATGTGTGAACAACCAGTCCAGGGGGATTTCAGGGGCAGTTCTCCTGCAGGAGTACATATGTGAAACAATTTGATTCAGACATTTACTGAAATAAGGGATTTAACTTGTATTATTAGTTGACATTTATATCTACATCCACATGCTCTTCTATTTATTTAGTGTTGAGCAGGATATATGGTTGCCTACCTTAATGAAACATGGCTGATGATGATACTTGGTTGTTTTAAGTCCTACTAAGGACCTTTCTGTTTGACTCACTAATGTTATGCCTGGCGAAAGGGATTGTGTGTAACTTTCTCATGTATTTATATATTTGTTTTTGCATAAGTTTTGTGTGAAATTATCAGCAATAAACAACAGTATTGCCAAGATGACAAACAGCCATGTTGATGCATTAAACATCATGTGCTATCCATGTGGATATGGCAGGAAATCTGAGTAACTGTTATTTAAAAAATTGATGAGGGACATGGTTTAGGAGGAGAACGATCTAAATAAAAATAGTCCTTAGCAATACTATGTTTAAACAATTAAAGAATTGGTAGGCATTAAGCCTCATTAATATCAAATTCAAGATAAGGGAGGCTTTGTCTCGATGAGGAGCAGAAGAATTATCATAGTGACACCACACACTTGAGGATTATTTGGACAAAACATTGGATACGACAAGCCTCGAATCAGATCGTTGTGGGGGGCAAATCGGGCCTAAAATCTTCTAGTGTGTAGCCAGTTTTATTTACAGTTAAGAACTATTAAGTTTACTTTAAATCTTGTATTACTTGAAACATGTATACCAATAAATGTCAAATGTAGTCGTTTGTATCCAACATGACTCAAAAGAAGAAAGAAACTAACAGGAATAGAGAATCTAAATATTGAAGGTTTGTGTGTAGAAATAGTTATAAATAGACTTGTTTCATTTAGTCTTTGTATCTCTGCCATGTGACGCACACACACACACCTTCTGTTGGTTTTATATCTGGTGTCTCCAAAATTGGAAGTAACAGGCTGATTCTCTTGAGTCACTCTGAGATGGGTGTAGGGGAATACTTAGAAAAACGTGTATGTCAAATACTGTCTGATCACATGAATGTTTTTCACATTCATGTAAGGGTATTTGTGTGTGTGTGTGTGTGTGTGTGTGTGTGTGTGTGTGTGTGTGTGTGTGTGTGTGTGTGTGTGTGTGTGTGTGTGTGTTTGTGTTTCCCCTAGTAGAAAGGATAACCTGATGAGAGAAGTCAGTTTCAGCCCTTAAGGGAAGGACCCTCCTAATAGAGTTTGCTCTGTTGAGGAGGGTTTTTTAAGTATACAATGATTTTTTTAAATGTTCTCTTTTTTATTTTGCCCAAACTCCTCACAAGAGTATGGAAGCCCTTAGCGGACATGCAGCCACAACTTCCTTTACTCCAATTTTGTCTGTGATAAAGAATAGTTCCCGTCTGTTTTCTTCGAGATCACAACTTATTTGTCTAGTTATCTCAGTATAACAATGCTGGTTTTCCCATGTTAACATGTATTCTGTGGACGCACAAAGATTACTTTTTTTGTTTGCTTTCAAGAATTTGCAAAATAAGATCTAAAGTCTGCCACCTGTGGAGCTTCCATTGATTCACCTGATCATTACTACCACAATGATAAAGCAATGAACAAATAGGGACATGATAATTCCATAGATGGTAAAGTAAGTTAGTAGAAACACAACACAAAAAGTTAGTACATTTATATGATGGTAAAAAAGCCAATCAATTGTGTAAGTCAGACTGAAACTGGACTTTTAAAATACATGTCAAATATTTAGTCTGACTGAAATCGTATGAAGTCAAAGTTCTTGAATTTGGACTAGACAAGTGTCAATTTACTCTTGCAGCCTCATTCCCAAACTGTCCTAAGTGTTTTGCATATGCTCAGTTCACAATTCCCATGTCAGGCTTTGATCTGGAATTCATCATAAATCTGTAGAAGAAAGCTGTGAACATAACGAAACAAATAAATCAACACGGTGAGTGCTATAGCAAGAACCACACACTTTTGGACATATGAAGAGACAAAGTTTATGTTGTGTCAGCTGAAGGAACTAAAGCACATGGATGGATGGATGGCGATTGGAGAAAATGTGCATGTGATGTATTAGGTCAACCGGAAGAAGGTCCAATAGTATCTAGCTGAAAGGGGCCATACCTACCGTAGTGGAGTTGGGCTTACTTCCAAAAATAAATCGATTCTCCCCAGGTGCTTGTATACTTTGACAATTAAATGTCCCCAATCAGCAATAACCGTTGCTCAGTTTAACAGAGGATGTAAATGAGTATAAAATACAAATCTGTTTGAAAATATGACTTTAGCAAAAATATCAGTTGAAAAAAGAAGCTTTCATGCACAAAAAAGAGAGTACTTGTAATTGTATTACCCAAGGAGACTTACCATAATAGCACTCTGCCTCATGGAAACCATTGGAGTACATCAACTTCAACCAATATGCGGAAGTGCTATAAGTGCTTTATGCATGAAGTACAAATGTGTGGTGACTTCTGCCTTCCCAAGGGTCAAAGAGATTGGGTCATAGTTGGAGGCTGTGGATCAGGAGTAGAGTTGGTCGTCTCTCAATTGAAAGGTTTGGTGTTCAATCCCCTGCTCCTTGTGCAAGACACTGAACCCAAATCGCTCCCACTGCATATCCAGAAGCTAATGGAGTGGAATACTGTTCAACAGCTGGGCACTTAACTTAGCAGCCTCTGCCATCAGTGTATGAATGTAGTGTGAATGGGTGAATGTGACATGTAATGTAAAGGCTTGATATCAATCTTTGATGTGTCTTGGAGCGAATGTGTGGCGCAATTGATGCTTTGCAGTCTGCCCTTGTCCTTGGCAGTGGAAGCAGAGCATCAGATGGTGCTGGAGGAGGTGAAGATGGAGTCAGTGATGGAGCTGTAGGAATGCACAATCAATGACTTTGAGAGGTTGAATTTCTTCAGCTGCTGCAAGAATACATCATCTACTCTGCTTTCTTGGTGAGCATTCCGAAGTTTCTTTTCTTGAGATCCTGGGTGATTGTCAACAGGCGTTTCAGGGGGTGAAAGGGGCTGGTGGGGTTTGGTAATTTATGAAATTCATAGTAGAGCAATGGGTTCAAAATTAGTCTCTCTCTAACAGGTCACCGGAGGGTCAATCAGCCACTGGAGATGAGCCAAAGGAGGTTGTTGTCTTCTCCAAACTTCACAGCATGATTGGGTATTTGCCACCATAATGCGGGCATGAATAGGTTCATATTGTCACTTAGTGGTGAATGTATCAAAAATGGCTTTCTATAGGGACTGTATGTAATACCTATAATGTAGCTCTAGCGAAATTTCAGTCAGGAAGACTACTTAAATTCTGCATGCTGATTTTATTGCTCATTCTCATACTGTGTTACATCGCTCCTCCAAGCATGCTAACTAATTTTCTTGTAATCATCAGCTGTTCACATCACCTGGTCACATATATGCTCCACTCCCTCATTTTTAGCAGTTTCATCACCTTCTTCATCCCATCAGCCTCAGATCACAGCATCAGCCATCGTCAGGTCAACCCCAGTCTTCCCATGAAGGTTACCCTCTTCATCCCTTTATCCTCAGACGATATCATCAGCTGTTCCGGTCACCCCCATTCTTCAGTTAGATCAGCTTTCATCCCATCAGCCTCAGATGACATCATCAGCTTCCACCACCAGGTTCTGGACTGTCGGTATACATCTTGTTGCTGCCCAGGGTGGACATCTTCGATCACCCTATCTCCCTGTAGAGTTGAAGCACCAAAGATTCTCTGACAATCATTCAACACATCTGTAAAATAAATAAATCCAATGAGTGTCACTCTGGCAAGTCATATGTTTGATACTCCAGCAGTTTAAACCCCAAACAACAGAATTTGCTGTGATTACACTGCAATAAATATTTCTAAAAAAAAACATTGGGATGCACATTTGAAGTTACAAATAATAACCTGATGAACCCATGTCATCACATTGCACAGCAGGAATTGATGTGCATATTGCTCTAGGGCTTCTTAAGTAATGGTGCTGTAGCACACTTTGAGACACATCCTATTGGGCCGATCAGCTAAAACATTTTCATAGTTTTTTTGTAAGAAATTGGCTCATGGATATGACATCGCTGACTGTTAAGCTCAGAATTTGTTCTGGACCTTCTTTAGTTATATAATATTGTCACATACGCAATATGTTCATGGTTAAGGCACATTTTATTTTATTGTCTTTTTTGAAGGATGTTTGGATGCATGCTTCTTTACAGTGTTGCTAGAAAGCCTTTACACTGGACATTCAGCACTTTAAATGATCCTAAAGCAGTTTATGTCACTGCTGTCACATTGCAAATGTACAGTGTTGATGTGGACTAGCAAGGATTATAAGGCATTAGTTTGCCCACACTGGGTTTTGTGCAGGATTAGTCAACTCACTTGTGTGGTAGGGCAGATTTTCTCAGTCATACATCATACTGTACTCCGCCCACCTTCTGCTCTGTCCCTCTCTCCCTCTCTGTCAATGTCCATCTCACTGTCACTGTCATGTGCACACATGTACTACTACTGTACCACACAGTTCTCTTCCTCTGAATCTACAGACACAGCTTAAAAAAAATACTGCGGTCCTATATAGATTTACACACAGACAACACTATAATATCGTACTATATGACTGTCCGAGACAGATTAAGTGCTTCTGCATTAAAGGTACCTACCACTCATGGTGTGGTAGCTTAGTCCCAGAGATTGGATTTACTGAATATTTGCCATCTTTAATGGAATATTTTTGACAATGATGGAAAAAAAAATCTGAAGGCTCTCTGTCATTTTGTCAGGTTAGAAAATTGAGATTGATCCATCAAACTATTCTATCCTGCGCCTAAAATGCTGGAAAATTCTGCACAAATTAAAAACAATGACTACAATGCCAGCAAGGTTTGCATGTTTGTGCAGCCTACATTCAGAATGGACTGGCCTGAGAAGCCACATTAGCCTGGAGCTATTTACTACAGGAGTGCAGTAAATAGTGGGAGCTACTGTCTGACAACAGACCACACTGTTGCACACATACAACTTTCATGTGGATGTAAGGTGTCCATCTGCGAGGATCTAGGCTACTGAAACACTCCAAAGCTGTGCAGAACTCACTCATGTGAGACAGCTGTCAGTCTTCTGTGAGTCACTGTGAGCAGAGATTTCAGACTGCAGGGTGCTTTTTGCACTACATTGACACCACGGAGGGTTATCAAATGACCGTTTTTTATTTTGCATCTGCGCTGTCTGTACAGTATGTAGGCTATGTTTCTCTCTCTCTCTCTCTCTCTCTCTCTCATGTTGCAAATTTGAGTAGAATTTGAAGTGTATCAGTTGTGACAAAAAATGTCATCAACCAACATGCCCCTTTATTTTGTATGTAGAATGCTTACAATTAATACATTCGACCTGGGATATGTATGTATATATAATATAAAAAATGAATAATAAACACCAAAGGGAGTTGCAATGATTAGCAATGGCTCAGTAAAGGTGCTGCAATTTCTTGGTACAATTCAGACACTGGACCTTTGAATATTCAGTTCAGTTCCTCTTGTGTGTCATGTGTACTCTGTTCAGGTTATAAGGTTCTAAATGAGCCAGTGTGTGTATGTGTCTGTGTGTGTGTGTGTGTGTGTGTGTGTGTGTGTGTGTGTGTGTGTGTGTGTGTGTGTGTGTGTGTGTAATGGTAGGTGTGTTACACAGCCAAAGAGCTTTTAATTGTATGTTGCAGAGAACATTATAGGTATGTGCACCCACATATTCATACAAAAGCAGCTCGTACATTCTGTACATTTCTACAGGCATGCATGCAGTTTTTACATATTCAAACTATACCAAACATATTTCCTTATTTAGCATCCTGCCCTCCTCTTAGCAACAGAAATCATGTAGCTATGCATTAATGGCGATACTGCTGGGATTACATGAATGTTAATATGCATGTGTGTGTGTAGGTGTGTGTGATCGCTAAGGCAAAAGAAGACCTGATGTATGTATCACCTCTCTATGTTCACATTGCTTCACCTCCCACCACCTGGAGCACAAGATCCCTGATTTTCCAAGACTAGATGCATCTCTGAAAAATAAAAGGAAAGGCCAGATCAACACTAAACATTTATATAAACCTGGAGATGTCACAGTTGCTAGAAGCTGGCCTGCAGTTTGTGTAGGTGATGTGTTTGAGAAAGTGTGTAACCCACAGTTTGTCCTCCTGCTGCGTTTTGGCTCATTCCTCTGCAGTCTGTTATGCAGCCATTGTCACATTGTAATGGGAGAGAGGGTCAACCAGACAGATTGGCCTGACAGTAAATAAGCAAATTTATTCAAACAACTACACATTTTTCCTGCAACCCTTCATCATTTTTGTCCAGGTGTCTCGTCCAGATGGCAGATCTCAACTTGCTGTCTCATGTGAGCTAGAAAAAATAATTCGATAAACTGAGTTTTTCCAAATTTAGGCCTAAAAAATAAGATAAGAAGGGCAAGCAGAATTTAAAGTAGAGTTGCATTTTCTCCCTCTCTAGTGGATAGCCAAAAGACCCCTCCCAAATGAAAATGTCTTAGGTTTTCACTAGTTGCTTTAAAGAAATAAAGAGGACTTTAAAGTTGCTAAATACATCAAGAATTGGCGAGTGGGAAACACTGCTGACTGTCACCTGTGATGAAAGTAGGTCTACAGGCAAAAAAGTTGTGAACGGATCTTGTCAATCAATCAATCAATCAATCAATCAATGTATTTATTTCACCTTGGTCGCCCTGCTCGTTCTCTACCCCATGCATGCACTAGTCCACACTCAGCGCGTCACCAATGACGGAGTTTATACTGTGAGTTTACCGACGGCCGTTTTGAGTAGTAAAATATTCAGGTTTTTTCAGGTGGTTGTTGATGGAGCACTGAGGGAATGCTACTTTGGAAATCATGCTAATTTTAGAAAATGACCAACCCTGCCTTTAACAGTCCAATTTTGTTTTTACTAAGGTTGAGAGTTATGCATAATTAGGGGCATGGCTGATCTGACTGATATGTGGGCGTGTCGAGGCTTAAAGGCCCTGACTCACCAAGGAGACCATCGGCCGTCAGTCCATCCTAGTTTTTGTGGTGTGTCCAGCTCAGTCTTTACCAGTCGGCCTTTTTTCGGCCGACTCGGCGGCGAGGTTGGGGGTAGGAATCTTTCTGATTGGCTGTTCAGCTAAGCAAAACAGGAGAGCCAGTGCACGAGGAGAAATACGGAAGCGCCTCTTCTATTCTTGTTCCACTAATAAAAGACCAAGGGCTGACAACGCCAGTGCCATTTTTCAACTTTTCATCAGACATTATTCTCCATTAGAAGTTCCTATATTTCGAGCGTCGAGTGACAGCGGTGAGAAAATTGTCTTCTCGTATCACAACAACATTTTATTTATCCGCGTTCTTCCTCGTCCTTTTCCAGTTTCCCCTTTATGGAATGACGATGACAGACTACCGCCACCTGCTGGCATGGAGAGTTATTGCCTCTCACTCATGTGCAGAACGTACGTGGTGATTGGCCGTCGGCTGCAGTCTTAGCGGTGTGTTCTAGTGCAACTTTTTAACCAAGACAAAAGGCACCGCCCGCCGACGCCACAGGCGGCCTTCGTCGCCTCCAGTTCTTGGCCGTCTGCTTGCTGTGTCAGGGCCTTTAGGTTTGCCTAAGCTCCTACTCTTTGCCTTTTTTAATTTTTCTAATACGGAAACTGCTATCGATGGGCTTCAAAACTCTCCTCAGACTCCAGTGAGAAAGGTCACTTAGAGTACGTTCCCTGCATCTCTTAATGCATGCATAATTCAAGACTATTTTGAGTGACTTTAATATATGCAAAGAACTGCATGCTCATTATAAATTGACTGCATGCTTCAAGCTAACTTATCTTCAGTATCATTGCAATGTTTCACAGATTTTCTCTGTAATGTCAGGGTAACTGATCGGACAATTGTAAAGAAATTGTCATCAAACTGATCTGAATTGAACCTAAAAATTATTCTTAAAATCACACTTGAAACACTGTTTTTGGTTTAATTCCTTGCCCTTCATATCTCCGCTCCTCAGTGCTTGACATTGTCGTCCTCCATCTCAACCTGCTCTTTTATCCCCTTTGGCTCTTTGTCCTCGGAGTGACTTTGCAAACAGATCTCTTCTAAAAATAGAGAAAAAGAATCAACCCGTCACTACTGGAATAGCCCAGAGAGTAGAGACATTAGTGCTGTGGAGAATCCCCAAAGGGAAAGCCTAGCTTCAGAGAAGAGCTGGAGAAAAAGCAGAGCAGCCACAAACACTATCGATCCGCCAGGAGGACCGAATTACTCCTCTTGAGTACACAGACACACGACACAGGGAGCCCAATGTCCTCCTCATGTCCAATGGTTGAAGAAAACATGTCTAACATCCTTTTCCTATAACCTGTACAGTATACAGTGTGTTTCTGAAACAGCTGTACACACTATTAATGCACACAGACTTATTTTATACACAAGGGGGCAGAGACAGAACAGGTTTCTATGTTACTGAAACACAAACTAAAAACCGATTGAAGCGAGCTTAAACAAAATGAATAAGGTGAAATGGCTGAATAATCATTACAGCTTGATAAATAGATATTCCATTGTTTAAAAGGGCAGTGACAAATTAAAAGTGTTAATCCAGATGTTATTAGAAGATTTCAGACATCTCATGCATAACAACTGAATGCTGCTTCTCCGTGTTTAGATTTGACTCTCGGGACATTTCTATATCTATATTTCTATGAGTCTAATGCTTCTGTTTTAATCCTAAAAGCCTAGCCAGGGTCACACAAAAAGCCATGGCTAACCTGTTTGCATGGCATCCTCTTTGTGTTTTACATATAGAGCAAAGCTCATTGCATCTGTCCCTGTTGAATAAACAAATAAACAAATAATAATAATGAGAAATTGCAGACCTCTCGCGGACCGTTCAGAAATCTATTTTGACCTATAGTTTTGTGTTCTTTGTAAAGCAAGAGTGGAATTCTATGGAGCCAGGTGGCCAAGTGGTTAGATCACGACACATGTACGGAGGCTGTAGTCCTCCAAGAGGGCAGCCAGGGTTCAAGACCGATCTGTGGCTCCTTTCCTGCATGTCATTCCCCACTCTGTCTCCCGGGTTGCTTACTCTATCCACTGTCCTTTTGCATAAAGAGAGAGAGAGAGAGTGAGAAGAGAGAGAGAGAGCTGCTACACTTTCTCCAAGCAGAAAAGGATGGTCCTCGGAAAAAAAAACATTTATTGCTGAACATGTAAAAGCTTCAGGGAGTGAACAGGTGTGTGTATATTTCTCTCTCTGTAAGCATACTTGTAGTCATCTATGCATAATGCATTTCTGTGTGTAGGCTCTATGTGTGTGTGTGTGGGGGGGGGGGGTGTGTATGTGTTAGTGGGTTGAGAAAAAAATGATGGGAATCTGCACTTTAAGTCTTTCCAAGTAAACCATTCGTGTGCACTCAGGTCTACCTTCATCCATGTGTCTGCCTGTGAGCATGTGTCTGTTTCAACTGTGTGTCTTTGTGAGTGTGTGTTAACATGTGTGCACACATCTGTGTGAATATAAACATAAAACCTGAACAAAAAAAACTGCATAATCTTCTTAAAGAGGACAGGATTATTCATCCAGAGGGCAGGCAGGACTTGTTTCCACTCTGAACAAGCTGCAACTTCAGTGTACACTATTATACACTCTGATAGAAACAGAAGATTAAACAAAATAATGTAGTTCATCTGAGGTTAACGCAACTCAAGGGAGGCTCTGAACGGAATCCAAAGTTTGAATATTCTCCAGTGACAAATAGACATTTTGTTTTCATTGCATAAAACAACACAAAAACACTCACTGAATAAAGCAAACAAAAAGCCGATAACAATATAAATTCTTGTCATAAACTAAGCTAAAATGTAACGTTTCTGTCATTTAAGGTCATTCAATTCTGAAAGAATATATCCCCTTGGAGAATAAATTAACATTTGAACTAAAAAATGTTTTTAAAATGTGAGGGATATTGTAGTGTTATCCTGACGGTGGAAAGAAACTTAACCAGGGGGAGGCATGATTTTACGCCTTTTTAAACTCTTCATTAGAAATGTTTCAATCTGGGTTTAGGTTACACCACGGCGCGGAGATAAAAAGTAGATAATGACATCAGAACAACCCTTGACAACAACAAGCCTTCGGTTCCGCTGCCTTTCTGGAAATGTTTAGTTTACCTCATATTTGTTTGACAGATTTTGTTTCAGTATCAATAGAAGACCACGCCTCCAAATGCAATGAGGTTACCAGTGGGGTACCACAAGGATTGATGTTAGGACCGTTACTTTTTAATTTGTATACGTTACCCCTAGCTATGCTGATGACACTCAGCTCCATATGGCCGTGTCTCCTGATGACACAGGACAAATGGACTCACTTTTTAACTGTATTTCAGATATAAAAACCTGGATCACACGACCTTTTTTGCAGCTCAACTGCGACAAAACTGAAGTTTACATTTTTAGTTCAAAGCCTCAGAAGCATGACATTTTGGGGTGATATTTTATTCTAAATTTAGATTTAAAATTTAGGTGTACGGTGTCACAAAAAAAAGCATTTTGTCATTTGAAAATCATTGCCAAGGTCAGACCATTTTTTTTTGAGCCATGAAGAGACTAATGCACACTTTCATAACTAACTGGCTAGACTACTGTAATGCTCTCCTTTATGGTCAAAAATAAACAAAAAGGAGAGCACACATTATGCTTATTTCAAATACCTTACACTGTTACACCCTGTTAGTTTCCGTATTAATGTTAAAATTAAAGAATTGTTAAATGTATAAAGCACTACATATCTTACACCAGACTCACGAGTCTTCCCCTTTTGAGTGAGGTTGTCTTTTGCAAATTTAGCTTTCAAGTTTCGGTTCATCATGAATATTTGTGTGGTTTATGGTCCGACAGTGTCTAAGTCAGCAGGGGTGGGACAGTCTACTGTGTCTCACATTATGCATTTCAAACACACCTAATCAGTCTTTTGTGAGAAAAAAAAATCCTTTTAACCATTCCAACCAAATCCCTGATGATCAAAAGAGGCGAGGAGCAGCTTCAATGGTCCGTGCAAAAAAGGAATAAACATGGAATCCTGGAATGATTTGCAGGACAATGCCAGGACTAACAACACATCAAAGGTAGGTGTAACATCTACACACATCACACTACAAACACTGTGTGTGTGTGTGTGTGTGTGTGTCTCTTTCTATGTGAGTGTTCGGAGAGAGAGGACAGTCATTATGTGAGTGATTTAGACGGAGGCAAGACTGAAATTTACGATGTACTTCTGATTTGATTCTCTTCATGTTGTCACTTTTAAACCTAGAGGCAACCAAACAGGTTTCACTCATCCAATGAAACAGCATTCAGATATAGAGCTAAAGTTAAGGCTGTCAAACGATTGATTTTTTAAAATCGGTATTAATCAGAGAATTTCAATAGTTCATGTCAAAAATTGTATTAATTTGCATTTAAACCTGTTTTGAAGTCGATATTAACAATGTAAAGCAACTGTCACGCTTGATTTTGGGAATCAAATGAATGCAAAGAAATGTATTTATACATTTTTACAGAATAACACAGTTACACACACAGACATATGCAGGAGTGCATGAACAAAATAACCCACTGACATTCAATGATCACCAGTTAATGTGACAGGAGTTTGAATTTAAGTGCTTTTTCTGTTTATCACAAGCTCTGTATGCATGAAACAATTTTTCCTGAAATAGTAAGGCATAGAACTTGTCACATTATGCTAACTGGAAGACGTCCCTTAGACCCGAGTCTTCCACAATGTTGACCAGCCTGCAGTCAGTTGCCATCCATTTAGCAAGCGCTGCATTTAACTTCCAAAGTGCTCTGCCAGCTCTGCTGATGCTGTTCCTCACTGACATTAGTCTGATTAGCTGCACCTGTATTCTTAGCTCATGAAGTAATTATGTGATATTTCAATTCAGTTTGACACAATGTGCATATTACTTTTGACTTGTCAACTGGGAGTTTTTTTAAGTGAAAGTCAAAGGCACAGCAGTATCGTTTTTTTGCAGCAGGGAGATGCTGCAGCGTGCGATTAAAAAATGATCTGTCTGCCTGTTTGTTTCTTCTCTTATATTAGGAAGAAAGAAGTTAGCAGATGGAAAATAAAGTGTCCAGGATTTTTGTTTTGCATATTCTTATATTTTCTTCCTTAATGTTGGAAGGACACATTTTTTAGACTCAACCAACAGTCATTTGAAAAAGTTACGTGATTTTTATGGTCTTGGTTTTGTCTTGGTCTCGCCCTGCCTTGGTCTTGGTCTTGTCTTGGTCTCAATCCCTAAATGTCTTGGTCTTGTCTCGATCTCTGAGCACTCTGGTCTCGGGTATCTCTTGTTCTCGGTTAGTGTGGCCTTGACTACAACACTATATAGTAGGTAATTCAAAATACAAGAGGTTGTATGTCAATTTGATTTTAAAATATAGTAGTGTGTTTGAATTATTCCTGTCATCCTATAAAGGAATCTTTAAAGGCAAGTTGCCTGAAGCATTTTGCTCTTTGGATGGTAGGAAACTAAAGCATGAAAAACCTTTGGTCTGGTCCTTGACGTCCAACTGTAGCAAAAAATAAAGATGATATTATGTCATCCATTCAACCTGTTAAACTTCCTTATCAGAAGAAAAACAATATGACAAGAATCAAATTATGAAAATGTTAAAGGAACTATAAGGGACATTGACCTCCTGCTGCACAGAAACAGAGCAAATGCATTTTTAAAGAGTACATGTAAAACACAAAATGCAGCTCTGTTTAGAGATTTTACTCAAAGGATGGAGGGTAAAAATCCCTCGCTGACTCCTAATCCTGCACACTCGATATGTCATTGTCATTGTCTCCAATCACTGCTGTCAGACGCTATTGCTCAGGATGAGGATTATGCCCAATCCGTCATGAAGGAAGTATATGTGCGTGTGTGTGTGTGTGTGTGTGTGTGTAAAAGCATGGGCCAAGGGGCTGTGGGTATAATCTGGGAGCTCATTCGTTAATGCCGCGTTGCTTTCTATCCCTCCAGTTTCCGTCCTTCCTGCGATGTCATCATCACAGCACCTCGTGGGAGGGAAATAAATAAACAAAAGAGTGGAAGGATCTCTTCAAACACTTTAAGAATAACATAAAGAAGTGCAGGCAGTAAATGTGTCACAGCCCAGTAAAGCTTAACATGACCGCTCATGAGTCTAACTGTTGACCTAACACTTTCTGTCTCGTGATTCCCCTCGCTGTTCAGCCCAATAAAAGCATGTCTGTTGTTTCACTATAGAGGGGTCAGAGGGGTTGACCTTTGACCCCAATCATCTGGAGTGCCTATGAGTGTATGAGTGTGTGTTTTCAAAGTTGAAAGATCAATCTCATTGTTTTTAATGGTAATGCATATATGAGCGTTCCCTTTCAAAGGGGCTTTTGTGGAGCCATCATTACAACAGAATGTTCTCCTCATAGCTGCACTTTAAATCCCCAGAGAGTCTTTTTCTACAACTCAACTCTGAGTTTAATTGACATAAAAAAGGACAACGGCCCATTGCTTATCTATGTAACTGATTTACTACATTTTTCAAAATAATAACGTGTTAATGTTAATATTAAAGAGATTTACAGCAAAGAATGGCCAAGTCATTAAGCTGTTTATAAGTTGTAGTTTTATTATTGGGATTCATGAGGAAATGTACGGAATTTCCAAAAGTTCTGATTTATTATGTGTATAAACTGTGTAAAATAAACAAACTGATTCATATATGGATGAAAAAGTTCCACTATCATTTCAAAAGTTATTTGAATTTAACAAAATATTCTGTCAAAATAACTGTGTATACAAATGCTGCAAGGGGACAAGTCTTCTCCCTCCAATCAGAAACATGATAGGGGCTTTTTAAGTCGTCTGAACACTCAACACTTTTACATTACATGTCACATTCCCTCTTTCATACATTCATTTATAATGGCAGAGGCTGCTGCAATGTAAGTGCTAATGGTATATTTCCATTAACACGCGGCTGGCTATGAGTGTTCAGTGTCTTGCCAAAGGACACATCAAGTTGTGACTACAGGAGCTGGGGGTCGAACCGCCGACCTTCCAGTTGAGCCACAACCACTGTGCCACAACTACAATACAAAATTGTAGCCTACTTCATCAGAATACTTCTATCATGAATGTTTGGCATAGCCTTATTTCTACTTTGAAACTGTCAGGTGACCTCAGGGTTGTATATATGTGGAGGTGTGTCCATTGACTTGTTCATGTCTGATGAAGGGAGAGGGCCCGAAACCTTACATGAGAGTCCATTTAATTTCATTTATTGGAGCTACTTCTGGTGTGCGGACTCAGTACTTTTTTCTATATTTTGGCCAAAGCACAGCACAGATGTTTCATTTAGACCACAGGGGACTGTTTGAAAAGGTGGAGAAGGGAGGATAATGTGTCCTCTTTAAAATCCACACAATTTACATTATTAAAAGTCCAAGGCGGAACAGAAAAGACAAACATAGAATCAATAACAGGCAAAGTATTTAAATCAAGAAAAAATTCAGTTAAAGAATCACGTAATATATTGATAATGTCACAGTATTTAGCTTTGTGCTTTATGTCTCAAAAAGTAATACAAGCAAGCGTATTACTTTTTGGATATAAAGCTTAATCTACTCATATACATTTTATATATCTTAAAATCTGACTTTATTCTTAAATGTCGGTCCATAAAGTTATATTTCAAGTTGGGTTACAGGCTGACAGGTGTTTATTCACATTTTATCTCTGGTTGTTTTTCTCCAAATAGTGTCTGAGTGATAGAAAGAATAAAAACCCAGTCTTCCTCCATTAATGTCACTTCAATTCATATCAGTCCAACTTCAAGTAGGTCTACTGTATTTTACTGACAAGTAGCCTAGGTGAAATGAGCAGCTCTTCATCTCAGACCCATGAGGCATCCCACCGCACCTACACAAACTAGCATGCATGTGCACACACCAACATGCGTACCTCCTTCATCTTTCTCCAGATCTGAATCAAAGAGTAACAAAACATCCCATCTCCTGTCTGGGGTCGTAAACCCAAGAGGTCCGCCCCCTCACACTGGAGTCAGATGAGAGGCACTTATCACTAAGCGGAAGTTGGATTTCAAAATAAAAGCACACACTTGGTTTGAAACGTGTTCAACCCTGTTGCTCTTTGGCTCTCATAACAAGCACATGGGATGTTTCAAAGATATGAAAGACATTAAACTGAATATTAAAACAATGAATGATGACAAATTAGATTAACTCTTCTATGAGGAAAGAAGGATAAAACAAGTACTAGGATGAATTAATATGGACAAGAGCATAAGAGATTTTTACTTTTAGCCATAATTCTAAACCAGGCACTTCAGGCTGTCCTCCAAGCATATAGTTCCCCAGATTTTATGATATACTTACACCAAAACAAACAAAATAAAATAAAACATTTTATGTACTGGGCTTTGAAAGAGCTCTATGAAAGTATGACTGCAAGACCCCTATGAAACGAGAATATTTCAGAGCTGAACGACATACATTGTTGGAAAGGTCTCATCCTGGAGAGTAACATATGTGAAGATGAGGTTTCAACATGACCCCTGTTTTGAAATAATGCCCTTTGAATCTTGATCCAAGGGCATGTTTGAAGGCTTATACTTCAGCAGCATAAGCGGCTACAGACATGGGAATAACTGTTTTAGAGAGGTCTTGGAACAAAGTACCATGTGAGGGTAGTCAGCTCATCAAAACAACAGGGGGAGCTGCTAAATATGGTTAAAATACATTTTAACAAATGTATCAATTATTTTTTAAATATCTGATAACATAAATGTGTTAACCATCCAATTAAACTCCTCTATGTACCCTCAATTAAATATATATTACTTCTTAGGTAAGGGAAACACTGAGATTTGTTTAAAAGACTACAATTCCTGAGTCAAGTCATACAGCTTGATACTGAATGGCGCCATAATTGTAGTCTTTTCAGTTTCCAAAAAAAGGTTGTAACTATAATAAAAGGCTTACAAAAGATATATTCACTGAATATGTCACGGATCTCGTGTGGCTGAAGTATTTATTGCATAGTACATATATGAGCTATGTTAAAATAAAGTATATCAGTTCATTTCAGATATTTTGTTATTCTACAAACGGGAATTTGGTAGTTATAGCTGGCGTTGTGCAAAGCGGGAACATAATTAGGGTTGTAAAAACCTGTCTACCCACTATATCAAATATTTACTAAAGCCGAATGGGTTTTGTAAAATAATCTAGACTATATATATTGTAAAAAGTGATGGTGCTGGTTTATTTCACACAATTTAGCGATTTTTGTGGAAATCGCGTTTCGTTTTGGGAATTCTTCCGGTTTCAACTTTTCATACATAAATATACATTTATCTTCTAAATATATCATATTTATACTACAGCCGAAGTAGTAGTAATGTGGAATATCTGTGAAAATCGTTAAGAGACAGTAAAGTTGATTTTTTATTTAATATAATTTAGACAAATGAGGAGTTGAATATGTCATGGATTACAGTACCTCATTAATAAAATAATCTTAAAGAATATAGGCCTATGTAAACCTACAGAATTTTTGTTGTGTCTTGTTTTGTTATGATTTTGTAATTATATATCATTTTCAATAGTGGATTATTATTAGGCCTACTGCTGCATGGACATTGAAAAACACGTTTTTAAGGTAGATATGTTGTAATCTCTATAATAAAGTAAATAAGATCCCTGTACATCCAGGTCAGCACCATGTATTTACAAGTGTAAAGGTTTGTAAGTGGTTGATGGTTGTTAAGGAAAAGGTAAACAAAATCAACCAAATAGTCAGGTGCATTTATGCATACTTATTGACTAAACATGCTATGTATTCTTACACAAAAATATCTTATTTGCTCAGTTTTTAAAGCACATTTATTTAGGGGTTTCTGACCAATTCTTGGTAGCAGAATATGGAAAAGCTCTCTTAAAAATCAAGTGAATGAAATTTGAACTGAGATTAGACTCATTAGAGAGCTAACTAAAGAAAAGTCTTCAGCTGGCCATTGTGAATGTTTCAAGCCGTCAGAGGTGTGCTCTTCTGAAAGTACAGAATATTCTTGTTGATTGACCTAAATATTTTACCTTTGCTTGCCCAAAAAAAAACCCCAATCAAACCCATGTTTGATTGGGTTTTTGTTTGACACCCATGGTGTGATTTGAAAAAGTAAGTATTTCTTATTTGTAATAAATGGGCTAAAAGACAAAAAGCATTGCTTTGATTGATTCTTAAGTGAAAGTAATCATGGTATCAATTGTCATTCCACAGTATGGGACTGTGAGGTTGCTGCTATCCTCTTGCTGCTTCACTTGTTACCTCCAACATCCAAGGGCAAGAGGTCTTCAAAAATTGGTGCATCCGATGCTGTTGATGAAGTTCATGAAGGTATTTTCTAAAAGTTGAGAAGTGTCATTCTAGATGCCCACTGATGTAGGATTTTTTTTACGGGGAAACCCACTTTTGACATGGCAATGGGGCCCATCATTATGCAAATTAGTTTTTAATATATTTTTTTCACCAGACAAGCCTTGGTGTTTCATCACTCTTATCTTCTTTAAAACTGTGGTACTAAAAATAACTGCACATGATATCTAGCATTTTTCTAAACATGCAATTGTATTCACTGTTTTTCTTTAAGGTGGGGCAAAGCATGGGGACCTTCCTCAGGGGGACTGGCCCTACTCGGCCCTTTCTCCTGTGTGTCGGAGAAAGAAAGAACAGCATCCAAAATTTCTACATTGTCCTGGACCAAAAGATCATCCCCTGTTCAACACAGACCGCAATTTTGCTTTTGCTGTGTCCTGCGATGAGGCCTTGTGCAACTTCTACACATTCATCCAGTCCACTGTGTATGGCATCGATGTGGGCAGTGTCAGGGAGAGTCCTCGGGTCAAGGAAATCAGAGCAAGAATCCTCCACAGTGCACTTTGAAGAGGAACATCTCTTGGCTGATAAAACATGTTCTCTTGTTACATTCACAAGGTACATCACAGAAGTTGTTCCATGTTATTTAGACATTTGAAGTTTCAGCATGGTTTGTACCCAGGAAGGTCTTTGCGTTTGAACTGTGGAGAACCTGGATGTTTGTTTGTTTTCTGCACATATTCTGGTTACAAGCGACACTTATCTCGAGCACATGGAGACTGTGTTGACTCGGATCTTGTCAGCAATTTTGAGGTGGAGAACAGAGCTAGTGCTGGAGCTTCTGTTTCACAGCAAGCATATGAGGATCCTCCCGTGACTGTCACTACACACATTCCGATTGAAAAACGGCAAATAGTGGACATGTGTAGCTCTGTCATAGCTCAAGTTCAAGCATCAGGAGTTCCTGAAAGTACTGTGCAATGTTTAGTTGGTTCAATGGAAGAACTGGTTAATGACATCCATGCTCATGCAGAAGAAGCTGTCGTTGAATGTTTGTCACCTGATGCATCCAGGGAAACCTTAGAAAAAGTTGAAGATTGTTTTGCAAATCTTGAAAACCCATTCTCACGTCACAGAATCTAAAAGACTGAGGCATTTTGAGGAAAAATGGAAGATAGTTCAGCTTGTAGAGCATGTTCTTGGTGTGCGCTTTGATACACGCAGAGATAGAACAACAGGCACATATAGGCAAGTTCCTGTCAATGATAAGTTCATGTATGTACCCATAATGGGCTCTCTTTCATCCATGTTTAGGAACAGTGAAGTCTGTGAAGCTTTCCAAAAAGCAAAAGTACACCAGGAAGGTTTTTACACTGATCTAAATGATGGCTCGTACTTTAGGAATCACAGTTTATTCTCACAACAAGAACATGCTCTTCAGATCCAGCTTTACTATGATGATTTTGAAACAGCTAATCCATTAGGCTCAAAAAAGGGAGTGCACAAACTTTGTTGCATTTATTTTATTTTGAGAAATTTGCCACCAAAGCTTAATTCTGTGTTAATGAACACTCATCTTGTAGCCCTGTTTCACTCAGAAGACCTGAGAAAGTATGGGTTTGACCCAATCCTTAAGCCTCTTGTTGATGATCTCTTGATTTTAGAGACTGAAGGAATGCAAGTGCCCATTTCATCTTCACCTTTAAAGGGTTCAATTTTCAGGTTACAGGTGACAACCTAGCTATTCATGGCCTTTGTGGTTTTGTCAAATCCTTCAGTGCGAATTACTGTAGTCGATTTTGTCTAACGGAAAATATGGAGTTGCAGTCTGTTTTCAGTGAAGATCATCCAGGTTTAACTCTACGCTCAAAAGAGCTTCATTCAACACACTGTGATGCCATTCAACAAAATCCTGCTTTGGCCTCAACATTTGGTGTCAAAAGAACCTGTCTGCTAAATTCCCTCCAGCTGTTCCATACATCAGAAAACTACGCTGTAGATATAATGCATGATCTACTGGAGGGAGTGGTGCAGTACGAGCTAAAACTAGTGTTTCAGCACCTGATTAAAAACTACATTTCCTTGAACTCATTGTCTGAGAGGATTATGAGTTTCAATTATGGATATACACAGAGAAAAAACAGGCCGAGTAGACTTAAACTGGATGACCATAGCAAAGATCTTGGTCTAAATGCTATACAGTCTTGGTGCCTTTTACGAAATGCTCCGTTGATGTTTGGCGATTTAGCTCACAGAGAGGATGGCTGCTGGAACTTGCTGCTCCTCTTAATTCAAATCGTAAACATTGTTTTTTCACCTATTGTAACCCATGGTATGACCTGCTATTTAAAACATCTGATTTTTGATCATCACAAGCTCTTCAAATCACTCTTTCCAGAGCGAAATTTGATTCCAAAGCACCATCTGATGATCCATTACCCAAGTTGTATAAGGAAAATTGGGCCACTCACAGATGTGGTGCATGCGATTTGAAGGAAAGCACAACTTCTTTAAGAAGTCTGTAAAGAACTTTAAAAACATCACAAAAACACTGGTTAAGAAACATCAGAATCAGCTCGCTTTTCACTTTGAGAATTTTTATTTTCAAAGGCTACAGTTTGGCCCCATTACTGAGGTCTTGGTCAGCAGTCTAGAAGGCAATGAGGCACTGGGTGAAACTTCCGATGTGTGGTCCAATGTTTCAACCACTTCCTGGGTCAAAAGCTTTGGCACAGAGTATCAATTTGGGATGTATGTATGTTCTGGTGTTGAAAATGAAATGCCTTTAATTAACCGGATTGTCCATGTAATTGTTCGAGATGAAAACTGTCATCTTCTGACTTGTAAAGTCTCAACAATGTATTTTGATGATCACTTAAATGCTTTTTGGATTGAGGAGAACACAGATGTCTTCGCTTTGATTAGTGTAGATGACCTGGTGTATGTTACAGCTGTATGTTTCCCTGTACTGTTTGTCCCTTTCTGTTCTCCAGCCCAGATGAAGCCACTAATTGCACAAGGCACACCTGGCCTCAGAGCTTAAAAGGCCAGTTCTGGCTGCAGGAAAGGAGGCATTTTGAGGAGGCATTTTGAGGAGTCATTTTAAGAAGTCATTTAGAGTTGGGACTGCTGTACCTCTCAGTCAGGGATCGTCTGTTCTCTTTTGTTTCTCATTGATCTTTGTTATCATTTAGTGTGTCATATTGTAGTAAATCCCTTTGTTCTGGCTTTGTTAAGGTGTTTTAAGTATTTTAATTGGTCAATGTATGGTTTGTTGTTAGCCCCATAGGGCCGCCTTATGGTGGGGCATAACAAAATGGGGGCTCTTCTGGGATCTAACAACCGTGAGGTTTGTTTTGTGTAACTTGTGGCCTTCGTTGGGTTTTCTTGTTTGGTCACCATTGTGTTTCCTGGTGAGTATCAGTTGAGTTTAGTTTCTGAGTGCTTTCAAGATTTTTAAGTGATCTCCCTGGTTAGTGAGGGAGTGGGCCAGCTGGGCTGATTTATTCATCCTTCCAACGGTCCACTATTTGTTATTTTTGGAGGTAATCCTGGGTGGAGACCTGTTCTCTGTTGGGGGCAGGCGTGTCAGACCTTTCGGTTACGACTGAAACTCTGATGTTTGTCTCTAAAGTCGCCTCGAGCCCGGCAAGCCTCTGAAGAAAGTCAGGATTTAGTTGAAGGTACCAGGTGAGATTACTTTTTGTTGCAGCACTCAGGGGGCTTGCTCACTTTTCTCGCTGATGGAAGCTGTCGTATGTTTGACTAGCTACAGTAAGTGCTTTCGTGCGCAGTAACTTCTGGTTGTGACATTTTGGCGGTAACTGCAATCCGCATTCGTTGGGCCACTTCGAGTTGCTACTTTTGGTGTAAGTATGCAACATTATTGCGGTGTGACTACAGGGTGGCCATTGTGTGTTGCAGTCCACATTTAGATGTGGTCACTTGTGTGTTACTGTTTTGTACTTTACTGTGGCAAATTAAGTGTTTGACTTTTCATGTTCCATGATGGCACGCCACAGATCAGTGGCTCTTAGAGTGGTGGGTGTGGCCTCCTGGATTGTTCAATTGTTTGTGTGACTCCTTGCCTACATTACCAGAGTAACTTGTGTGTGTGTGTGTGTGTGCACGTGGTTGTGGACTACATGGTGTCCATCTTTTGTTGTGGTAGTGGCAGTTCACTTTATTTTGCTCTTTCTGTGGCTGTTTTGAATGGCAGCAATTATTGTAGTGGGTCTACTTGTGTTGATCCTTTTGCTGTGACTGTTGCACTCCACTTTTGTATGTTGGGCACCTGTGTTATAATGTTAAATGTAGGTTAGTGCAGTACTGTCCTTTGTTTTCACCTCATGGTGGTAGCCATTTTTGATTGGCTACTGTTGTAGTTGCTCAAATGTAAACTCTGTTGAAGCATCTGTGATGGCCCTTTTGGTTTTGTTGGATGTATGTTCCATTATTGACCCATGTTAACACCTTTTAGTCAGTAGTCCCATGTTTGTTCTTTGTATCCTAATTGGACATTTGTTGTTTTGCTGTATTCTGTGGATGTAGTGTTTGAATCATTGCAATTTAGATAAATAGCCTTGGTAGGTAACACCCATTTAGTAATGTTAATGTGTAAATTATTTATTTGCACAATGCACTTTAATTCATTGAATAAATATTGTTATGTTCTAGAGTGACTTGCCATATTAGTTTATAATTTATGGTATTTTGTAGTGTTTTTTTTTTTAAAGAAAAAATGTATTCATTGTTTTAAGGGTGGGGTTGTTACGGCTGTGTGTTTCCCTGTGCTCTGTGTTCCTTCTCCACTTCCTGTTGTCTCCAGCCCAGGTGAAGCCACTAATTGAACAACGAGGCACACCTGGCGTCAGAGCTTAAAGGCCAGTGCTGGCTGCAGAGAGAGGCATTTGGAATTGGGACTGCTGTGCCTCGCAGTCAGGGAGTGTCTGTTCTCTTTTGTTAAGTTACTTTCTAATTTGATCTGTGTTATCATTAAGTTTAAGTAATTGTAATAAATCCCTTTGTTCTGACTTTTGTGAAGGTGTTTAGTGTCTTTTAATGGGTCAATGTGTGGTTTGTTGTTAGCCCCATAGGGCCGCCTTATGGTGGGGTGTAACTACCCCGCTGTGAGGAGCATATGTGAACGGCTAGTTCGGGAGAATCTCTGGAGAAGTCCTCCTGTAAATATCTAGATATTATCCGGAGTGCATATGTGAAAATGGCTAAAGACAGTGAGGCCAGTCTGTGTAAAGGTGCTCATGTGAGCTGGTGCACAGTAATAATGCTTTTCTAACAACCCAACAGAACAGTTCACTCACAAACATGATCAATGACTGTCTCTAATAATGTCTGTGGAGACAGCCCAGTTATACACACACACACACACACAATTGGCCACTGTTAGCCACGATTGTTAAAGGGCTGATGACTTCCAGCTGAAGGGTGTTTCCAGCTGTAAGCTGTGTTTATACAGGCAGATTGTTCATGGGCAGTGATAATTGCTGTTGTTTTTTTTGTTTTTTTTAAACCACAATAACCTACCAAGACCCATGGCTTAGAGTATGGCAGATGGCAGTGTGTATAGAATGTGTAATTTGTGTGTCTGTGCATGTGGTTATGGTGTTGATAGTTGGGAGGGGGGCGAGGGCAAGTCTGTGTCTGGGGGGGCTACATAGTCTTTGGGCTCTCCTCCCTGCTATGCTCACTGCTCACTCATAGTTTGAACTTGCGGACGACAGGCACAGGCAGAACTTGATGGACCTTGGCATGGTCTGCATCCACCTCCAGATGAACCCAGTCAGGTTTGAAGGAGCCCTTGAAGCCCACAAAAGCCAGTTTATCTGCAGGATGAACAAAACACAATAAGTTTGAAATTAAAGTAATTAAATTTCACCATTTAATTAAAAAAATGTATTTCTGTCTAAGGCCTTTATTTATCTTATACAGTGAATGGTTTTCACCATATAGTGCATGTATCCCACATCAATACCTTCCTATTTTTCCTTTAACAGGACATTTAGCTGTTGGCAAATAATTATGACCATAACCTTCATGTCCGAATAATTCAGATTCTATCGAGAAATATATTAGCCATGATTCATATAACTAATGAGTTTCACTCTCTGCGGGGTGATTTCAGTATTATTTCCATTATATCACATTTCAAACTATATAACCTACAGTAAGAATGATCTGTTTTTAACCTTAAATAATTAGGGAATTTTGTGGGTTTTATATAGGATAACGACAACATTATTGACACATTTGTTTCATTTGCATCTTATTTAAAGACTTAATGCATCCTAACATAGCTTTGGTCTTAAAATATGCAGCTGTGACGATAATACAAGGCTTTATTTTAATATGTGTAAGGAGAGAATCCACGACAACAAAAACTTCGATTTATTTTTCGTTATAAATGATAAAATAATGGTGTTTTGGTTTTAACATTTGTGCATGCAATAGGCTACATGCCCATGATAAATGACCATGATTCGGGGATTTGTTTTGAAATTTAAACACCGGAAGTTGTACTCTTTACACTGTGGTTGACTTTAAAAATCCATCGACGAGCTCGTCATATCATCTCTCGTCGAGTAAGTTCAGTGCTCACACAGCACATCTCTCTATCTCTTCCCCCCTCGCTTCAGTTTCTCATACCTTTGCACCACCACCGGGGGTTCCTCCAGAACGCTCGCCGAGAGAAGAGCGCCATGGCCCGCGTGGTGGTTGAAGGGATGCCGGAGACGGCCGTCGGAGGAGGAAAGATGCTGAACCGACGGACGAGCAAAGCCCGGCGGAGAAAGCGAAAGGAGTTGTTCGCCTTCCAGATGTGCTTCGCGGGGGTACTGCTGGGGCTCGTCGTGGGGTTCCAGTCTCTGGCACAGAAAGCAGGTGAGGGGCAGTTTACATGTTTCTGTGTGTCACTGCATGTAATGTTAATGTAATGTTAATGTAGCCTACAGAAGAGAACAGCGTTTAGAGGGAGTTTGTGACAGGAACAAAAGGCAGGTTTGTGAAACATTTCCTGGGCTGTCTCTTTATTTAGGCTTTATATGCTGTTAGTACATTTTGAATTCCTATAACAAAAACAACGCTTGTCCGCTCTTCTGTGATGCTTTAGTGTGGGCATTCTCAGGTAATGTGTGGGAAAACTTGGAAAAAATAGCATTTGTATTATTTTTAAACGAAGGATTTTGAATATTAGTCCAAAACTCATGCACTTAGCCTACATGAAGGAGGCTACCACTAAACAAAAGTGATTGGGTGCCAGTTGCATCGGCTACTGTAAGTACAGTAGAGTCTTTAAAGTCACCAGTGAAGAGGCTGTCAAAGATGAAATACAGAATAGATTCCCTTGGGATTAGCTCACAGAAATCAGATTGATTTCCTTGTTTGGGTAAAGCTTGTAGTGTTTCGATGCACACTCATTAACAATCACTGGAAAGAAAAAAAACAACAACAACATGCCTTCTTGGAGCTCAACATCTGTAACTAATAATCCCCTGGAAATGGTAGTGGCGACTGTGCTGCATGCATTACTTAACAGAAATCCACTTTTCTCAAGCATTTCCTGTTAGCTCCAGTAGGTTCAGAATAAGCTGGGTGTAAGATGTGTACTTCTTGGTACATGCCTTCTTTTTAATTCTGTGAAAAGGTTTGAAATCGATTCAATGACAAGCTTGAGATCAGCATTCTTTTAACTGGAAAAAGAATTGAAAATAGCACGCTGACAAGCTTAACGGGGATTTTCTTACGGACATGAATAATCAGTAATCATCTAGTGGAGCTCATGAGCCATGTGGTGTCAGTTGCAACATTTGAATAGTGTGAGCTTGATTCAGACTTTTTTTTTCTATGATTGCCAAAAGCTGAGCTCAGCCAATGTTTTGGTGTCTTTTGCCAAGTCGGTCTAACTGGTCAAGTCAGCAGCACAGTTAAAGTTACAGAATAGTATTGACACCGACACCGTGTGTATCAGCACCGGTGATGTCATCAGGATGTCAATAAAACAGCTGTTGCAGCTGTATGGGAACAGATATGTAGTATATTTCTTTTTTCTATTGAGGGCTAATTGTTCATGATGTTGGAGGTATTATGTGTGGAAGCGTTTACATTGTGTGGCTACATTAATTATAAAAATGACAATTGATAACAGAGACAGTGTGAGGCAACCCTATTCTCAAGTAGGACTGGACGATATGGACCAAGAATTATATCTCCATACATTTTAACTATTTGGCGTTACACGATATATTTCTCGATATTTTTTAACTGAATGGTGATACATTTCTCAATAAATTTCTCAATACATGAGATATATCTCCATATTTGTTTGTGTAAAGCATCAACAAAAACAAAGTCAGTCAGTTCTAAGTCAAGTAAAAATAAATGACGCGTACGTGAGGAGATGCTACTTTCAAATCTTGCACATTTTTCAGAATTACCAACCATGGCTGTCTAAAAATAACAACGCTGACCATTTAGTCAACAAACTTGCCTGATATTACCTTGAACTATGGGTTTTATTAATTAAGGCACCTGTTTCCTACTTAAACTGCTTTGTCTTGTGAGATGTTTTTATCATAAATCAAAGCAAGAATTCCCTGATATCTGTCCCTAAATCAAAAAGCCAAAATGCTAAATGTATTTTGGTTCTGGCTTTTAAGATGCAAGTGTTAACGATGACGGATGAACTTACAGTCCACTTTCTTGCCTTTTTCCCCCCAGAGCTTTCAATCACATCTCACGTTACAAATACAGTTAGTTATATCTCTATGGCAACTGTTAAACATGTTCAGCTGTGAGAGCTCTGATGAGGGAGACCTGTGTCTGACGTAAGATCCCTTTCCTATAATTAGTCCAATGTAGAGGTCTGTATTGTTACTGAGAAAGAAATCATTTCCTGCGTAGAATTGATGAAAGAACGAGGACAGGAGTGAGCCTTTACAGATGGATGGCTCGATGAGGAAGGGTCACTGGAACCAGGATTCTGATTTTTTTTTTTTTTTTTTTTAGTACTGTGGCAGAATTAAAGGTTTAAGGGACTCTCGAGAATCTGAGACTTGAGTAAGATTAAACATTGCAACCCAGTGCCTGATTCACAAAAGGATTGCATGGCTTTTGCTGCTGCTACATCTGTGCAAATGAGTCAAAAAGACACTGAAAACACATGCAAAGGGTTCACTGCACCCCGATATGTACATAAGAGCAAACACCATCTCTGTGCGGGGGTGCTGTTTGGTAGGAATTCTATGAAGCAATTATAATTTTTACACAAAAATGGACCCCTTTCTATACAAAATCAGCCTCATTGCAAATCATTTCTCATTCACCACCAGCCATGCACAGTCAAGAGGGAGAAAACAGCTAACGTCTGTTGAGACTAGGTGGTCACATTGCGCCACAGTATGATGTCATGTGACAACTTGCCAGTAATCAGGAAAACAATTCAATCTATGGAGTACTTCAAAATAAATGATCTAGATTTATTTTGGGCCTTTTTATGGAGAAACAGGACAGAGCCAGAAATCATGGGGGAGAATGACATGCGGGAAAGGTGCCACAGGGCAGATTCAAACCCAGACTACCCGCTTGGGGACTGTAGCCTCAGTACATGGGATGCAGAAACTAACAACTTGGTAATCGGTGGCATGTCTATTTTAGATACTTTATTGATCCCGAGGGAAATTCAAATATATTTTCAATATGTTCAGAGGTGAAATTATTGTGGGGCTGCCGGTGGCTAGAAACTCATACACATGTATGAAGAGGTCTGAAGCCGAGTTGTTTTGTCTTTGAGTAGTCCTTGCTTGCTCCTTTCAGCTTTGTTTTAATCATCGAGACTCACATTAAGCTTTTGAAGTCTGCTCTCCAGTGGCGATTCGAGAGTCTGATAGGGCAAAAAATCGATCCTACAACCAGCATTCAGCAGGACAACAAGAGTGAGTTCTGTCAGATGGGGAACCCCCCTTTAGGGAGGTTTCCTACCGTCATTCATTGCAACATTTGCACATTTTCGGCTGCTGCTTTGGGGCCCCCCTAAATAGTCTGGGGCCCCAAGCTGTTGCCTGCCTTGCCTGTTGACAAGCAGTGCCTCTGCGGCTCTCCCAAAACACTTCCCCCTCCCCTTCGTCTAGCTAATGATCTTGGAGAGAGCAAAATGAGTAGAGGTGCTGATAGACCATCTCCAATTTTGGATGCAAAACAAGAGCAAACTGCACAGAGCAGGACAACTTTATGGGCTTGTTTGCGCCTGAATCTCTAAACGCTTTGTGTATTAGACCTTGAGAGAGAGAGCAGATAGCAGGAGCAAATGAGTGTGTAACAGTCAGTGAGGGAAAAGCAAGCAGTAAACCTGATATCAAATTGGGGCATAATAACAGGTCGGGTTCAATATTACATTTATGCAATTATTATTATTGACTGCCCCTGTTGACCTTTGGAGGGGAATATTTGTTTCATCTGAATACAAGTTTACCAACTGTTTCTGCAGAGAACGATCCTAAGAAGTAGTTGAACAATGTAAAACAGACTCAATGGAAGAGGTCAGAGTTTCAGAAACCCTGGTTTCATCTCTAAATGGTAGAAATTAAATGAAAAATGGCAAACAACATTATAGAGTGATTTATAGATTACTTATGTTGTTCAATCTACAATCCAAAACCAGGGATTATAAACTTTAGTAGCTCTGATTCAAATTTAGGAATTAAAGTAAGAGCAACCCTGTACATATGACCACCTCTACCACCAACGACCTGTTACAGTGAAATCATTACAGCACCAAACTGAACTCACTGCACCGTCAGTGCCGACCTCCCGAGATGGAGAAATGTGTTCTGACTCGGGTGCTAATTGACAGCATTTTCACATGGGAGACCCAGACCTCCTCTCATGTCGGTCATAGTTGCCCCTCGGGCCGCACCAAGGCTTCCAGGGTGTTGGATGCACACACACACACACACACAAACAGGCATGTGTGAAGGTGTGTGTGTAGTCATCCTTGTCTTCGCCTCCCTGCAGACAGGCACGTGGATTTGCCCACACCTCCTCTTGTTTCTCTTTGTCCTCCATCTGTCCTTGTTGCAAAGCACAACCCTCTAAGCTCCATCCATGTATCCCCTCCTAAAACACAAGGAAAAAGCGAGACTCTGGACAAAAGCACTAGAAAGGAGGATTACTCGTGCGAACACATGTTGCTTTATCTGGAGGTTTTAATATCATTGAGCTCCATCTGTGACAAACCTAAAGGATGTTTGTACAGGGCAGACAAATGGTTATGCTATAGAGACGCCACTAATGGCTGCTGCTTGGTATATCTGGTATAGCATTAGTCTCCAGATGATCTCATTACATAACTTAAAGCTCTAGTTGGTGGGTCCCCTTCTCTTCGCACGCCACTACAGGACAGGAGTGGGGGGGGGGACAGACGGAGCACTATGCGCTGACAAAGCCTCGGGACACGTTGGTGAATTAGACAAAAAGGAAAAGAGACATGAGTGGAAGGAAACTTGGAGACGGCGGGGGAGAGGGTGAGGGGGCTGATGTGAAGAGGAAAGTGGGAGCAAGTGAGGACAGCAGTGATGGATCAAGGAGATGCTGAAGGAATAGACTGGAGGGGGGGGGGGAGGTGGTGAGGGAGAAGGTGAGATGTTGTGCTTCAGATGGAGTCTAAGGTGGCCGGTGGAAAAAAAAACTAAACGGGGGGGGGGGGTTAGAGTGAGGATAAGAGAACGGGGAAGGCAGGATGCAAGTGGAGAAAGAGGATGACATATGGAGAGAGGTCAAGATGAAATGTCTTAGATCAGTCTGTATGTCTCTCTGGAGAGCAGGGCTGAAATAATCATCCATTAAGCTCTGAGGCGTTCAGCTGCTGTTTTATGCAGAACATTTACTAATGACTGCAGCGGCATACAAAACCCATTTCTTGGATCAACCATTGACTGTATAAGACATGGACTTAGAGACAGCATCCATTGGTGTCTGAAGCGGAATTTTGAAGCCCATCGATGGCGGTAACCATATTGGAAATGTTGTCTCAAACAAACTTTTGGTCAACCTAGTAACAGGGAAAGAGCTGAGCTGAAACTGGTCTCTAGCCTCTTGGCAAACAGCTCCAACTCGCACTTTTACATTGGCTTAATTTTTTTTAATGTCAAATGCGTTGTAGCTCCAGCTCTTTGACTCTTACAAGGTTGACCAAATGTTAGTGTGAGACAGCATTTCCAACAGCTTGGGTGAATTAATGGAAGAAAAAACACACACATCTTAATCTCCATTTTCTATATCCAAATGCTTCCAAACTAAACAGTAAACTAGCTGTAAAGCAGATGTACTGGTTATCATCCAAGTAGTAGAGCATTATGGCAGTATGAGAGTTGCTATTAATCAAGATACAGCCCCATCTAGTGGCAGGTGGCTGTTTAGACACAACAACTAACTGGGATTGCAGGCCTGAATTGATCCAAATATTAATAATAATTTTAACCAACTAGTAATTCTGGTACCAACTAGAAGGATGATGGTGATCATTAAAGGCTTTATATGTAATTTTTCACACTTAAATATAATATAAATCAAGTATATCCTCTGAAAATAACTCTGTGAGTCATGACTGTCTACAATGGGTGTAACACCCGAGTCCCACTGTCTGTGATGCTTTCAGAGTTTTCAGAGTCCTATCTTCAGTTTGTTTACATCGCCCGGACGGCCGGCTGACTCCTCCCCTCGTGTATAAAAGTTGTTTAATTGAGGGACTAGAGAAAAGAAGAATAACATACTGTACTCACTGCTTAACTGTGTTTCTAGATCACGCTCATTTCAGGTAAATTTACATGCAGTGTGAAGATACGAGCATAATAAAGAGTGCTAGCATTAGCATGCTAACACAACAATGCAGCGCAAGTTGTTTTGGTTTCATGCTGGTGCTCAAGGGTGACATCTGCTGGATCATGTAAGCCTTTAAGCTTACATGACTCGTAAAGAGTAAGCAGGAAAACTCCGCTCAGCGTGGAAGTCGTTACCACCCAGCTCACTGACCATCAGTGAGCGCTCACAAACTGTTACCCCTTACGTTCAGACGTTAGCATTTACATTTCCAAGATGTGGCTGATGGAGTGAACATTTTCATTTCAGGAGTGCAGTGCATGGAACAAAGGGGATTATGATTTCAACATGTATGTGTACGTTACACAGCGCGTTGTAGCATTATTAGTGACACTTAATGAGGTTGTAACCTTCAAAAACAGAGAGGCATCTGCTTGGAACAACTCTGTCACTATTCATGTCTCTCTACCTCGAGCTCTTTAGCGCTCGCTTCATACCTACGCTGCCATCATCAAACACACACTGATGCACAGTGCACACACACACACCTCCACACAGGTCTGTGTCTAATTCAGCTGCATCTGGGTCAGCCTGTGCGATCAGAGAGCAACACTCCCCCCCCGTCTGAGACAGACACAAACAACCTCTCTCTCCTTTTTCCATCCATTCCTCCCTCCTCTGTACTCTCGCAATCATCCCCTCCATCTATGCTCTCATCTCGTCCCTCCATCTCCCTCCATTTCAGTGGCACTCTGCTGTCCTTTTGGTATTTCCCCCTCTAGCTGTAACCTGGGTGCCCTTTGTAGCTCCTCAGCCACACAGCAGCTACAGTTTTCTCTCCTCTGCTCGTCTTTTCCAGTCACTCTTTTCTGTTTCATCACCATACTGTTTCATAAGCATGTTGCTCAAGCACAGCACATAGTTCAGTTATTCATTTGCGGTTTTGGATCATTCCATCCTGATGTAGTCTTGAACGCAAGCTACCACTAGCTAACTTTCTGCCACCGCCCACAAAACATGTCATCACTGTGTACAAACAGAAAAAAAATATTTATTGTAACCATTAACAATTTCAAATTAAAGATTGGTCATTTAAGGGGCGGTGCTAATGGCCAAGCGGTTAGGTCACGCCCCACGGAGGTAATGTCCTTTATGCCGGCAGACCAGATTCAAGTCCGTCCTGCAGCTCCTTCTCCACATGCCATTCCCAAATCTCTCTGTCTCCCAATTTCTTACTCTATTCACTGTCCCATCTGAAAAAAGCCCAAAAATAAACCCTGAAAAAAACAAACAAACTGAAATTCCAAGTGACTCTAAACGACATTATCTTTCAATTAGCATGTTCTTGTCCCCAAGCCCCAATGAAAGTCCAACATTCACTCTCCTTTTAGCTCTGTTTTGGTCTACACCAGCTAAACTTCAAGTTTACTGCTACATGCTCCCCTACAATATGTTTGACGATTCATCACTTTTCTCTTTTTGCAGTTTGGTGCTTAGCATTGTAAACAGTGGTTTTTATACTGGAATGAGGTTGATGGTGCTGAAACTAAACCAAAACTGTTACATTGTGGAAAAGGGGGAAAAAATACTTGAGATACTTTGATTCAAGATTTTTACTCTTTGCAGTGGATGCTCTAGAGTTTGAAAAAAAAGATCTGTAGATTATATAATTCTCTGTGGGTGTGTCACAATGAGCCTCACCTCCTGCATGTTACGCTGTCTGTGTTCATGTATTATAAAAATTCATCCAATCAGCTAAAAACCAGTGTTGAATCAGTTGAAGTTACGTATATTCAAGGAGAAACAAAAGTGCATCATTGTGAGTGTATACATGTGTGATTGAACAGACAGGCAAACATGAGAGCATCACACAGATTAACCTCTCCACTCTGCTGCGAGTGACTGTGCTAAGCGTGGATGAACTGACCTTCATCTGCACTTGTGCACAATTTAATACATTACACATCATGGTTATTCCACACACACACACACACACACACACACACACACAGCCTTCTCAGAGTGTTCTTCACAGGAGACATTACTGTGCAATGTACTGCAGCGATTTGAAGAGGGCACGGTAACTACATGACGGAAGGGAAATGTGTGCGCGCGCAAATCCGCGTGTGATGAATGAAGCAGCCAGAACATGAGGTGCAAATGGCCTGCTGGTGTTCATCAGGGACTACAATATATGGATCTCTCTCTCTCTCTCTATGTCTCATTTGCTTTTTATCGATGCTACTTTATTCTCTCTCCCTGTCTCCCTTTTATCCCCTCTCTCTTTTGTCACGTCTGTCAGCGCTCTGTTATACAGCCCTCTTGATCTGATGGCCGTGCAGCACTTCATTATTGGAGCTCCTTTTTGTAGGCTTTGTGACAGCGGGTCCCCCGTTTTGATAGATGGCTGTGTGTTATTGTAACAAGCTGAGCACGTAATGGGGCTCGTCTGAGACTCATACTGTCCTCTTCTCCGACTGAATGATGGACAGAAGTATATTCAATCAGGTCAAGTGAAGCACTGTTCAAAGTATAGTTTGTGACACATGCAGATATATAAAGCTATCGTTTTTGAAGATCACTTCTACTGCAAATTTAAATGTGTCGAGTCCCAATGCAGTCTGATTTTGGAGGTCTCGCAGAAAGAAAAAAGGTTCAACGTCTTGCTACGTGATGATTTCTATCTTCTTCAACGAAGTTTACAATGTGCAGTTTCTGTTCAGCTCTGTCGCTCTTTTAGTACGTCATCTGTTTTCGAGTTGCACTCCAACTCGCTACAGTACAGTAGTTAAGCTCTCGGACTACAGTGAAAGTTGTTAAGTAGACATACCTACGTCCCTCGAGTCGCTCTGCCCACCTCCGCTGGTCAATCGTTGATTTTTATTGATGGGTCTTTCAGTCCAATCAGTACTCCACAAGATGCATTTACTGAACTTGTTACCACTGTTTGCTTTAAATGCACCACTATGACCTCATGGCGGAAAAAGGATGGTGCTAAGTGGCACTGACAGCCTGGTCAGCGGCGCTATGTTTCCCGGCACAGCGTGCAATACACAATAAATTGGAGTGAATTTTCAATTGCTTCATGTTGCATCAGTGGGGTGACGGTGAAGGCTCCTGCAGATCACACAAGTTCGATATCGACTTTTTGGACGTGTGAATTGATAGAACGTATTTGAGAGCTTATTTTGTATGATGTCCTTCATTGTTTGTACATATTTCTTTCTTTTCTTCTCTCTTTTTTATTTTATTTTTTTATTTTCACGTAATAAATCAACTTCAAACTCAAACTTAATTCTGAGAAAAGCATTATTCTCAATTTTGGGGAGAACAACTACAATACCCACAATCCTTGAGCGTCACAGCGACGTCTCTGATTGGTGGAAACCTGCAGAATTAACATTGCAATAAAGATGTATGTCGAATGATGGTCTTTGTACATTTAGAAAGGAACATGCTAAACATTGTTTGTTGGGTCTCGTTGGGATTGCAATGGATTGTGGGATGCGTAGTTCATTCACGCCCCCCAAAAAATGTACTTACATGGTCTGGTACCATTGCCTTTTTCTTGTTTTCCAATCTTTTTTTGCGCTGAATCAAATGTTTTATAGTCAGAAGTAATCAGGTAGCTGGTTGGCTTGTTTCCAGGAAACATTTTTTTTAAGGATCTGAGGAATTTCTGAAGTATCCATGGAGGATTTTAATGGGAAAATTTGACTGGTAACTGGTGTACAACACTTACTATGGGGGTATCAGTGGGTCCCTCAAACAGGGGTCTACAGGGTCTATAGACAGGCTGTAAAATGGCATTGTGAGCTGGATGAGATGTCAGCACATAACTTTGTTCACTCCTTTTTTTTTTTAAACAATGTACCTTCGGCAGACCAATGAGCTGCAGGTGTGAGTCACTCAAAGCCTCTATTCTCACCATTGTATGAATGTGTGGGTGACAGATCCACTCTTTTATAATAGAGTACCAGGCATTAACACTGCAGGAGGCCCCTGAACACACGCTCATACAGACACGTGCACTCATAGCTCTCTGACAAACCTTTTCACATTACATCTACATTTGTAAAGCAGTGACCTTCCACTGTAAATTTTAATAGACGAAGCCCGAGTGATGTCACCTGTCTGTTACTGCAGGGGGCTTTGCAGTCCCACCGATGGCGGTCTCCATGCTGGAATTACTGTCTCAACCTAACTCTCAGTCATCCTAACGACATGCTAAGAGCTGGAGCTGAGGCGCTTTTTAAGGTCTCTTGACAAACTGTTACATCGCACCCGCCTGTTGTGAATAACGCTTGTCCTTTATAGAATCAAATTAATGAATTATCAAATGTTTTTTACCAGGCTGTAAACATGTTCATTTCTGCTTTAAAAACGTGCTTTTTTGAATGGGTGTGTGTGTGACTTCCTGTGCTTCTGCAGGCAGCCTCAAGCGAACACTCGATGAACTGCAGGATTTTGCACTTCCTCATTGGCTTCATTTTTCAACACCAGAGGTTGCAGCTTGGCAGTTACTAATATGATATAAAGAACGCATGCAGACCCACAATACGGACACAAAAAGTAATTGAGTGAAGTTAAGAAGTTATTTATTGTATGTCTGTTGGATACTGGCTGGGAGGCCTGAGGTATAGCACTATGAGAGCTGCTTTCTAGTGTCTGGTTCTTCTTGCCTCAGAGGCAGGGTAGCAGCAGCGGTAAGGTCGTGGAGCTGGGCGCGGAATATTGAAGACTTGAGGCATGGAAATCTGGACTCAGGAAAAGATGGTGGGTTAACGGACAGTCGAAGACTGAGCCGGCTTTTATACTGTGGAGTGTGTAGGTAGCTTGATTGCAGATAAGCAGCAGGTTTGCAGGCTTGATAGGTGGCAAGGTGTGTGGATCCACACCCAGCTCCAGGTGAACACACACACACACCTACACACACCTACACAGGACAAACAAGAAAAATGTTCTGTTGCCCATTAAAGTAACTCAGAATGTTTCTTACCTCTCACTTAAAGGTAAAGTGAGATAAATTGAATAAATATAATCACTTTGCAGCATAAACACAAACAGGTTCTCCCAGGCTTCTGGCGACTAATGAGGTTATCCAAGACTCCTGTTGATTCCATGAAAGTCCCTACCTATGTTTAATTTAAGCCTGGATATAAATAATAAATCCACAGCAGAGTGGATCCGGTGTGAAACATCATGAGTCGACTGCATGACACTTTGAACTGCGGGGGAAATACTTGGGATTGCATGCAGCAGCGCAGTGTGGGATCATGTGGTGATGCTGCTCCGTCAGTCTGCTGGGAGTCAGGACACTGTGATGTACAGCCACTTGCATTTCAAAGCAGAATGAGAGTAAGGTAATGATTAAATAAGCAAGGTGAGAATCATTTCACACTGTGCTCTGAAATATGAGACAGAGAGGCAGAGAAGAAGAAGAAAAAGAAGAAGAAGAAGAGTGATGAGTGTGTACATGTGTGCACTTCACATAAAACATTCTGGTGTTGAGCTGATAATGAAGTGGCCACTTGGCTCACCCGGCAGCAGCCAAATATCGCTGTGCTTTCAGGCTGCATTAGTTCCACATTGTACAACAGTTAGAGGTGAGCAATATGACTTGAAATTTATATCACAATGCTATTTTTTTTCTTTTTTCTTTGGTAAGGATTAAAATTTAAAAAGAGATTGCACTGCATGTTCCCTCACTACAACCTCCTTTCTCACACTCAAACAAGCCTGTGATGCCCTATTTAACTCATATGTGTGCATGAGACCAGAGAACGATATTAAAGGTTGCTGTGTGGTCATTTACTGTTGTAGCTTGGAACTGAATCTGTGTGGTTTTAAGTTCAGTTTCTCTTCTGTGTGAAGGTGTGTTAAACTGCTGATGAAAACACCACAATACCCTTTTCTTATAACACAGTAAGCAGGGAGTGTAATCAAGAAGCTGAAAAGTTTGCTGAAAAATAATTGTTTTGATCATTTAATAACTGGGCTTTAGCGTAGCTATAATTAGTGGCAAATAGGGAGTTACAGTATTTACATCCACTGCTTTGACAACAAGTTAGAGCTACAGCCAGCTTCTTTAAATCATCTCAGACTCAAGACAAACGAGTCATCAGGTGAAACACAACTTTCAGCAAGCAGACCGGTTGTGGTAGGAATGCTGTAGACACTGACACCCGCTCCGACACAGGAAGGAGGCGGTTCAGTTTGGTCAGTGAGCGTTAAGGTCTGACTGTCTCTGCTCTGAAGCGTCAGATCATAAAACATGCTGACGACTGAGGGACTCAATCTGAGCTGTTGTCTCTCACAAATCAGTCTGTTACTGCTTTTATTTACCCGCCACTGCGGCTGGTAAGTGGAGCTATTGGCGGCATCGGTGTTGCCTCGTGTATGTGACGGTATCGAAACCGGTTTAACCCAAAACGGTTGGACAACGTCATCTGATTGGACCAAAGGCATTCAATGAGTGCTGATATAGAGAGCAACAGCACTGAGACGTTAAACGTTGTGTATGACTCTTTCTTAGGCCTTCTTAAGTGGGACAGAAAGGGATTTTTATTCGGCAAGCAAGAAAATCATTCTTTGGTTGTTTTACCATCCCATTCAACCTTTATTCCCAATCATCCTGAATTCGCCGGGACATTTTATTTTTCTGTTTGATACTGTAAAGTAAACTGTATAATGACTACACAATGTCATTATATTACATTGTAATTTAAATAGGTACAGTAAGGGTTTAGAGTATATTAGTTTAATATCATTTGGTATTTTTATTTTATCATGATGCAGCTTGCATATAAATAACTATAATGCAGTGAAAGAGCTATAGTATTTATTTCACTGCATATTGTGTTATGGTACAGTTTGGTATGTTATAGTACCAGTGGACTATGATATGGGACGGCTGGCTCAGTGGTAGAGTCGGTCATCTCTCAACCAGAAGGTCGAGGGTTCGATTGCCAGCTCCTGCAGCCACATGTCTGATGTGTCCTCGGGCAAGACACTTAACCCTGATTTGCTCCCCCTGCTTCATCGACGGTGCATAAATGTGGATGAATGGGATTAGTTACTTCTGATGGTCGCTTTACCCAGCAGCCTCTAACACCAGTGTGTGAATGTGTAGGTGTGACCTGCAGTGTAAAAAGTGCTTTGAGTAGTCAGAAGACTAGAAAAGCTTCAGTCCATTTACCTTTTACCATGTCCATGGTATGTTATAGTAAAGATACACAGAGAGTCTGACTGATGGCTTTAAGTTGGTTCACAGAAACACACACACACACACACACACACACACGGACACACACGCGTGCTTAAAGCCTTGTTTTGATGGATGAGCAAATCTAAACAAGGGTCACTGGGTTTGTCTGTGGGCTCTGTTCTGTATTAGATCAAGCTGTGATGAAACATTAGGAGCTATTTTCTATCTCTCACTCTCTCACAGTTGCTGTCTCTCTCTCTCTCTCTCTCTATCTGTCCCTTTCTCTCTCATTTTCTCTCGCTCCCTTGCTCCCCAAATATGCCTTGGCTAATTCATCACCCAGCCAAAAGCCTATTTTAGCAACCCGCCATGTGTATTCTGGGATCCTCGCACAGCTCGGAGAGACAGATGAAAGCAGGAAGAGTTGAGGAGAGGTCCATCCCTGAGGAGGAGTGTGACCATTGTTTAAGATTCTGTAGACCTCCTATTGTCTTTTACCTCTCTCTTTCTCTTCCTTTATTCCTGCGTGCTCTTCTCACTTCTTTCCTTTCACTTCTGCTTCCATGTCGTTTCACCTTTGCTCTTCCTCAATTCTAATCTCATGTTCCTTCTCATTGTCTGTAAAATGTATTGTTATACAGTGTGTTGGTAATCACAATTGACAAAGGGCTCAGTTTGAGGCTTAGCACTATCATCCGTTGTTGAAATCTCCAGTTGTTTTCAGGGATTGGATTCCATGCTCCACAACAGCCATCCAAAGCAGTTAGCTGAGTTTTGAAAGTCAAAATCATTTTTCAGCGCAAAACTTTGTCTCCTTAATGTGGATTTTCTGAGTGTTGGTAATGCTTTCTTTGCAATCACCATCTTTAGTAGGGGACCAAGAGTCCCATTTCTGTGAGAGCTTTTTAAATAGATTTGAACTTAACCACTTTACAATGGATAGATAGATAGATGGATGGATGGAGTGAGTGAGTGAGTGAGTGAGAGAGAGAGATACAATAATAGACATTTATCTAAGAATTTATACATTGATATGATACTATCCAAACATATACAACTTGTTTTGATACCACAGGGACCAAAATAGAAGTCCTTGGCACCCAGTATTGTGTTGTGTCTGGTTTTAAAAACGTGATCTATTTCACAAGACAGGCGAATAAGAGAGGAATGAACCCTTCAAAAGTTGCAGGCAAACTCGTGCACAGTCTAAATTGCAAACAAAAAATGGCAACGTCTTGGTACACCAACATTGCCAATGTTTTTTGGCAATTAAGACAGTTTGCAGGAGTGTGCCAGCAATTTTTCATGTATTGAAAATTTGACTGTAGTTTGAAATATATCTATTTTAAAGTGTTAAATCATTACAATAATAGAGATTGTATGGTTTCTAAACATGTGGTATCTCAAAGTATCAACATTTTTTAAACCTTACTTCCCCCAAATGTAAAGAAATATAGGCTCATTAAAATGGGCTCAAACTGGACCAGGATGTCATCAACATCTAGTCTAAAAACATTAAAAAGATCCAAGGAAATGGCCACTAAATTTTCCCATGGTCTGGATGATAGAATCTGATGTCCAGCTTAGAAAATAAGAAGAATTGGAAAAACAAATAAACATTATGCATATATGTTTTTTAAATCATGTCCCTCTGCTGGTTCAAGCTGACTTTTACACCTTGTTGATGAATTAGTATGGTTAAAGTCCTTTTTAAACATATGATTGTGGAGCTCAGCAAATAGCTTCATACCTCTCACCTATCCACTACATTCTACTGGAGTCCCTCCCTGGACATTAGAAGTGTCAACGACTTGTGGTTCCCCCATTCTGACAGCATTACTTACATACTGCCCAGTTGTTTCTATGCCCCTACGGCTAAACACTGAAGCTTCATTACCAAGACATAGCAACCTGCGTGTGCATCAACTCTGGGGAGAAGGGGAGAGACTGCTTCATCCAATGTTTTGAATTTCCAGGACCATTTTAAACGTTTCATATCAGAGTTACATATTGCTACTTTAAGACCAAAGGCTGATCTCTTGAAGCAGTGTTTACCATGTCCAGGATCTTATCCTAGCTTGACTGTGAGGTTGGACTGCTCCTTTCAGTCTTTTTTGCTTTATTGAAAGCTCAGCGGGCATGCCTGTTTGATGCATCTTTCCCCTCATATCAAGAAAGATGATGAAAGAGACTGGTATAAGCTGTGCACCTCCATGACCATGATTTAGCTTGAAAGCTAGCTTTTTGCTGAGTGAGTGTGCATGCAAGAGAGGGAGAGCGTTGGTGTTTTTGACAGTGTTTGCGTTTGAGCCGTGCATATAAGAACATTTAAATACAGATCTGACTCAAACTCCAGTCTCTAGGGGTTTTGGATGGAAACTTTAATGACAATTGTCAATGCTCCAGTAAAAATTGTTCTGGCACGATGTAATACATATAATGTATGTAAGCCCTCAGGTTGGGCTTGACAGAGTGAGCACAGTGTGAGATGACATTCCACCAAGACTTGGAAACAATCGTACGCAAATGTACGCCTAATGCTGGCCTTATACCTACAGACAAATTTCCGGAGTCGGAATAAAATCCTGAGAGTTTTGCTAGAGTTGGGGCGCGCTCCCGTGATCGCGGTCATTTGATGTGAGGTGGTCTTAATACTGGATCTGAGCTGTCTTAAGGCAGTCTTTAGGTGTTTGAACATTGTAGGAAAACCCAGTTCAAACATTTGTAAATTCATTTTACAGCCTGCTACCCCCTTACATGTATAGGCCCATCTTTTACCCCGTTCATAGGATTTAGGAAAATACCAAGTTCAACCAGTGTTCTCTCCGGATGCTCTGGATGGCACTTGTTGGCTGATGATGACACGGCCAGATGTGTGATTGAGCTCTCCTGAAGCAATTAGCCTGCAGGGCCCTCCTGTTCCCAAGACCAATGCAAACACAATCACGATGCTATTCAGCTACATTTAGCTGGGCCACAGGAACCCAGTATGCTTTTAATTACTCCTATCCGATTAATCACACTGTCAGATGACTCTGAATGAAATGGAACGATCTGTGTTTGTGTGTGTGTGTGTGTGTCTCTGTCAGTGTGCCTGTCTGTGTGTCAGACAGTCGGGGAGAAGCCTATTGTAGTAGAGATTAGAAAAGCCTTTTTCTATTGAAAAGACAAATATGCTTGGGATATTAATCTCCTCGCTGGAAGGATAATGAGTGAAACTGTCTTCTTATCTTCAGCCTGCTCTTCAGTGAGAGAACTCACTGTTTAACAGGCAGTCTAGCAGCCAGAAGCCACGATATTAAAGTCTGGATATTATGTTCTAAAGACAGGAGAATAGGCTTTGAGAAATAGACTCACTGAGGCTTTCAGACCTCCATCAAAATGTATTAGTTGTCCAAGAAGTCTTAACGTTGGACTGAGTAACAACAGGTTGGCTTTCTCCAACTTAAACACAATTTTAATGTTGTTTAAAGATAGGCAAACGGAACCTTTCTCTTTTACAGTCTTCATGGTAGAACTGGACAACCAACTTTAAGTCAGAAGAAGATAAATGTGTGTGTGTGTTTGACAAACTGAACTACTCATTGTTATAAGAATTATTACAAAAATATCAAACAGCACGCACATCCCAAAACTTTAGTACTGGATGCTGAACAAAAAACATCCAAAGATAAGAAAAGACCAAGTCTGCACACCAGAAGATGCTCCAATTAAATTGAATTAAATGGAAATATCACCACATGTACCATTTCAGGCCCTTGCCCTTCATCAGACATGAACAAGTGAATAGACACACCTCCACATATATACAACCGCTGAGGTCACCTGACAGGTCATGTGATACAATACCATGAACAATATAGAATACAAGCTATGCAAGACATTCATAAGGTCCACAGGATCTATGCATATAGATACTATAAATACACAAAATACATTAATACAACTCCAGCAGATAAAAGCATGCAGTGACTTGGATTCTACACACAAATCCAACCCTCTCTTGTTGGGCTGTAGACGCTTGCAGAGTCATATTCTAGTAAAATCTGGTAACATTCCTCTACCTTGTCAGCCGTCTTTGCACCCTCTACGTGTAAACAAATGCATGTTGTCTAAGCAGGGGTAGATGTAACAGCACAATGTGTGTCTTACAACAGTGCAGTTGAACTTAGAAACCGTTGGTGGCCGCCAAATCGCACCAAACCAAATTCCTACATCATGTTGCTTAAAGAGAAAAAACAGGGAAAGGGATAACAAGCTTGATGTAGTGTGAGTAGTATTGATCATACCACTGTAGTGGGCTTTGGTGTTATGCAGGAAGACAATCTTTGTAGAGCGATGGAGGATTTGTAGACATGCTGCAGGTCCGCCAGATCCCCAAGTAATACTTGTCTTGTTTGAATGGAGCTTTGAACTCACACCTGTAGAGAACATGAAATACGTCTGACCGCCTTTAATCATGGTGAGCTTCTTTCAATAAGATGTAGGCCTCGATAACACACACACACACACAGACACACAGACACACACAGAAATCACCGGAGTCTTCCCAGAGTCCATTTCTGTATAATTTAGGCAAATACACCCAGATTACATAACTATCATGTGCTGAACCTCTGCGTCTGTGTGTGTGTATTTTGTCTGATCTCGACACAAACCATCTCCATGGCGGTAATCTTCGCCTCTCTCTCTCTCTCTCTCTCACATCCACACACACTTCTTCTTTGCTGTCCTGGAGCTCTTCCATTATTCTGTGTGTGTGTTTTGCAGTGACGAGCAGGATTGATGTGTTTATAGAGAGGAAGTGAAATCTCTTCAGAAAGTGGATGTGGATGTTTTTCTGCATCATATGTTGATATGATTGACACGGGGAACATGACACTTATGTAATACATTCACATACTGTGACATAGGTGACATCACAGGGACATCCTGTGGGGTTATTGTATGTGACATGTATACTGGAGGAGCTGCTCATCCAAAGAGACGTGGATCTCCTTGGGGGCCATGGGAGAAAGGAGAGATTTGGTTCACTCGTCTGAAGGAAAGGTCAGAAGAGTCAAACAAAAATAGAAGCAGAATCAGAGTAAAAATAACTTGGTATCCACATTTGTCTCTAAATGTCAGTGTTTCCTAAATGTGAAACCAGAATTCTCTGGCAAACATCACTCTTTCAGTGATAATGCTTACCCAAAACAACCATTTTGGCTTCTTTAGTGATTAACCCCTTTATACCTCTGTAGATTATGAGTTTTTATGAAGAGCTGAGGATCGACCTCTAGACCTTCAGGTTTAGAGGTCGACTCTTTCAACTGAGCCACCCCATCAGTAGCCCTCTAGCAGTTGTGTTGTTAGCCGTGGAATATATGTTCCTTATATTTCAGTTGTCTTGGGATTGATGTTAGGGCTTTGTGCATCATCACTGGTCTCACAAATTGATTCACTTTTGATTATCTTGTCAATGATTCGATTTGGATTTCATGGTGCATCACGATGGGTTACATATAGTGTTGTAGTCAAGACCACACTAACAGAGACAAAGACATACCAGAGACCAGAGTGCTCCAAGACCGAGACAAGACCAAGACATTCAGGGATCGAAACTAAGGCAAGACCAACACCAAGACCAAGACCAAGACCAAGACCAAGGCAGGGCAAGACATTTAGGGATCAAGACCAAGACATTTAGGGATCAAGACCAAGACCATCAGTATCAATAAGAAATCATCAACTTGTGTTCTGCTGTGAGTGACACGCCAGCTTAGGTCGTAACCGGGGGATTAAAAACAAACTACAAATGAATGGCAGTTATGTGTTCTTTTAGAAAGGGGCGTTTTCCTTCTAAACGCAGTAATGTGGATAAATTGCCTGTCCGTGGTGGTCTTGATTTATAATCCAGAGTCCGCCCAGTCTGAGACCGAGACAAGACCGAGTAAAAATGCTTGAGATTCCAAGACGAGACCTTCAAAAGGTGATCTCCAGACTAGCCATGACACTAAGACTGATTTCCAGCACGACAACACTAGTTGCTTCCTCCATTTTCTATATTACTGCACATGGCTACTTTTTCATTGAAAACAAGCAGTCAGATATTCTTTAGAAAGTATGTTAGAAATCAATGTCAACAACAATGTCTTTACATCCTAAACCAAAATATTGATCCAGCCACATGTTCTGAAACTGCATTTAAGTAGAATCGTCCACATCTGCATCAGGATGCATCGTAGAAAAGATGAATTTTAACACCCCTTGTTGTTGTTTTATGTCATTCCATGGTTGTTTCTATATGAGTACTTTGCAACATCTTCTGTCCAGGTGATTGTACTCAGTCAAATATAAAGTTCATTTATTTAGCAGTCAGTGACACAAATCATGCTTCTAAAAATAATAATAATTGGAACATGATACCCCAACGACCCACAGACCGGGATGGTTAATGACTCGTAACTAGGTCAATGACTCATGTGAGTCATCCTTGAGATCATTAGCTTGCTACTGATCCACGGAGGCTCACATTTCTTGCTCCATCCACCAGTTAATGTAGAACTGAAGAAGCCTTTCGGAGGAGCGGTGAAACATCTTTAAGATCTTCAACCAACCTTTGGATCAAGCTTTGAATACACCATGACCTGGATGACTGAGAACCTACACAGACAACACCATCTTTCCATTTTGATGTCTCATATGCTTACACAGTCTTGAAACAGCTTGCTAGTAGTTTATTTGATTCTATTGTGGTGACATTGCAGAAGGTACTACAGCCTGGTGGTAGATAAGAACTCATCCCTGATCCTTCTCCAGGTGATATCTGAATCTTGACAGACTCCCTGCAGGCACCAACACATGATAGTACCCGCTTTGGATTTGCTGCAGGTAGTTTCATCATGACAGCCGGTGAAGAAAGCAGTTCTGTGATGAAGATAGAAACAGAGCCAACAGATTGAACCACCTTATAAAAACATTTGGCTGACGTATAACCATTTGAAAGATATAGAAACAATAACAATATATCCTTCAACATTTAAAAAATGTTAACCAAATATGTTCAAGTTTGATTGAAGGTTACATTTGACAGACGTAATGTATGCATGAAAATATATTTCAAATGTTCCCTTTGCATTCAGAACAAGCTGCACTTATCTCTATGTCTCTCTATGAGAGAGAGAGAGAGAGAGAGAGAGAGAGAGAGAGAGAGAGAGAGAGAGAGAGAGAGAGAGAGAGAGAGAGAGAGAGAGAGAGAGAGAGAGAGAGAGAGAGAGAGAGAGAGAGAGAGAGAGAGAGAGAGAGATCCACTGTCCATACGTCCCTCCCGTTAATGCACTGATTGAGGTGCAGCACTCCTGTCATGTCAAAACTGAATCTCCTCATGCCCTGGTTTCAATATTTTTCTGCAGCTGCTGATGTGATTCGGCTCTCTTTTGGTTTTGCTGTGTTGTTATAACAAGTCTCTCTACACGAGGCTCACCTGTTGTGATGATGGAGATGCAAGATACAATTTTTTAAACGGGTGTTTCGTTGCACGGAGCCCCCAGAAGGCTCAGTTCAGAAATAATAAAACGCTGCTTGCACATCCTTACCCACACTTCACCAGTTCGTGCGCATGGATTTGCAAACGGTTGGAACATTTTCATGAATTTGTGTAAAATCTGTGCGCAGGCTACAGCTTACAAATCCGTTCGCTCAGTGAGGACTGGACGTTGGCAATTATTTCTGTGCAGCATATCAGCGCTCTCTCTCTGTCTCTCCCTCTCTCTCTCACGTTCAATGGTGCAGGCAGGTGCAAGAGTGTCTGTCATCTGTCCCGACCCCTCTTCAAACAAGAGAAAAACAACAACCCAGTAAACCCAGAAAATCATCACATTCTGGATCATGTTTCATTATCATATTGTCTGCCATTCTTCCAAGTGCATTAACAAATCTAACTGTCATACTGAATTATGTAACAGCTATAAATGGGCTACCTGCTACAGCTTTAGAAATCCTACTTGGCTGGAACAGTGCAGAAAAACCACAACTCTCCAGTCCAAATGTATGTGAAAGTGTTCTCATGAATGCATTCTTCATTGTGTGTCTGATGAACACTGAGAGACAAAAAGATTTGATCATTATTACAAAGTTGTGCAGAAAAGGAAGAAATTGGTTCAAAAGAAGAAAAAAAAAGATCAGAATGCAGGAAACCAAATGTTTGGTGCTTACATTTTTCTGGGAACACTCCCAGACACAGTTGTCTCTTTAAAGTTGACAGTCATGCCCGGGTCACGTCTTCAGACAGAGAGAGAGAGATGAGAGTGTGAGGATAGAGAAAGAGTCTGCGATGACAGCACCCTCACACTCACAGCGGGAATGGCATCTGATAGTGTCAGCTAATGAGACTATTAACGAGCTGTCACATACATTAAGCAACAGTTAGAGAAACTCTCTGACATATCTTGAACTTTAATTTCAGGGAATCTTCTACCCTAACTCATACCATGACATAAGAAAATACACATGAACAAAACCACTGTATACAGATTCATATAACTCCTCTGGGGCATCTTGGACATCATCTGCACAGACATATACTGTCTTTCTTTAAGACACAAGGGACTCACTCAAAGTCATATTGATTAGTTCATGGGAAATCACACAGGAGGGCACACTGTGTGTGTGTGTGTGTGTGTGTGTGTGTGTGTGTGTGTGTGTGTGTGTGTGTGTGTGTGTGTGTGTGTGTGTGTGTGTGTGTGTGTGTGTGTGTGTGTGTGTGTGTGTGTGTGTGTGTGTGTGTGTGTGTGGCGGAGAGAGTGAGGTGTACAGTTCACAGCGGTGTCTTCTGAATTTTCTGCTCCTGCTCTTAACTATCGAGTGGATGTAGCTGAGTACACAGATAGTGTGTCTCTGAATTTCAGTTGGCAGTGTGACAGTCAGGATTTGCGACAGCACATTGACTGCTTGACTATGTGGAAAAGTAAATTCTGCTCGAGGAGGTGCTGCCACCGAGAGCCGACACTGCCGATGCTTTGGCAGGAGTAGACTTTGATTTTATCGGAGTCTACACATAAAAAAAGTTCAGTTTTTTTTAAGTTGAAATCAGAGGCCTCGACTGGTGAATAAATGCATGACACGGTGTTGCAAGGGTTAAGGTTACATTCACACTGCAGGACAAGGTGACCCAAAAAGGTTGTTTTTTTATATATATGTGCCTCAGATCTGTTTTTTGAAAGACACATGACACTTGGGATCTGAACTTTTCAAATCAATTTTGGTCCAATTTCATCTTCCATATGTGATCTTTCGCAATGCGACCAATGTCTGAACAGCCTGGTCGGAATGCATGCGACCTTGACGTCATTGATCACAGTTCAGCGCTGACAGGATGAATGGGAGCCGGGGCTTATACTACAAACACCCAAGCTGTCATGATCATGGACAATCTGTCGTCAGCAGATCGTCAGAAATATTAAACTCAGAGTAATCTATGATATTAGAAAAACATAAAGAAGTTAAACACATAATCCACACTAAAATCAACACGGCTGCAGTGAAACTGTAGAAAGAACAAATGACAGAGAAAACAAAATCAATGACTGTGACTGTGACTGTGCAAATGAAGGCACAAGTGCCATATAGATCTGATCTAATAACTCCAGTTTCTTCCCTTAACTGAATTATTTACTCATGTGGTGTTCCTGACTGTTAAAGATGTCGGCCAATATTTCAGCTGCAGATCTCATGGTATACCGAGCAGTATGGGGCTTGAAAATGAATATAAAAAAGTAGTTGAAAGCAGTAAGTACTCTTAGTCTGTTTAGCCTGTTGTAGGATGAGAACTGTGAAGCTTTTACAACATATTTCACTATGACAAGGGGTTCGTTAGTCTCTCTCTCTATACTGTACCAATCAGCTCACAGACCTCTGTGATCCAGAGATCCGATTGGTCAATTCCTAGCTTTCAGTGATGTCATCAGCGTGGAGGGCTGGAGGGCAAAAAACGCCCAAGAAAGTAACAGCCACTGTTGAAAACCCTGTAGAACTGCAGCACAAGCTTTTAATTTAACATCTCTTGTAAACGACACGTTTACATCACCTGACAACCGTAGCAAAACTAAGATATTAAGATAAACTTTAAGTTTGGGGCAGTTGCGATACTTATACAGCACACGGGACATATATCGCTAGAAATGGCAAAGTCTGTGCCGGTGTTGCGGTTAAAAGAGTTGCCGTGTTAACTGGTGACTGTCAGCCGAGTGAGTCTGGTTGTCGTATGTTACGTGTCCTAACGAAAGCCTATTTGTTCAGCTTTCAGTTAAACATATCTCTTACGTAATTTTGACATGATAATACACAAACGGAACAAAGAGGCTTTCGTTAGGACACTTTCAGTCGCATTTGTCTGAAAGTCATCAGTTAACATAGTCACTCTTTTCACCATAACACCAGAACGTCACTTCAGTGATATTGCTGATATTAAGAGGAGAATCCCTCCCCTTACATCGCTGTAGGATGAAAGTCTACAAACATACAGGCAGCTTTATGTATTATTGATCGGTCTGGGTCGATAATTCTGCTGTTTGAGAAGTGAAGGGCAAGAACTTCCTCATCATTCAAGCATCTGTGAGTGCTAATTAGTTAACATTAGCTAGTTAGCGTTAGCTAGTTAGCGTTAGCTAGCAATAGTATCAGCTGTCAATTTTAGTGTTCTGGGGCAGTAATTTGAGTTAACGGCAGGAATATTTAGATTTAGTCAACACAATAATTGATGTCAGGATGAGGAGAAGTCCGATGTTTCCCCTCACAGGGGCTGCGGAGGGTCTAACTTCAGTAATCCACAAACGTCCTCCTTTCTGTTTTTTTTTCTCGGATTAAATTCTGTAGAAGCAAAACTCGGGCTCGTCTCCTCGCCGTTTAGTGTATCATATTAAACAACACCTGTATTTCATTTGAAAAAATAAAAAATAAAACAGATAAAAACAAGTAGGGTACAGTGGTAGAGAGTCTTTCTTGCCCTCCAGGTGGGCGGTTCCATAAGAGTGTGATGTCACGTGAAAGCTCTGAATAGACAGAGTTTCATACAGGTTAATTTCATATGTTGAACATGATGAGCTGGTAAGAAATGAGCCATCTTTGTGGGGAGGTTATTCAGACATGCAAACAAGTTACATTTCAATCAGGAGAGACAAGCAAATTAATTAAGACAATTATTTATTACAATGGATAACATGGAAATGTGACTTGACAGAAAGACTTCGATGCTTGGCGTCTATGGGGTGGTTGATGTGTTTGTAATTCTGAGCGTTGACAAAATAAATCCCCCCCATGGAGTCCAGACGGTGGTGGTGAAGCTGATGACTTGATGAGTGAATGAATGAATTGATGGATGATGATTCTGCATAGACGGTCGGTGATGGGGAGGTGGAGGGGCGTGACAAAACATCGGCATGAAGGACCTAAAGTCAGGGAAATAATCCTATTTAAAAGGGGAGCAGAACGATGATAGGCTGACAATGAGGGAGGAGTGAGTACCGCTGACATGACAGCTGATTATCCAATGGCAGCCCCAGAAAATGACAGCTCGAGAATTACAGAGGAAATGTGAGTGAGCATGCGAAGAGGGACGAATGAGAGATGGACTTGATCGTGAGTTTTTCTGATTTGTAATTAGTTTTTTCCTTTCTGCAAAGACAAATTCAGATGGCAGAAGGAGCAAAGCGCCAAGAGATTGCAAGTGAAGTTGACTTGTTGCTAGACTACTTCTATAGATAAAGCATCATATCAGTAATATGTGTGACTGCATGATTCACAAGTAACACAAGTTTTCTCCAGCAAGGAGCTATCAGTGTGTAATACCAAATCAATCATATTAATAGTTATTGTAGCCCAGGCACCAGAGCTGTCATTTTCTGCTGAGGGATCTCCTCCTCTCGTCCTTCTCTTCCTCACGTTAGCTCAACATTTAACATGACTTTTAAACTGTGTTCTGTAACAGTGAAGTTCTCGCACGCAGCTGCAAAGTGAGGCACATCAGATTCTCATGTGCTCTCTAATGGACAGAAGACGCAGCTTGTTTCCACTCTGACCTGAAAGCTCTAGAGGGTTATTATCGGTTATGATGTTTCATGAAGGGCTTATGGATCTCTCCATCTATAAATTGTCCAGTTAAGCAAAGAAGTAAGTAGAACAATGCCTCTGCCAGCCACAGCTGTGACTCAACCCAACGGGATTATTTCTTTAGTGTTATTACGTGATGTTGAATGTGGAGTGTCTCTGATAAAGTGATCATTTATTACAGACTACAGATTAGATATCAGTAACTTCTAGATCTTCAGGTATAGATCTTTTGGGCTCAAACGAGATGATTTCTGGAGTTTTGGGAACGTCTTGGTCTTGTCATCATGTGCTTCATTAAGCCGAAGTTTCTAAATCATTAACACAACCTTATCATGGACTTGTGCACAAGTCTAAATATATATTTTGTGTATGAAGTCAAAGTAACTGATTTTTCTCGAGATAAACTGTGCAGTCATGTCAGCTGGGTTGTCCATCCATTATGCTTTTCCACATTTTGGGTCGTGGGGGGGTTGGTGTCAAGCCAAGCTGTCATTGGGTGAGAGGCGGGGTACTTCCTGGACTGGTCACCAGTCATTCACAGAGCATATAAACAATCAGTCGTGCTCACATTCACACCTAGGGATCATTTAGAGTCTCTAACGAGTATGAATTTAGGGAGGAAGCCGCAGTATCTGGAGAGAACCATCGCATGCACGGAGAGAAAACAGCCAAACCCCTTCACAAAAAGGCCCTCTGTTAAAGGATTTCAAACCAGGAACCTTCTTACTGGGAAATGACAGCACTAACCACTAGGGTTGGGAATCTTTGGGTGTCTCACCATTCGATTCGATTTTGATTCTTTGGATCACCATTCGATTCACAATCGATTTTCGATTCAAAACAATTCTGGATTCATAGATTTATGAATTAAAATTTTTTATATTAAATCTTAGAAGAGAAGAATCTCGATTTTTACATACATTGATTGTTTTCCGACCTCTACTAACCACCGCACTACTGTGCACAGTGTGCAGCCCTGGTTGGGTTGTACTAGTTATCAAATGATCTTCAATTCTGCAACTCCCACTTTATTGCAAATTATATAATGGATTAACAACCAGGATGTTTTTTGATAATACCATATAATCATGAATAATACAAACAATTCTGTTTTGGATGAAAATGATTGAAGTTCTTTGTGGAAGCTACAAGTTATATTCTCTCTGTTTGGATACTATACGTTTCTTCTAGTCATTATAGACATCACTACTGTATGTATAGTGTACACTTGTGTGGCTGTGCTGCTGATTGAGATTTCGGACCTGAAAATTCCGTCCTACATTCCCTACATGAAGCAGAAATGATTACTTAGATCAACAGAGGGCCTGATGCACCTAGATTTCTTAACGAGTACTAATACTGTGCATGTATATTGATGTACATCTATGTATGTTTAATGTATATATTGTGTAATAATGAATACAAAAGAGTAACCTAGATAATGTATGTCCTATGATGAGAAGCCAAGGATGTTGGCATCACGTGTCCTATGTTATACAGTAGGAGCGCATGGTGAGAGGAAGCACGTGCTCGTGGCCTGATTCTGTTCTCTCCAGGGACAAGGTTGTGGCTAGCACTCACACACATACATGCACACACAGACAAACACAGACACACACATACATTACTGAAATACACACTGTGCCTGGTATGCATAGAAAAATACACTGCCTTATCCACCAATACACAACGACTCGCATGTGGCCTCATTGGCAGAGAATGTGCACCAACGTATGTACCCACACACACATACCCACAGACACACACAGACATGCCTGCCTGCCAAGGGACACTAATGAAGATAAAGTAGCTAATTAAACATGACAGTGAGGAGCGATGGGCAACCATGGCATGTGACGTTATGGGGTCGGCTTTGCACCTATAGACATCGTCCAATATGTGATACTGTGTTAATGAGAGGTGGACGGACGGGAGAAGAAATATGAATCAAAATGTATTATCATGTAGAATAGATTTGTGGCCCATTCCATCACCCCTAGAGTGTTTAAGATTCCCTGAGGTGTACTTTTTTTTTATAGATATACACACACACATACACACACATACATCGCTGGCCTAGATCTACGCAGACGTATGATTCCTCCAGGTACAGCACATGCTGTGTGAAATCTGAAGAGAAATTCATCCACACACAGAAAGTGTACACTCACTTAACCTATTTTTTTCTACATTTGTCTTGATGTTATTATCTGTTTCTCTCACCTCCTCGGACTGACCTTGTGTTGTACTTTCATATGAGCAAAGGATCAAATGACTGCTTGTAGGCAAGGCAAGTTTATTTCTATAGCACATTTCAACAACAAGGCAATTCAAAGTGCTTCACACAAGACATCAAAAGCATCATGACAGAGGAAAGAAAAGAAACATTAAAATAGAGCATTTCAAAATCACTGGAATTATTAAATCTGAACATATGTTCAAATAAAAATAATTCAAATGAAATTAATTGAAATAAATGAAGTAAAAATATAAAAAGAGTTAAAAGTTACAGTGCATAGTTAAAGTTTAAAATCTTATTAAAGCTGTTTAATGAAAGGCAGCTGTAAACAGGTGTGTCTTCAACCTGGATTTAAAAGAGCTGAGAGTTTCAGCAGACCTGCAGTTTTCTGGGAGTTTGTTCCAGATATAAGGAGCATAGAAACTGAACGCTGCTTCTCCGTGTTTGGTTCTGACTCTGGGGACAGAGAGCAGACCTGTCCCAGACGACCTGAGTGATCTGGATGGTTCATAATTAATCAGGAGGTCATTAATGTATTTTGGCCCTAAACCTTTAAGCGCTTTATAACCCAGCAGCAGGATTTTAAAGTCTATTCTCTGACAGACTGGGAGCCAGTGTAAGGACCTCAGAACTGGACTGATGTGATCCATTTTCTTGGTTTTGGTGAGGACTCTAGCAGCAGCATTCTGGATCAGCTGCAGTTGTCTGACTGATTTTTTAGGCAGACCTGTAAAGACACTGTTGCAGTAATCAAGACGACTGAAGATAAAAGCATGGACAAGTTTTTCCAGGTCCTGCTGGGACATAAGTCCTCTAATTCTTTATATGTTCTTCAGGTGATAGTAGGCTGACTTTGTAATTGTCTTAATGTGGCTTTTAAGATTGAGGTCTTGTAACATGAAAGGAGCAGACCAACGAGAATTCATCACTGATCCTACAGCTTCCTTCAGCTCTACAGAGTCTCTTTCTGTCTTTCAGCTTCCCTTTATTGGTTCCACTTCCCAGAATTTTACTGTTTGGTGAGGACTCATAGAAGGTCAATCACTGCCCAACCATTCCACACAAACAAGGACAATGATAGACCTTCACTGACCCAAATTACTTTAAAAACTGTTTAAATGCAAGGGGCTGAAGCAACCTTTTAGTACTTAGAGTACATCCTTTAACAAAAAGTTCTGAGTACTGTGGTTGGACATGGGATATATGGGACATATGGATTAAATCTCTGTGAACCATGACTATCCCGATCCTTATTCAAGAAAATAAGGATCTTCAATTTCAAGACACCAGGTCATGAAGCAGAGTTTGTGTGGATTTTGGTCTGATAAATAACAGGTCGTAGGGTCAGCAGAAACATTGGGTATCATTCACACTTTTGTTGAAGTTTACTGAAAACCCAACTTGTCTTACAGTTGGCTCAATCCAAACAATGACAATAGATGACGTCAAAGGCTGGCGGGGAATCATGGGAGTGAGTCTCTCTGACGTAACATCTGGTGTTTCCGCAGCAACGATGAACATGTTGTGTCTGTCATGGCGACGGCCACAAGAAGACAGTTAGAACTATAAAATTAGAGATTTATCTGGCTTTCATAACTGTTGGAAGTATTTGATGTAATAGAAGTACTCAACAAAAAAATATATAACAAAGCTTTAGTCAATTTTTAATTAATTTAGATATTTGAGTGTAGAATTATTGTACGTTTAAGAAAAAACACTACCAGGGAAAAAATTAAGCCAATCAAATGTCAATTTGGACTGTTCTGTTAGCTGAAATTGCCTTGGATCTGTTTTAGACAGAATTCATCACAAACCTTTCAGGAAGAATAATAATCTACAAAAAAAGAGTCATTAGTAGTCCTGAAACATTCAAAGTAAATGTGAATATACAAACAAAACAAATTCTCAATGAATAAGAAGGAACATTTCATCCTTTACTTTTCCAATGGTCTTGATCATCTTGGCTCACATTTTTCTCTGTCATGTAAAACAGCTATAAAAGAAATTCCTGTGGCTGCTGGTATGATTGTGTTAACTCTGTAAGTAACGCACTTGCAAGCCACGTCTCACCGCATGTGCTTATAGTGGGTACTCTCATGGATGTGTGTCTGTTGCATGTGTGTGTATTACTCGGTGTTATGTCATGCACCTCCCTGGGTCTTAACCATGACGTCACGTCACCATGGTAACCACGGCATCGATGATGCATTCTGCTTCACTGGACCACTAGCAGACCTAAAACACTCAACAAGGTCTGCTTGTGTGTGTGTGTGTGTGTGTGTGTGTGTGTGTGTGTGTGTGTGTGTGTGTGTGTGTGTGTGTGTGTGTGTGTGTGTGTGTGTGTGTGTGTGTGTGTGTGTGTGTGTGTGTGTGTGTGTGTGTGTGTGTGTGTGTGTGTGTGTGTGTCTGCATGCCTGCATGCATGCAACTCACACAGATGACGTGTGTGAGTGTGTGTGTACTGTTTATTGTGTGTATTATAGAGCACAGACTCGAAGGAATGACAACAAATAGAGAGGATTCCTGTGGAGTGTGTTGGCTATTTCAAACTGTAAAATTGTCAGTTTTCTTCTAATGTCATATATGTACGCACAAACAAGCACACTGGAACATACACACATACACAGACTCTTTGGCTCTGGGGAAGAGCATACAGTAAGGGGGAGAAAGGTGTCACAGCTGTGCAGAAGCTTGGCGATGATGCATCTCGGCAGATTTCACCCTTCAGTTCTCTTTATAGAAAAATACACATTGTGAGCAGGTGCAGCTATATGTGTTGCACGTTTCTTTTCAAAAGCCAATATTTAGGATTCATGCACCTTAAATTGCATCTGGTCTTGGAAATAATTATTTTTTTGACCTGGTTCTTAGATTCCAAATTCTGAATTTTCTTCGTCCACCAAAAAACATTAAAGGAAAATGGAAGTTATTGGAATGATACCAACACAATAACTGGACAATAAATGGACTAGGGTTCTAAGAATAAGAACATTTTGGACTTAGATAAGAAACTAGGAGCAAACAATATTACTCTTTACCCCTAAACTTGCCACATGTTACTGAAGGATATCTCTATAGGGGACACTATAGAGCTTAGGCTGTTTGCAACTACCTGATGTGCAGGATGTAAATTACAAAAATGGTGACACTCCAGGAGGTTACTGTTATGTTATTTCTGAGGTCAGAACTAACATAATATTGATATAAATTATCATTAAATAAGTCACCTCAGCTCATTTAACCAATGGAGATTGACAGAGCACAAGCACAACTATGGCACAGTCCCAACAATGTATCTCCAACATTTCCCTCGATGGTTTAACAGTCGGTTTAGTATTCCCACGTTGACGTTTATAATGGAACTTGTTAGTCTCTAGCTAGTTTGACATGAACGTTTAACGACAAACGCAAGTGCATTGGCAATTACACATGGTATAGATCAGGATAACTATCAACTTTGTCCATCAGCTTGTCTCCAAACATTCTGCCATTGTTGGCCCTGTTGCGTTGACCTGTAACATCCCCCTTTGTCTCTTCACTGCACATCCTGCGACTGGGTTTTGCTAATTTTGGATGACATGCACAGATGTGAGAGACATGAGGCAGCCATAATGAATGTATGCACAGTAAGGCGAATATATCACCCTCCTAATGATTAAGATTTTCCCTTAAAAAGCAATTTATATAGTGATGACGAATAAAAACACTATTACCATAAAGATCTCTTTCAACACTGGAACAAGAGTCTTCTCCTAGAGGTGTTATAAATAGCAAGACCGATTAATTTACCAGCCGATAATATCAGATCCACTGACTATAAGTATCGGCTAATTTTATCGTGCGCTGTATGGATTACAACAAGCATTATCCTCCAGAGTGTCAAGCAGTGATGCATGCACATGCGCAGTTACTTTCCAGTTGAGTGAACATCTTTTGTAATGTATATCTTTTTCACCATAAATTGATCCACAGTTGAACATTCAACAATTTAAATGTATATATATATATATATACATGTATGTATCTATCTATCTCTACAGATTAAACATAGATCTAAGGAAGATATCAACCAATATATCGGTATTGGATTATTTTTTCTCCCAAATATCAATATCGGTATCAGCCCCAAAAATGTGGCTCTAGTAATAAAAATAATAAAAACACAAGGCTAATTCTCCCTGTTTCATGTTTGACCTCTACTTGAGCGTAGAGGATATTCTTTATAAGGTTGTGCTTTGCCTGTTTGCCTCATGCACATTCACCACCATCAACACACAAAGAGAAGGAAAGAATACAAATTCCTTCTCACGGAAAAACACTGCAAATAACTTTACATTCATGTCTATAATTGGGGTCCAAAAATGATGAAAAAAATCAGCCTTGCATGTTTTATGAGGAAATATTTAACACAATTTCAAATATCAGTGAATGTAAGAAGAATCTTCGGTTTGCTAACAAAATAATCACCTCCAAGACATTTAATTCTAAAATCTTTGTTTTTAGTGTCAATAGCAGCCTGAACCGAGATGACACGTCGATTTGTCTCTGTCACACCACTAAGACTATTTAGCTTGAGGATATTTATTTGTGTTCACAGTAATAAGCTAAGCACATGCTTCTTTTAGCTACAAGCATCACTCCAAAGCATCCGGTTCCAGCTCCCCGCTGTTTTTTTTTTCTTCTCTCTGCGACATAGCTATTTGCAGAATGATGCAAACAGTGTGCATTTTAATAAATATAGCCAAGCGCTGTGCTATTTATAGAAGCCCCTGTCATGCTCTTTACCTAAGTCAGGGCCTGTTGCATGGTGGGAGAGGAGATGGGTCGGAGGTGGGGCGCTTCAGGATACTGTGACCCAGATGACTGAGCTGGAATGATCGGCCTGGCGGCGCTCAGCGTGCTGCCGTGCTAATGCTCCCGCAGGAACATAATGACACAAGATGCATGTCTCATCTGCCTTTGTTCTGCAGGGAGAGCGACGGTTTGGAGGGTTCAGGGATGTCAATTATTGTTTGAACTAACAGCTTCTGGGACATTTCCAGTGAGCATTAAAACATGGAATAGTTGTAACGTCGGAAAAAATTGACACATGGGGATGCTTGGTTCTCTTTTTGCTACTCAAACCAGTTTGTTGCATATATGATGATGTGTTCGATATCATTTAACAACCCAACTGCCCTTGATAATTGGGTTGTGTGAGTATTTTCTTTATCAAACCATTTTAACCATGCTGCTGTTTTCTTTTTCTGACTCTCATAGGATATCACGTTTCAAACTCCATGGTGGATGAGGGGGCGAGGTGGGAGAGTCGTCACCTACTACAAGAAGTCTACGACAACGAATCCAAGCTCTACGTTGAGCCTGAAAAAAACTGTACCGAACCAGGTAAGAAGAGCTAGAATGCTTTTTTAAAACTAAATATAAGGGAAAACACATCACAGGAACAAGTTGGGATGGTTTGAAGTAACCCCATGTGTGGGATTTTTGCAAGAAATGAGGAGGAATTCATCCTTGAATCTCCAAATGCAAACACTGGTGTGAGAACAAATGACGTCAGAAGGCTCTCATCGCTGTATGATACATACTGAAGTGTGCTATTGTGAAGTTTCACATCTCTTTTGTGGCCAAAACTCAAGAGTCGATATTAAAACTGTATTCCAATCTGCATGATTAGCTACTGTATGTGTGGATATAATTTATCTTTTCATTTTTTCACTGACTTTGACGTAGACGATTCATCAAGTGTAATTGACTCCCTCTGTACATATATGAGTCATGAAATGGGTAAATTGTTTTCTAAAGAGGTCGTAGGTTGTTGAATTCTTATTTAGGTCAGTGTTAGTTGTTCATAATATTGGATATTTGCACCCAAACTCTAGCTCCTCTTAAAGTATCCTGGTTCTCAATTTGGTACTTAGTATTTAGTTATTCTACTTATTCCATATATGAATTTAAATGGTTTTTGCACTACAAGAGCACAATATAAACTTAAATTATAGGGTCTTATTATTACTTATCAAGTTAAAACATTGCAAACATTGGAGAAATGTGTGGATCAGAAGTGTTTCACTGACTAGGTGACATGTTCTGAGCTCTCTGTTCACACTGAAGTGACAGCGTTTATTTCAGCCTATGTCACTCAGCGGCTCAAACATGCTTCATCTATGTTTCAGATGGTTCCCTCCCTCTTTAACCATCAGCCCTGCCCACTCAGGGATGCTGTTTATAAAGGCATAATGGCAAAGTGTCATTGCAGGAGTATAACCAAACAAAAACCAATTGACTTTCCTAACCAAAGAAAAGACTCAGGGAATATTGTTTTGGTCTGAGAGTCAGGTGTCTAAGAGGAGTGTGACATTTACTGGATTGAAAGTTGCACATTATACCTTTTAGACTTGGAGATATGTTGCTAAGTGAATGCATATTGTTTGAAATAATATGCTCATGAAATCTAAATTTTACTCAGCCTCATAATTCGTGGTATTCCTCTAGGAAGCGTACTGGTACCACTAATTATGTTATTTTAGAAGTTCCCTGATACATTGTGCTGTTAATAATCAGAAATGTTAGCACTCAAATAAATGAAAGAATTGTTTACTTAATAAATTGTTTGCTGTCAGATGATGAATTATTTGGCTATCACTACATGCTTATTTTCTTAGTAACCCACTACCCAGGAGTCTACTCTAATTCATTTTCATTATGGTAGAATTTTCATTTTTTACACGTGTCTGGTTCTTGAATTTTTAGGGTAAGGTAAGGATCCTGTGGGGATCTCTGACACCCCACTCTCACTTCACCTTTGCACACATACACCCCACTCTCATGGCTCAGGAGATCTGGCAACAGAGGAGCTGAGTTGAAGATGAAAAATGAACAGCGATCCCTCTGGTGAGGAGAGAGAGGGAAAGTGAGGGGGAAGTTGACATGACGATGAAAGCTGATGAAAAAACACAAACTTTCTCCCAGGTATAAATTCTCTCTGCTCCTCTCGAGCCTGAGAGCTGCCAGCATCACTGTGTGTGAGTGTATCCCTGTGTGTCTACTCCTCTGTGTGTACCAAAAGCTCTCATGCCGTATGTTTGTTTTCTCTGTGGGCTCGTCTGTGTGAGTGTGCATGTGTGTTTTTGTGTGTTTTTTCCCCGTGGCTCGGAGTTCATGAGTGTTTTCCATGTGGAATCCTGGGGCTTTACAAGCCTGACGTCCTGCCAAGCATTCTCTTGATCTCATTGTAAACAAACCGCCCCCAAATAATGCACGCATGCACACACATGTACATTTGTGCACACATGTGCTCCACCTGCCTGCAGTTTGAGAATGCAAAGATCCTGCAGTCTGACTGTATCAGTCGGATGAGTTGTATTAAGACAGCACATAGTTTACAGCCGGTTTCTGTTTAATTATGTGTTTGTCTCCTGAAACACTATTTACCCTAAAAGGGATTATTCTTGCTTTCTTGCACTAAAAGGGGCCTTCATAACTTACTCCTCACGTCTCGTTCACTATCTCTCTGCCTCTGTTGTCCTTCATGTGTTTAGCTCTTTTGTTCCCCTAGAGAGCTTGCTGTCTTCTGCTTTTATTATTGTGTTTTCTTTCTTTCTTTCTCTCTCTCTCTCTCTCTCTCTCTCTCTCTCTCGCTCTCCCTCCCCTGGGTCTCTTTCATGTGGAGATACAATCACCAGTTCAATTTCAAATCACAGAGCATCCCCGTCGTGCACAAAGTCAGAAAAGTGTCTGCACACACATATAATATTATATTGTATAATATTTATACACACTATAAACAGACAAACACTGAGTAGACTGAGCTGATAAATGTGTATGTTTGCATGCTGCTGATTTGGTAAAATGTGTATGCAGTTCTCTATGTAAGCAGATGTTTAATCTCATGTGTTGTTCATTGCTCTCAAAAAAGTGAGAATTTCAGGCGTGGTGGTTAATTGGATTTGTTCGGTTTGCTTAACTTTCTGCAAGATTAGACCCAAAACCAAATGGCAATGTCTCAAAATAAAAAGATTAGCTTTGGCTTGTGTTAGGTTGAATCTCTTGATAAACAAGTCACTTTTTAATCCTCTTTTGCAAAGAAAAAAAGTCTAAAGAGGAGTGGATTGGATAATGTTAGACATACAGTTTTTTCCAATTAATTTTTAAGCGAGAAAATGACTGTTCAAGGGGGATGAGGGGAGTTTAATATTTGCTGCAGTTGCTCAGGATCCCTCCATGGGGGATAAACTATTGCAGTTTTTGTGTTAGCTTTCCCTGAAACAGTTTTTTGGAAAATGGCTTTGGTCCTATTTTTAGTGGCTTTCACTTGACAGCCTCGCTGCAAATACGCAACAATGAAGTTATAACACGTGATGGCACATTCCCCAAAATAACGTTGCTCCTTCTGCTGTCGGCTCGGGCCAGCTGGGGTCTGTGACACTTCCTCAAGTGAACAAATCAATTGAACTGTAGAGCTGGATTCAGCCTCTTAGCAATGTTATTTGATGGAGGTATATGCCTCACACTCCAGATTTATGTGAAGAGTTTATCATCACCATTTTGGGTCAGATAAGATATTAAATATGGTGAGGGACTTTAGCGTCTGATCGCTAGATTGTTTTGGAGAAGTAGGTTCAACATGTCTTTGTTTTTCTAATACTTCCCTGCCTTTCACAAGAACTTAAATGGGATTTTTGTTTTCATAATTGGGGTCTAAATGAATATCAAGCACAAACAATTATGGTTATGGTCCAATAATTTGCTTCAGCATGTATCCAATCAAGGTTTGTCTACTACAAGTGCTTTTTTTTTTCTACTGACAGGCTCAGATTGTTAGTCTAGGTGTCTGACACCATCATGGAAATGATTGCTATAATCATTGCTGTACAGAGATAGGACCAATCGTCCCTTGCCAACGTTAGTTATTTGTGTAATTATTTGATTTTTGTGATTTTCAATGGTTATCTGCTGAACACAATATGACAAACAAAACAATGCAGGGTACATTCCCCAAGATAATTAAGCTGATTGTGCCTGTTGTCTGCATGTTTGACTGCAAGATTTCTAGTTTTGAGTTCTGCTTGACTGTGAATGGATTTTGTTAGTGACTGGTACGCTGTTTTAGTCATATTGCCGCTCATTTAATCTATCTCAAATTTCCTGGTTTGGATAACTTACATTTTTAACATCTGTTCAGATTTTAAAAAACATTCAAGTATGGGCCAGACGTAACAGGTAGACCAACACCTTCTGTGTTCAAACCTTTACTTGTCTAACCTCTGCATTGTCAGTAGTACAGATGTTAGGGCAGTGGCTAAAAGACCAAGAAAGACTTTGACAGTGGAATCCATAGAGTGGCTGAGCAATAGGCCAGACAGGAATATATCCCAACAATGCTTCAAAAAACCTGAGTTACAAGCATTTTTTTTCAGATTTGACCTGTCAATTACTTTGATATGAATGCCACATTTCCCAAGTTTAAATTATTGTCTTGGGTGGTGTTATGCCAAATCAATAGCCATAGTTAATCAGTTATGATATAGAACAGATTGGAAGCCACTTCTTACATTGGAGATAATTAAGTAAGTGATTGTTTTTCTACTCATTCATTTGCTACAGTATGTAGTTACATTCATTCCCCAAACCCATGTTTAAACACTTAAACCTATCCTGATTGGTTAGATTAAGACAACTAAGAGGACATCCCAGGTACTTGTAGTATTTGATTGACAGGTGAAGGGCGGCACGAAGAAACAGCAGCACTGACTGCTAAACACAACAAAAAGCAAGTTGAAGATTTAAGCAGATTGTTTAATTGATGTGTCAAAGTTAGGATACTTCTTTAAATTGTACCTGCTTTGATCACCTGTGCAGTGGAACATTAACACTGACAGCTTTCCCCAACGCGTCTGAGACACATTCAGCGTCTGGGCTTAAACTGCCTCTCAGTGTTCACAGCTGCAGACAGAGCTGAGAAAAGTCTCCTCTAATCCATCAAAATAAATGTTTGTATGCATTCCTATAGCGCTGACTGTCTCTGCAGCACTCTGCTTGTGTTGTAATTGGTCGGATCAATGGCTCTTACTTCCCCCTCTGATCTCAGCACACACCGAATACAGACACAGGCACAAACGTATCCATACCCCCAAAAATCGGAGGATAACAAATGTACACAGACAGGCTGTGAAAGGTGTATAGACACTGGAGGCCATTCATAAACAAACACACATACATTGTTTTTCTTTGTCTTTCTGGCTCATGTTTGGCATTGCTGCAACTTTTTTTTGGGGCATTTTCCATCCTTCTAAGGTCACACATACACATACACACACACACACTTGCAAACACACACACGTACACACACTCCCATCCTGCTATGATTACGCATTATAGCAGTGGAGTGTGTTGGATTAGAGATAATCATGTTTACAATAGCCGACTTTCTCCTCTCCGCTCATGCACCGCAAACAACAACCTCTGCCTCATTACAATGTGTGTATTTATTTTCAGTTGGAGTGTGTGTGTGTGTGTGTGTGCACGGTGGAAGCAGTGACCTCGGCCCCGTCGTTTTCCTCCGTGACTCATATCTCTTCTCATTTTGTTCAATCTCACCTCATCATAAAAAGCAGGGCAGGAAGATGTAGGCATCTGTGAACGTGTTCCTGCCTTAGCATTTACACTGTCGCTCATTTACATCCATCAAATGTTAATCAACCATTAATAATGACTCGTTACAGTGTTATTAGACTCATGTTACACTAATGACAATACTTTAAAGTGCTAAACTCTTGTTTTTCTCTCTTCACTGTGCTAGTTTCATTTATTACAATAGGTATTTATAACGTTGAATAATTGACATTACTGGTTGTCTGCAGACTGTCAGCTCTCTAGCTTTAGTCCTGCTCTTTGACGTGAATGTTTAATACTGTGTCCTAACAGCGTGCTAGCATCAGATTATCCCAGTGCATTGGATTATATAACATAACATTGTACACTTTTTGTCCATGCTTCATCCATTAAAATGAAAATGAAATCAAACCACATATATGTTTGGTGTGTTTACTATCATTCTACATTTCTGTTTTTTAAGGAGATAATACATGCATCTTCATTATGCACTTACACTTGATTTATGTTTCTTTGCTGAAAATGATGTACAACAGTGGCAGTAGCGGTTGACAAACTGTTATTCTTGGACCCTCCCACTCCCGCTCTTGATGTGTCTAATGAAAGCTGAGCCATCGGTTAACATGCTAAAACTCTCTACTTTACTTAACAAATGTTTATTTCATTGTCATAAAAATGCAGACAACATTCATTTTCTCCTCAGGAGTAACCCTTCCAGTATGGACACTCCTTACACTTTCCCTGTGTACCACCCTAAAGCCAAATAGTTAGCCTGCAACAACTGACCTGTGCAGCAACAATAAACCATCTCCAAATGAGAGGTTTTAAGAAAAATCAAATCCTTATTTGAGCACCAAAAGTAAAAAAAAAAAAAAAAAAAAAGAAGAAAAAAAAGGTCCATAATACACAATAATACAAAAAGTACCATCAAAGACAGGGATTCTTAGCAGCCCCTGATCTCATAATGTTATTAGCATCGAGTAGCATAGAAAGCATTTTCAAAGCACGTTTATGCTCCACAGCACCATCTGCAGACTTTTACTCTTTCTGTGTCCTAAGAAAAACTTTAAAAGTTTGTTGTTTATTCCTTTCATCACCTCCACATTATGTGCTTTAATGAACCAATGTCACAGCAGTATTCAGGGGCTGCCATTAGGGCTTAAGATGTTTAGATTTTTATTTTCTACGAGGTTCTCAGTGTTGTGTCCTTTTGCAGATTCACCTCATCCCTCAAATAGTTTTGTAAAGAACACAAGAAACCACAGCCCTGACTTACAGCATAGCTTCATAAACAGCATGTGCACTGCAGGTTTCTCTAACATGCAGCTAATTACCAGCTTAATGGGACCATTTTCTCTTTTTTCCATTACTGCACACTGAGGCAAAGTGAACCTTAAAGGCAGAGTGAGAGTCTTTTTGGAGACCGTTTTGGCAGAGGAAACTAAAATGTGTTCAAATCGGATTCCTGAAAGCATTCGGAGCCTTAGGAACTTGTCATAAGCAATAACAAAAAAAAAAGAAAACAACAAGAAATGGTAGGATTAAGATAAGTAAACTTCATCATCCATTACATCTCATAGAATGAAGATTTGCCTTTGGCTTTTTGGCAAACCACATAAAACACATGGCCAATATCAAGTTAAATACATAAAATACATTTTCATCAGCAGAGCTTCTCATAATACTGAGCTAGGGGAGATTTTATCATGTCTCAGGCTTTGTAAGTATTGCATTTTGAAAGTGTTGTATTGGGAAAAAAAACATGAGTGATAGAAATCTAACATTACTGTGTGTATGACTTGGTTCTTAAAATCTTGAGATTGTGGCTCCAGGTTGAACAGTAATGGTTGGTTGGTCCACTGATTTAGTTCAGACTGTTCTCTCAATCATTAAATAGATTGCCATGTCATTTAAGAAGAATCCTAAAAAACATTGGTGGAAGTCCAAAGACAATGACTAACTTGATGTATCTCATCTAAAGACTGATGATTTCACTTTATCGAATACTTGTGTAAATATATTTTAAACTAAATGGCATTCCCATGAGCAACAGCTGCACTTCATACTGCATATTAAAAAACAAGCTGAAGAAATATTGGTGAAAATGGTAAACATATATCAGGCGGCTGTTGCTCAGTTGGTAGAGTCGGTCGTCTCTCAACTGGAAGGTTGTGGGCTCCTTCAGCAACATGTCCAATGTGTTCTTAGGCAAGACACTTAACCCCAAGTTGCTCCCACCGCTTCATCGGCAGCGTATAGTCAAGTATGAAAGGAATAGTTGATTGAGATGGGCACTTAAAGGCTTTATATGTGATTTTTCACACTTAAATATAATATAAATGAAGTATATCCTCTGAAAATAACTCTGTGAGTCATGACTGTCTACAATGGGTGTAACACCCGAGTCCCACTGTCTGTGATGTTTTCAGAGTTTTCAGAGTCCTATCTTCAGTTTGTTTACATCGCCTGGACGGGCTGACTCCTCCCCTCACGTATAAAAGTTGTTTAATTGAGGGACTAGAGAAAAGAAGAATAACATACTGTACTCACTGCTTAACTGTGTTTCTAGATCACGCTCATTTCAGGTAAATTTACATGCAGTGTGAAGATACGAGCATATTAAAGATCGCTAGCATTAGCATGCTAACACAACAATGCACCGCAAGTTGTTTTGGTTTCATGCTGGTGCTCAAGGGCGACATCTGCTGGATCAAAAAATTGCATATAAAGCCTTTAAACATAGCATCCTTGGCGATCAGTGTGTGAATGGGTAGGTGTGACTTGCACAAAAAACAGCAAATTCATACACGTTACATAGATGGCAAACTGGCTTTCTAGTCAAATGATAGATTTAAAATCCTACCCCTTGTATATAAAGCATTACATGATCTTGAGCCATAAAACCTATTGGACCTTTTAACCCCTTCTGAGACACCCAGACCCCTCTGGTCCTCTTGGACAGTTTTACTCAATTTTCACAGAATCAGAACCAAGCAGGGTGAGGCAACTTTTAGATTATATACGCTCCCCACCACCTACCAGAGAACGTGAGGCTTTCTCCATCTGTTGGCACTTTTAAAACAATTTTCAAGACATGTTTATTTACTGCTGCATTCCCAGAAGTTATTTCATTTTGACTTAATTATTTCAATTTAATTCATATGTATTTACTTGTGATTGTTCTCATAATTTGATTGTTTTAAACATTTCACTTGATGAAGTGTAAAAACTGTGGATGGATCTTACCACCAAAGCACCTCTACAGAACATAACATACAACAACAGTTAAATATAACCGTGTCAGTTTTGATCATTCAAAAAAAGGTTGATCATTTTAGTGCTGTGTGGCATTCCAGGATACAGTGATGTAACCAAAGACATCCAAACTTCTCTGTATTAAAAAAACTGTTGCTGGCACTTTTTCCATGCTGTTTACTTTATATAATCATAGCTGTATCACTATCAGTAGGTGGTTCTTGAATGTAGGTCGTATCAGGTGAAACTGGCATATCAACCACATTTTCTACAGGCGGTGGAGCTAGCATTGCTAACGTTAGCCACACCCTGCAAACTAAATTACATTGTTGACCTGCTGACAATTTGAAAAAAATTGTGCTCTCTTTTGACTGTTTTCTTACCTAAGACCAGTCATGTAGCCTAAATTTAAATTTCAGTTTAAAGGCTTTATATATATATTTTTGATCCAGCAGATGTCGCCCTTGAGCACCAGCATGAAACCAAAACAACTCGCGGTTCATTGTTGTGTTAGCATGCTAATGCTAGCGATCTTTATTATGCTCATATCTTCACACTGCATGTAAATTTACTGTCATTTTCAGAGGATATACTTGATTTCTAAGTGTGAAAAATCGCATATAAAGCCTTTAACCGACCAGGAAATTAGAAGTGTAGGAAAATCCCGAGGATGAATTGCTGCTTATTGTCAGAAACTTTCTCCACTGTGCTGTTTTCTGTCTTGGCCAGGACACTCTTGAAAATAAACATAATGGTGACCATTGTGGCATGCACACTGTGTTCTACCTATGGATGTGGGATTTTAGCAACACTATAACTGTCAGTGGTGACGCAATATGTCCAATTAAGTGATTAATTGGAGTTAAACAACAAAATGTAAAGAGTGAAAGAGTAAAAAATACAACAAAAAATCAATATAGTTCAATATGAATGTCAGATGAAAATATAGGGGTAAGGATTTTAGTTTTGGACAGAATAATGTTCACGTCTTCTTCCCAGCCAATGTTAAACAAATTAAACAGTGTTGTTCTTCAGTGATCAATGGATTCTGTATTAATGTCACAGTGCAACATTCTCTTATCAGATGCAGGAAATACTTTCTGAATCCAGTTTGATCTTAAACTTCTACAGCTGTATTTTTTAAAGAAAAAAAGCCCCTGTATCAGATTTGGTTAGACATCATAGTCCGCCCTGGTCCTTCCTAGCTGTTGCCGTTGTGTTGCCTGTGGTGATGGCAGGGCAGGAGAACAAACAGGTTGTGAAAGGCAGGCAGGTCATGTACCCCCATGTGTGTGGAGCCCCGTGGATACAGCTCTGAACAGACTGTGGGTGTAGGCAGGAGAGAGGGCACGATGCCAGCTCCATGTAGGGCGGAAGCTCGTGTGCTGATGTGGGGACGATTACATGTGCTCGCCCTCATGTGGGTGTGTATGTAAGTGTACCTTTGTGTGTGTGTGTGTGTGTGTGTTTGTGTGATATGAGAATGTTTACCAAGCCTTCCCCTCCTTTGCCCGTGGTCCATCTGTCACTCCAAGAAAGCTCACTCGTCATGTCAGATTCTGTGGGCCAGCTGGAAGGCTGTGTGTGTGTGTTCGTGTGTGTTTATGTGTGCGTTTGTTGGTGGTGGAGGGGTCGCCTGATTTCTGTCACTTCACATCGCATTGTTTCCTGTTAAGAAATCCCACCAGCACGAAACAATCTGACGTCTGAAAGAGGAAAATGAGAGACATCTTTACCAAGGAGAACAAAATCTGTACATGTTGTGATACCTGATATCCGCAGCGCATCCCTTTACTGTGTTTGAACTGTCACAAAAATAGAACAACAAATCAATGAAAAAAAAGATTGTACGCCTTGCAGAGCTCAAGTGTGCTGTGTAATACAGATGTGCTGAGTTCTTTTGATTTACTGACACTTTTTTTTTTTAACATGTATTTAAAGGCATAAAATGCAATACTCTGTGTTCTTGGGCCTGTGTTCATGTGGCTTTCTTCCCCCTAGTTACCCATTAATTAAAAAAAACAAAACATTACGACTGTTATGGTGGGAGCTTCAACTTCATTGTCCCCAAGGGGAATAGTTTTGCAGCCAGGTGAAAACTAGAACATATAGAAAACACAGGCACAGAGACTCAGACAATAGAAACATCATACAAAAATGTAATGCAGAAATTTATCGAGTAACAACAAGGAACCAAGAATATAAAAAAACTAAATAAATCAGTCATCATGGTCATCATTAGAGGTTAGTAGTTTGATGGTCTGAGTTTTAAAATACATTTTCAACCTGTTGGACTTAATCTTTGGTAATCTGTATCACCTGTCTGAGGGCAGATGTAAACTCACCAAAGAGAGGAGGTGGAGGACAGTAAGACACTGTAGAATACCTGGAGCTTTAGTTGTTGCTCTCTTACTGAGGGTGAGAGACATATCAGGTTATTCAATCCCAACTTTAATGGGTTTTTTACAACAACTCTTGTCTACTATTGAGAGATTACCAAACCAGACGATGTAGCCAAAGGTAAGGACAGACTCCACCATGGAGCAGCCTTTACGCCCGAACATCTTCCACGTTTATCTGCTTGATATCCACTGACAGATTCTAAAACTGTGCGTCACTTTTTACACCCTGTAGAGCTCAAGTGTGCTGACGTAAACCAGCAGAGCTCAGGTGTGCTTAAGCATATTAAAATATTGAAAAGGGTCCGACTACCATTCTCTTCTGAGTTTTCCTACAGAAAAAATCATATTCAGCCGCATTGGTCCAGCCTGAAGTCGATTAAGTCAGCCAATAGAACTTTGGAATGAAGCTGGAAAGATAACTCTATCAGTTCAGGCATAATTTATCTAGCAGCATATCTTTGGTGATTAGGGTTAAGTAACATGTAAGGGACGATAAGAATCATTATCGCCATTCAGATTTGAAACGCCTATTTTTATGGTTTTATGGGGTTTGTAATTCTCTGTAATCCAACCCAGTATTAAAACTATGTGTTAAATTCTTTCTCAGTCCTTGACTTACAAAAAAGGCTAAGGCCCAAAATGAATGAATGAATGAAACCTTTATTACCGCTGGGGTTTAATTATCTTGCACCAAGAGCAATATAACATACAAGAGACAAAAGACATCAACAACCATGGTGGACAGCACATGATGGAAAAAATCACTCAATACATCACTTAAGTGTTTCATGATTACATGTAAGGGATGTCAAGTAGCAGGTTCAGTAAAGTGCAGAGTGCCAAGTTCAGTATCATCAGAGCTTATTAAGCAGCTGAATGCTTCACAGTACAAAGGAAGTGCTGCCTATTTGGTCCTCATCCTGGGCATTCTGTACCTGCGCCCTAAAGTCAAGAGTTCATACTCGGACAGATGAGGGTCCAGTTGGTTCTGCTTTGGGTTTGAGCTCCAGATTCAGTGTGTACCGGTATGTCAGGTAAGAAATGCTGCAGATATGCCTCCCAGTTATCTTGTTGCCTGTAGTTTAACGATTGTCCTTATTTGGTACGGACAATGCTCGCCCCATTTGTAGAGTCGGTTGTCTCTCAACCGGAATGTTAGGGGTTCAATCTCCAGCTCCTGCAGTTACATGTCCAATATGTCCTTGGGCAAGACACTTCACCCCGAATTGCTTGCGCTTCTTCGGTGTCGTATGCATGTTTATAAATGGCATTAGTTACTTCTGACGTTTACTTACAATAGCAACCTCTACCATCAGTGTGTGAATGTGTAGGTGTGACCAGCAGTGTATACACGCTTTGAGTAGTCAGAAGACTAGAAAAGGGCCAGACAAGCTCAAGTCCATTTACCATTTACCATAATGAGCCTACAGTGGGTGGCTGTGGGATCCTCTTGGTGTCACTCAGACAAACAAAACAAGTGAAAAAGCAGAAAACCAACATGCTGTGATGGAAAGCATTGCTTCTTGCACCTGCAGAATCTTTCAACAGTGAGATTTATGAAACAGTTTTGGCAGTATGTCGCTTTATCCTTGTGGTCATTTGATGTGCGTGCACGCTTGAATCTTCCAGCTACAGCTCTGTTTTTCTGCATAATGGTGTGATATTATGCATAGGCTGCCACTGCATTTAAGTTCACTCACACACAAACTCAACCTCAGACACATATGGAGATTAAGGCCTAAATGTCATATTACTCAGCGGTGTAATGGTGAGATCAGCTACATATAGGAGGTGTCAGATTTATCAGCATCTCTGAGGTGTGTGTGTGTTTTTCTGTTTAACTGCAGTCTGCTTGCTTATTTTCGATCGTGGATTAACATTAGAGCAGAACCTGGTTTTTGAGCTGCTAGCTGCACTCTGCTCTATCTTCTGCTGAGCCAGGCCATACAGCAAAAAGACGTGTGAAAGTGTCAGGTAAATGTCAAGTGGCCATTTAAGTGTGGCTGTGATTAAGAGTGTGTGTAAGTATGCTCACTTTCTAATTCATTTGCTCTTCAACCTCATCATACGCCACCTGCATATTCCAATCTTGAATTTAAAGCAAAAGCAGATGCATGGAAAAAAATGGCTCCTTTATGATGTGATTGATTAAATACATTTAACATGTAATTCATAAAAAAGAACAAATAAGTTTGTACATTTGGGCAAATACCAAAAGTTTGGATTATTTTCAAAAGTCTTACACATTAGTCACTTTGCAAATTAAAACAATTTACTTTAGGTTTTTTTAACATTATCCTCATAAAAAACAATAAGTGAAGAGTTAATCTAAAATAGTAGTAAAAGAAAATGTTTTTGAGTTTAAAGGTATACTATGTTGAATGTTATTAGAATGTTCAAATGAAAGCATCAAAACTAATTAAAAATGGACTAAACCTATGTTATATATTTATTTGTTGAGTACTTACATTACCTCAAATATTTACAACAGTTATCAAAGCCAGAGAAATCCTTAGTTTTATATTTGTAATGGGATGTGTATTGGCGAGTAGGCTGCTATTACAGCCATGGCAGACACGACATGTTTATCGTTGCCAAGGAAACACTGGATGTTACGTCATGAGTATAGGGGTAGCTGGTGGTCTTGGTTCCAGGCTTCAGTCTCTTGATATAAGGATTTTGTATAAAATCTATGAAGGATTTGAATGGGGAAATTTACTTCAAGAACCAGAGGCACCGAAAAAGTGGGCGCTCACTGTTGTCAACACCATACTCCCTGAGTCTACAATTTTAATACAATATATGTTTATAAAATAATGAATAAACTACGACAACGTCTGATCTGATGCAGCAGTCAAAGCAAACATTCCGTTCAATACAATTTCAAATACATTGCCACACTTGTCTTTAATCAGAACCTCTTGAGATATGATCATTTTTGACACTTTACATTGAAAATGGCTCTCAGTATACTGTATATGAATTTTGATTTGTTTGAGCCCATTCTGTGATATATATAGCCTGCGATATTGATTTCCACCCGCCCTGAATACAATTTACCGTGAGATCAGCTCGTTAATATCCACTTACGATGCAATAAAAATGAAAAGTAGCGTGTGATTTGATTTAATACTCAGTGACGTTTATCGACATGTTACAATTAATAACCATTTTCAATGGCAGCATGTCAGTTTGAGCGTCCAGTGTGACTGATGGTTGTCAGCAGTGATGGATGTCCAGAGGCTGAATAAATGCTACATTTAGAAAACACTCCAAGGTTGCAGAAAGGAAAATGCTACTGATCACAATGATGTCTAACCCCACTGAGGATTGGGTTGGTGATCTTTTTTTAACAAAGCCAATAAATCCCCCTCCATATAGACACACCAAATGTAGACACACCGCTAGCACACTCTGGTAGTGGATCTGTGATGGGTTTCTCCGCCACGAAGGAAAATCTATGTTAATTGACTGTAGCTGCGTTTTAAGAAGACATCTCACTGTTGGAAAAAGATAAATGTTCTAGTATGGAGCCCTGTGGGACTGCCTTCATCCTCGTCAATTGAATACACCCCCTGGGACTATGCTGACTGCCAGACCTACACCTGCAAACACTATTGAGTTTCTCTTTTCAGTGTATAATTCTCTGAGGAAATTACTGAGGAGCTGAACATCCCCTGTTACTTTGATCAGTTATTAGTGACCATAGACAAACGTTCAACTGTAGGATGACCTTTCACCTTCTTGGTTTCACAGCAGTTCTTTCAATGATACAAAAAACAAAGCTTGTAGGTGATGTTGACAGTCTCTCAATAAGTGTTATAAATCTATTTATACTGTAATCGAAAGGGGTTGCTGGTTAAGGTTTCCAAAACGTCGATACTCTTTTTTGATATGGCATTTTGAAAACAATACAGTCGTCTTTTAACTCAAATAGAGAATGTGCTTGGATATTGAAATGCTGGCAAAGCATTTGTGCTCCAGGAGATTGCCTGCCAGTTTTTGGTAATTTCATTCAAGGAACTTACCAATGATGGATACCTAGGACGTCTACTTTAGTTGCTGTGGTATTGAAAGGGCAATCGCTATCAAGTGAATTTTTCTAGAAACGTATTTCTCTTAAAAAGCTGGTATAGACACAACCTTTTCTGGTTGAACTGTAAATAAAACAGCTCCGTCTGTACTAATTTCACTAAATTATTACCAACATTAAAAGGTAGAGATCAAGTTCGTTTTTTTCACCTGATAACAAATGACACTTACCAAATTGTAGCATTTACCAATCACTTACCTATTGAATCATTTGGGTGAAGTGGCCATCCCAAAACTGAATGCAGAGGTGAAAAATAGCGTGGCAACATACCTTAAGTAGGCAGAGAGAGTCACCCTAACCTGTGACTGCTGGACATCCAGAGCAACAGATTCATACCTGACTGTTCTCACTATATAGACAATGAGTGGAGACTCACGTCACATGTTTTACAGAAAAGGTACTAATACGCCCTTAATAATGATGGTACACAACCAGAATGCTACTAATTAGAACAACTAGTTAAACAACTAGTTAATTGTGAATATTGTGACCTTAATTTAAAGTGTTACCAACATTTTTTTTATTTGTTTGTACCTGCTGAATAAATAAGCTTGAACCAATAGATTTTGTTGCATCAGATCAACTGAAGATGAAAATGTGATGAACTCTAAAGGAGACATTTTTTAAAGACACAAAACAGGCCATAAGGTTAGATGATAATTATAAAGTTGTTCAGAAAAGGGTCAAAGATTGATCAGAAAATAAATGTTTGGTGCCATAAAAAAGTTCTGAGAGAGGCCCCCTTGTTGCCAACAATTACATGAGTGTAACTTTAAACAGGTTTTTCCTCAAAACAAAGACATGTTCTAAATAAACTTGTGGACAAAGTATTCATGCATTCAAACATTTACAGGTGTTCCACTTTTTTGGGTTAGGGTTGTAGTGTGTGTTCGGGGTATTTCTCCTGCTTCTTAGTCCTTTGCCCATCACATCCCTGAGACTTGTCCAATTAGCTAGAATAAGTACAAAGAAGGACACACACTGCTGTAATTATACCACATTATTACTAGCAGACTCTTAAACTAAGAGTGGAATTCCCCTTTAACACCAGGATTGTATTACAGACATACCAGATGCCCTCGCAGCCCCACAGATCTGCAGCCAGCACAACAAACTCTCATGAGAGCAGAAACATGGCACCCGCACTGTTACCTGGCTAAAGACTGTGTGTGTGTGTGTGTGTGTGTGTGTGTGTGTGCATGCGTGCGTGTGTAATAGAGGTGCACTCTTTCAGTCCATTCTGCAGCTCAGGCAAATCAGCAAATTTTTCGCTGTTTGGAATAGACCCACCTCCCCTTGCTGCCATGGCAACCACTGAACTGTGTGACCTGTGTGTGTGTGTGTGTGTGTGTGTGTGTGTGTGTGTGTGTGTGTGTGTGTGTGTGTGTGTGTGTGTGTGTGTGTGTGTGTGTGTGTGTGTGTGTGTGTGTGTGTGTGTGTGTGTGTGTGTGTGTGTGTGAGAGAGCTCATGCAGTTGTGTGTGATTTACAAAAACGCAGAATTAGCTGGAAGAGGACACACACCATGTCCAAATCGTAATTCAATATTGCAGCTTTTTCTAATCTCTGTCCGTGAGCATGTCAGCTTCATACCTGGAAACACCCACCTCCTCTCTCTGTCTCTCTCTCTCACTCTCACTGTCACTCTATGTCTCTGTCTCTTTGCACCACGGCTGATAGCTCTCTGCCAGTAACGGTGCACAATGCCAGTTTTTGGCATACCAGAGGCTTTGCAGACGTTCTTGGCTGTCTCTGGTGTCTCCGCGTGCCGCTCTGCATTCCTCAGCTCTGCAGGGGATGTTTACATTTCAAAACTCTCCTGGTGGAAACTAAAGATCTGGAGCGAGTCAATGGGTAAAAAGAAAGAGAGAGCGGGAATGGAAGTTAGAGTAGTGAACAGAATAGAGAGATTAAGTCATACAGATCTTCTTGGATGTTGATATTTTACGCTCAGTCACTCTAATTATGGAATTGAAGAATGCATTTTAGGAAATGCCACTTGTTAAACTGCCTGCATGGATTCTCCCTCTGGTTTATTGACATATATTTTGCATGACAATAAGAAAGGAAGTGCTGTTGCCTCACAGCGAGGAGGTTCCTGACTCTAAAATTACCCGTGAGTGTGAGTGGGTCTGGTTGTCTGTCTCTATATGTCAGCCCTGTGATTGACTAGAGAACAGTCCAAGGTGTACCCGCCTCTCGCCCAATGACCACAACTTGAATAGTGGTAAAGACAATGGATGGATGGATGGCAACCCTGCTGCAGCTTTATTACTAATTATCCATCAACATTCTACAATTCATTTAGCAGATGCTTTGATCCAAAGCGTATTACCTGTAATATTGTTCAACCAGGAAGACTTTGCAGATGCTCAAAAGTTTACCTCTCTGAAAAATGGGGCTCTGCAGACACATCAACATCTTTTCTTCTGCTGTAGCTGCCCGTTTATCACATTCTTTTTGTTCCATTCTCACAGAACATATCAGAACTTTTTCGCGTGACACTATATCGTACTCTGTAACACATATTGTAACAAAGCATGAGATGGAGGAGGAGTAAACACTCAGTACTCTGCTGCAGTAATGACAGTATTTTCTTATGTATAGTTCCACCCATGAGAGAGACGAGATAAAATTTGCACAACCCAAAGTGACCTCTTTTCACTTGTCAGTGCGCATCAGAGCACGGGGAGGCGAGCGAGGCGAGGGCCAAGAAAACAAAAGGGCACTAGAGCGCAGACATTTATTTGATGTAGAACAGCCTTCATGTTGAAATTCTTACATTGTAAGGGCAACCTGAAATACCCTTTATCATACGTTGTTTTACCTATCATAGGCACCCAAACATGACGGGATCCGTAAAGCTATCTTTTAAATATGTCTTATGTAAAAAATTTAAACTCAAATATCTAAATTAATTAAAAGTTGACTTAACCTATGTTATATATCGTTTTTGTTTGTTGAGTACTTACATTACCTCAAATATTTCCAACAGCTATCAAAGCCAGAGAAATCCTTAGTTTTAAAGTTGTAATGGCCGGTTTCTTTCTTGGAAGCCGCCATAACAGACACGACATTATTACGGTTGCCATGGAAACATTGCATGTTACGCCAAAGACTGCTGCATTAAGAAGGTGGAACTGATACTGAAAGCTGCCGTACTGTACTGTGATAAAAACCTCATGTAAATGATACTCGGTTACAACATATTCTCTTCCTCGGGTCTGTTTCGTCCAGTCGTCTTGATTACAGTCAACTCAGAGTTAATTTTTCAACCGGTGTGGGGTTGGAGGGAGAATCACTCCCATGATTCCCCACCAGCCTCGACTTCATCTTCTGTTATTGTTTTGATTGAGAGCCCCCTCATTTGCCCCCCCCCACCCCCCCCCCCCCCCACACACACACACACAAAAAAAAAAAAAAAAAAAACTGTTTGTAAGTAATGCTGCAGCATCAGACTGCATCAGTAAACAACCCAACAACATTGTTGCTTTGTTTTCCCTGCATCGTGAACATTATAAAATCCTTATGAGCTCTTGCTGTAATTCATCCAATCAGCTACTTAACACAGCTCTCCTCTCTTTCTCCTCTCATCTCTTTCTCCCCTTCGCTCGTCAGCACTCCTCTTTTCTCACTCTATCTTCCCCTCTCCTCAGCTCCCCTCGCCTCCTCTCATCCATTCTCTAACTCGGTTTATTTTCGGAGTCAATGCTCAAATGTCTTTCATGCTCTAAATCAGTATGCTGTCTGCACATTTTTTTCACCATGTTATTCGAGTGTTGAGGTTGTCACCCATTTGAGGCCAGAAATGCAGGATTTCATATAATATGGCTCAGCAGAGACATGCAAACAGACACATACCTGCATATCTTTACCTTATGTAGTTCCTGGAACAAGGGAAGTTCCCAGGCGACTAAATAGTCGGTTAAACCGAAATTCAAACTCAGCCATACCAACTAGTCTCAAAGCAAGAAAACATCCAGAAAACAGTCAAAATAGAGAACAACTTTTATTAAGGGCAGCTTAACAACAATGTAATTTAGTTTGCTGATATTGACTAATGTTAGCAATGTTAGCACCGCCAGCATTCAGTCCTCCCTGCAGGTTAACATCCACATACCTGTGCTAAATATGGATACTGGTGGATGTGACAGTTTAAGCTGACTCAGCATTCATAAATTTTATATCTCAATTCTCGATCAAAATATTGCCAACAATACCCAAGCCCACGAACACCAGAGTTACAGCCAGTCTACGGCTACAGCCCCAACTAGTGTTTGGTTGGATAAACATTTGACCGGCATTGAGAGCCAACATATAGAAATATAACAATATGTTGAATTGACCAGTAGTTGTCGTGCCAGGGTGATGACATCTATCTGTTCAGTCGACTAAACACATATATGCCTACCTGTAAAACATCGTCCTTACTTTAACCGTCAAAATCAGGAGACACAAGGCGTATTTTACAGATTTTCTCTCAAAAAGAAAGATGCAGATTGCATCACATTTATAATGATTCTCACCTTGATGTTGTATTCCCACACATCAAACGTCACCTGCAGCAAGATATCTGTTTTTCCAAAGGGCTGCCATGTAATGAAGATTACATCAGTAAAGAAAAAAAAAAAATGCACGACATATGTAAGTGCGCAGTCATACATCACATATTAGCGACCTTTCCTGGGTTTACAGAGTGATGTCATGATTTTCAGAAGAGAGAGGATGTAAGGGAATAAAAAGAACATGAATGTAATGTGAGTGTTTGCGATGGGATTAATATCAGGCCCATCTGTCTCTGCAGGATGCCATGTATATGATGAAGTACAGGCTAATGTGTGTGTGAACAGTCAATGTGGACGGACAATACATGTTGTTAGTAGTTTGCACATGTGTTGGGCGGGGCGGCGGCTTTAAGGAGCTCTACGGACGGTAATGGTATAAAGAGGATATTGTGCTCCATGTCAAGAGGGCACATGCTAAAGAGAGGGCATATGTAATCTTCCTGTTGGTCAGAGGGAGGATTGTGCTGTTGATTTCACGGTATTAACTCATGAGCAGAGCATGGAGAGAGACGGCACAGGACAACATGCAGCAGAAGCCAAAGGGTTGGAAGAGAGATTGAGAGTAAGTTATTAAAGTAACGTTATGTCGTATTCTGGCTTTAATGTCCCTTAGTAGTACATTACAGTACGTGTCAGTATAACCCATTATTGTACAAACTAAAAGTATGCTATTAGAGTAATTACAAATATATACAGAGACATGTTGCCGTTATCAAAGAAAAATGTTCTTAATTAGGGTCCCGTTTACTGTGATTACACAGACACATAATTATGGACATGTATTCTCTTAATTATGAGATGCTAACTTGTAATTAAGACATACAGGAAAAATGGAGCCGTATTTTCTTTCTTTTTTGTGTGTAAATGCTCAGGAAGATGTTATAATCACACAGTTAACCAAGTACCAGACTTCCTGCAGACATCTTATACGTATATACCTCCTTCATATATAGGTATATATCCATCCATTATCTTTACCACTTTTCCCATTCGGTGTCGCGGGGGGGCTGAAGCCGATCCCAGCTGTCATTGGGTGAGAGGCGGGGGTACACCCTGGACTGTTGGCCAGTCAATCACAGCACAGGGCTGACATATAGAGACAGACAACCAGCAACACTCACACCGAGGGGCAATTTAGAGTCATCAGTTAACCTAACGAGCATGTCTTTGGACTGTGGGAGAAAGCAAGGACCATTTGGTTAGTTGTAGTCCCCCCCCTTACTAAAAGAGACGGCATATAGGGTATGCTTTTGGGCATGACTACCTGTTGTTTACCTGTCACTACATTGGCACTCTGTCAGCAAGGATAGATGTGCATCAATATCCAACCTCCCCTACAAAAAAGAAAGAAGACGACCAAAATGTCAAACTCGAGGCTTAATGTTTGATTCATAGACTGAGTAGATAAAAGAAGAATCTGAGCTGAAAGTTCAGGCTGTTTAACCAGCTTGCACCCTAATGTAAAACTGGAAGCAGCCTCAGATCATACCAGTAGGTCTGCTTGTTGCTGAGACATTTGAACATGTGTTCTTGCCTATGTGGTATATTTTTGGGAACTGGATTTAAAGAATGAGGACGCTAATGACACTAAAAATGGTGCGAGAGGGTAGAGAGGGTGAGGGCATTTCTCGCGAGATGACCCCGGTTGCTGCCAGAGTTACATACTACAGTAAACAGGCGATCGAGGTGTGCTGGGGACATAGGAGAGACGCCATTCACCCTGTCTAATGTTATTGTGCTATTAAATTCACATTCGAAACTAACATTTTAAGGTGGAAAAGTCACATAGTGTAGCTTTAAGGTGTAGAAAGACTGACTGTTTCAGGGATCCATGCTTACTGATGACTCATAATAAAACCGCCGTTACTGAAGAAGCCGACGCCTGTACACTCTATTGCTCCTGCAGTAACTTCCTGTGAACACAAAGTTACACTTGCACTCTTGGGGAAGTGTATTTGCATTTTCCACACTTACAACACTTTCACATGTGTAATCATTATCATTTTTTTTAATTGACTATACATCTGCAGATCTGTCTCTCACTCACAAAAACAGCTGTGGTCTGTGCTGTGAGGAGCTGCAGAGGGAAACCACGGGAACAGGCTGCTGATTAAGTGCTCTATGACAGCAGAGCATTAACACCAGTTATTAACACAGCAACAAGTGATGGAGCAGTACTGTGTTCTCTGAACAAACCTACCTGAGTCACTGTGTGTGTGTGTGTGTGTGTGTGTGTGTGTGTGTGTGTGTGTGTGTGTGTGTGTGTGTGTGTGTGTGTGTGTGTGTGTGTGTGTGTGTGTGTGTGTGTGTGTGTGTGTGTGTGTGTGTGTGGGTCATGCCTTTAGAGCTCAACACTTTTCAATAAGAAAACTAAATCTAAACCCATAAATGACGTGTGCCATTCTCTTTTAACACAGTTTGTAATCTAGCGCCCGGATGCTCAGACCACAACAAACACACCACTTAGAAACACCAACACCAAAAGAAATACAGATCAGCAACATTTTCAGAATTTGAATTAAAACATAAATGAAAGCAAAAAGTAGTCCACATTTCTACAATTTGTAGCAAAGAAAGGCTGTCATGCTGCTTGAGCTTACTCCAAAATAACAGATTTGCTTCAATTTGATGAAGAAAACAAAACATTGGATGCAAAATCTGATGTGGTATTTATCCCAATTCCTGGTAAGAAAACACAAAGTTTTCTTCATTTTCAGATTGTAAAATCCTGCAAAATCTTGCATCTGGTCAAATTACAGTAAGATCCCATTGTTATGTATGTTTGGATGCTTAATGCTTAACTTGTAGTCACTGATATGGCGACACCCCGGTTAACCATGGAAACAGGATGTGCAAACACACCTGGAGCAGCAGCATTTGGCAGACATACATCATTGGAACACTTTGTCTGTTTACGCTGCAGCCAAACAAACTCAACATGATGCTGGCTCAATTAACAGCTCACTTCTTCCTCTCCATTTCTCCTGTGCCAAACTACATCAGGTGTCTGCAGGCAGACAAAGAATGACAACAGAGGAGCAAATAGGTGTAACAAATATGTAAAATAACACAAGAAATAGAGGTCCAAATAGAACATCCATTCACAATGCAGGCATAATAACCGGAATGATCAAATCGAAAAAAAACTCTTGGAGGTTTTAAAGCACAGGCACATCATCAGTAGTGTTCAACCAGATGCATATTCAGCATTCTTAGCACTTTGAGATTTAAAAAAAATATATATATAAAGTGCATTACAAATAAAATGTATTATTATTATTATTATTATTATTATATTGCTCTCCTTCTTCTGCTGTCCAAATCAATTTGTGATTCTACTATGTGATTTTGAATGTGAGGGCTGTCAAATGATACATTTTTAAAATTGCGATTAACTCGCGAAAATGTCATCCAAATATTTTGCATTTTTAAAAAAAATTATGCTTTTATTTTGAATAATGGATCTGTCTACAGCAAAGGTTACTTGAGTTCCGGTTTGGATATAATCCTGCTTTTATTTTGAAATAAAAAAAGGAAACTTCCGGTAGATCTGAGGTTACGAATTAACTTTACGAAGTAGAAAGGAACTCATTACAGATAAAAAAGTACAAGAAATCAGCTGAAGGGAATGATGAGAAAGGTAAATCTTTGACACCACGAGGTGGATATTACTTTTGACTCATCAACTGACCTGTTCAGGAGTTTTTTAAAGTGAAACGATATGTTCAAAGGCTCAGATGGGATCATTTGTTCCATCACTGTGTCTACAGGGAGACTCTGCAGCGGCTCACCTATGGTACGCCTAAAGTGACAAAATAGCACGCAATTAATGCTATTAAAAAAGAGGAATACATTCATTGCAGACGTTGTGATCAACGTGTTAACACTGACAGTACTTGTTTTTACTTGAACATATTGATCCAGCAGCTAAAAGGAAAACCATGAAAGGATCCTCTTTACTCAGTCAGTCACCTCTTCTTTGTTTCCAATGACTGTCTCACAACCCTTTTATTTAACAAGTATTCCACCTCCGCAAATGTGTTTGTAATTAAGCAGCAGGCTCACACTCACATGCTGTCAGAGCAACGATTACACCGGCTCAGTGGATTGTAAATGAGAACAGCTCAGTCCAGCTACAGACGGTCTGCCATCCTTTCTTTTTCATTTCTATTGTTGATCTTCAGGTAGAAACGTACTGCATCAATGACTCATGCACTGCAGAGCAATACAATTTAATTAGTTGTAATTCACTAGCTGTTAACCTTTGTGAACTTGTAAAGCGCTTTTCTAGTCTTCTGACTACTCAAAGGATACATGGACAACATGTGACTGCAGGAGCTGGGGATACATACCCGACATTCGGGTTGGGAGCTTTACCAGCTCTACCACTGAGCCACAGCTGCCACATACTCATACACCCAGTCTGAGGGATTACAGACTGGGGTCCTCTCAGACCAAGAATAAAGGACGAGGAGAAACAACCACAATATATGCCTACAACCTCTCTGAAGGTTATTGTCAGGGAATTAAAGACCGAAATTATGTCTGACAAAAGGCGTAATATTATTTCAGAGAAGCCAGTTCCTTTGATGAACAATATAAAATAAAGACTGCACATTTACATGTATTTTGCATCTCTGTCCAAATGACAGAGATAATTTTCGTTTGTTTCAGTAGACATTACTTTAAAATACCACTGCAGTACATTTCATGTTATTAATCTTTCTAAACATTTAAAAGAGTAGATAAGAAAACACTAAGGCTGTAAGATACGTCAGGTGGTGTAATCAATTAGTAGCGTACCTCTCTTTATAGATCTGTTATTTGTCAAGAAAATGTGTACTGAAGAGAAAATGGTGAGGAAAGAGGGAAAGAAGAGGAGATTAATCAATGACAAAAATAAAAGCCAGGTGATCAGTTAATAGACTGGAGGAAAAGATTGAAAGGTGGAGCTGCCCTCTGCTCTGTTCACCTGTTAAAGGTCCGTTTGAGTGTCCTCAGCTTCAGGCCTCAATCAGCAACAGAACTGTGTTCATCATAACCAGCCACAAGAGCAGGGCAACTAACGTTAGCGCTGCCCTGCTTGTTAGCAATTGTCTGTTGTGTCGTAGTCATCATCAGGAAAGTCATAATGTTACAACAGGTGAGCCTTGTGTAGGGAGGGTGGTGATAATAACGTAGACAACCAAGACAGTGCAGAATAACATCAACAGCAACCAGCTGTACAAAACGGTTTGAACAACGGTGCATATTTTACACGAGGCGTTTCAACACATTCTATGCTCTGATGAGGGTTTTACCAGCGGGTTTCTCCCTTTCATACTACGTGAAGAACAGGTGATAGACGCTACTCGCAACACGTATGTGACGGGTAGAAACGCGGTACAGATCACCTACTACTTTATTGATTTTAAATGGCCCTCTTATAGGGATTAAAACAGGTAAAAGTAAATATGCTCAGATATGCCTGGGTGGTCCTCCCAGGTATGTCTAAAATATGTTAAGTAAATTGGCAGAACTTAGACCGCCATTGTCCAGACTCAAATGTCTCATCTAAGTAGCCTTAAGGATGACTGATTTTATTTGGTGGTCAAAGATCAGCTTGACTGTGACCTTATGTCTTCACCATGCTGATGAATGCATTCTTTTTACATCTAGTTCATGAGTATTTTTTTTTCCATCAAAGAGAACAAAGCTGTCTTTGATTAATGTGAACATTCTCCACTCGCCCTCCTCTAACGTATGATTTTCTTGCAATAGCTAGAAGGGTCTCCTGACTATTACGTGATCTGCAGAGAAACACAGCGATAACCACTGGTATGATCACGTCTCTCCTGTCTCACCTGTCTCACCTGTGAATAACTTATGTTGCTGTTATTTGTAATTTCTAACATTTTGTATTCTTCCATAGTGCTGTTGCCTCACAGTGAGAAGGTTCCTGGTACGGATCCCTGTGGGACAGGAGCCTTCCTCTGTGGAGTTTTCTTGTTCTGTCGGTTCTCTCTGCGTACTCCGGCTTCCTCTCACAGTCCAAAGACATGCTCGTTAGGTTGACTGGTGACTCTAAGTTGCTTGTAGGTGTGAATGTGAGTGTAGCTGGTTGTCTGTCTCTATATGTCAGCCCTGTGATTGACTGGCGTACAGTCCAGGGTGTACCCTCTCACCAGATGACTACTGAGATCGGCTCCAGTCCCCCTGCGACCCCAAATGGGAAAAGTGGAATAGATAATGGGTGGATGGATTCTTCCATGTATCTTCAGTGTAAACCTGCCAGGCTACAGTTATATTGGTTGGGTGGAAGTTAAGTACAGCTTGACAGGCGGGGTTATGTATTCAACATTGTAGTTCTCTTTTTATTTCCAATTATGATAAATAAAAAATAGAATAAACAATAAAATAAACAACTACTTTTCGTAACACATGCAGGATGTTTCATCATGAAGTTATGACCTGCTTTTAACTGAAACATATGCCTTTAAAGACAACTTTAAACACATTTATTTAACATGGATTTAAAATAGGAAATAGGAAATCCATTGAACCCATACGATATACACTCTTGTCATCCACAGGTGAGAATGTAAAGAAACATTGTATTGATTTTTCTCTCCTGTATAATGTAAGTCCCAGGTCAGTGCAGGTCATAATCTGATTTCTTGCTGCCCACGTTTGCTGCCTCACTGATTAAATGCCAGTATTACCATGTAACCTTTAGCTGGAAAGTCACACACCCACACACACACACACACACACACACACACACACACACACACACACACACACACACACACACACACACACACACACACACACACACACACACACACACACACACACAACCAACAAGTTCCCAGTGTGCACATCTGTCCATTGGCAACAAAAAACTGCTCTCCCTGTCATTCATCGCCCTCAGATGGAACACACAGACCTAAAAAGACACAAATACCCTCCATCCTTCTATCACTTTTCTATCTTTCTGTTCACATACAATTGCCTGTTGAGCCAGAGGTGACCCCATGAAACAATAAATCTCCCCCTCTGCGTTCCATTTATTTCCTTTTCTCCTCCAGCTATCGCTTCACTTGGCTCCAGTAGTTGGTAATAGACACATTCCCATGAATATAACATCTCCCTTGGGGGGGAAACGACATATTCTGTTCGCTCTGCACCAGCACAGCACAGACACAGAGGGAGTGACTATTTCTGTCCAGAGCTTGTTAAAAGCCTGTCATAGTGGTCAGCTTGTCACGGTGCAGAGAAGAGAGTGATTGAGCGGGAATGTATCCTGACGTGGGGACTCTTCAAAACCAGAGACGTGTCTTTATGTGCAGTGGCCGTCAGCAGGGTTTCACTGATGGACAGGAAAAAGGGTTTCTCATTTGCCGTTGTTTTATCTTTGAATTTAAGTCAAACAGCTAATAAATCACATTTCATAACAACTTGGGTCCCTTTCAGTGGTTGGCTTCAGTGTTTCCCTTGTAATCACCAACTTGTTAGGTAGAAAGAAGCAACATTGCCAAGAGAAAAGTTTAAAGATGTTTAAAACGTGAGCAGCAAAACCTTCACTATTATTTGTAACTCGTGACCCTGGGTGTATTAGTTAGAGACTAATCTTACCCCCCACCTTCAGGTGACCCTATGGGGCTAAGCACATACAACACCTTAACAAAGTAAAAACCAAGGGATTTATTATTAATAGACCAACAACTAAATCATAACAAAGATGAACTCAAAAATTGATTTAATTAGACACAACAGCACACACTCTGACTGACAGTTACCAAGCAGCAGTCCCAAACTCCAAAAGCCTCTCTCCTCCTGAACTCAGCACTAAGCCTTTAAGCACTGAGGCCAGGTGCACCTCATTAGTAGCCTCACCTGGGCAGAGTGGAGAGGAGACAAACAGCACAACATACAGCTGTAACATCTAATTAAACAGAAAACTACTACTTAAAAAGATACATTGTTTTTTTTCCCTCCTGAAATATTTATCTGCAAAAAGCAATGTACATATAATTCAACAAGTCGGCTGCACCTTTTGGACCAGTAATACCAACTCTACCTTATAAATGTTTATCGCTTTTGGACTCTGGGTTTGGTCAACAGGAAACAGTTAATGAACCATGTTTTTCTGACCACCTAATGAATGTAAGATTAACCTTTTTTAAAGCTGTTTTAGTTCCTAGTACACTTGCTGAGGAGATACCTGGGTCTTTAGCAGAGACTGTATAAAACATGGATGCAGTAACAGTGACGGCATCCACTGTATTCTGAAGAAGGATTTATGTAACCCAAAGATAGCTGTCTCCATACTGGAAATGGTATCTCAGCCTAACTTTCAATCAATCTAGAAACAGGCCTAGAGGTGGAGCTGAGGTGGGACTGAAACATCTACAAAGTGTCCACCTGTCAGTCAACTCAGCCATGTCCCTAATTATGCAGATTCATGAATATGTCTTAGGCAGAAATTATTTTGAAAAAAATCACACCCTGAACATTGTGTACCAACAGAGACGTAGAGCTATCTGGACACAAATGTTTTTGCACCAAGCTGTAAATATGTTTATTTCTGCTGTAAAAATGGGCAGTTTAATATTTTATATCAAATGGGGAATCCTTGGCTTTTGCAGCCAGCCTCAAGTGGACACTCGAGGAACTGCAGTTTTCTTTTTTACATCGCATTGGCTTCATTTTTTTTTAACATAGGTTACTGCTCGCTCTATAGCTGCTAAAGGCAGAATACAATAAAGTGTATCGTATCGTACATACCAGAGTTGTTCAGATACATTTACCATAATCAGTATCAGCCTCCATTATTTCCTAAGAAGTGATATGTCAGGTAACTGATTGTTTCAATACATCAAAAAAAAAAAGTTTGTGTATTGGATACTACTTGGTACTCTATTGGTGAATGCTAATGTCTTAGTATTCGTATGATAATTGTGTTCAGTTGTAATGTGGAAGGAAAGAAATACTGAAGATATATTTTTTAATCTACATAGTGACTGAATCCAACAAATATAGGTAATTGAAATTGGTACCATTAAAGATTAACTTCAACTTTGTCCAAGAGCCAGGCCCGAAATAGAAACATAGATATAAAACTTTATCCATGAGAAGAAATAAGCTCCAAACTAACAAGCAGGGCAGTGCTGGGGTGAGCTGCCCTGATACTGTAGCTGAGGGGTGGGCTTGTGTGAACCTGGCATCACACCTACTGAGCCACCTCTGGTGCTAATTGTGGCCTGAGGCTGCAGAGAAACCATTTATGGAGGATCAGGGTGGAGGATGGCTCAACCTGCCCTTCTGTTTCTCCTCCTGTCTTCTCTTGTTCTGTTTCTTGCTCTGTATATCAATGTTGCTATTAACCAGTACCTTACATACATCTCTGCAGACTTAAAAAAGCCTTTATAAAGACATGTTTATCTGTTTTTATTAAACACTGATGGTCGTGGGTGATTTACAGGAAAATGTTGTAAATAGAGCCGACCTCGCTTCGTGCTTCCCCCTCGTTTTCTTTAATTTCTACATTTCTTTTTTTACCTCTGATGAATGTCCGACGTGTTAGGTAATACCACCCACTTATTCGTAAGCACTTGTGGCAGAAAATAAATGTAACCACATGCTGCAGTGTGTGTGTTTTGTGTGTGTGTAGTTGCATGCTTTCTTATGCAGTAAACTGTTAAACACTAGCAGGCATAAGGCCAAGGGGTCGAGCATTTTATCCTTTATCCTACATCATATTTCACTCATGTATGAGTTGTTGTGTACATGTACTTGGCGTGCTGACTGCGTCTGTCATAAGCTGCTCAATCCACAGAATAAATACATGAGGCAAGGATATTTTGAATCACACAAAGAACCTACATACATGACAGTGACAGAAAGGCACTACTAGTGTTTTGGTCATATCTCTGTGTATTAAAAAGCCATATTTAGAATGTGGACTTCTCACTGATAGAAAGGATTGTAAAATCTCCTTAATGTGTTTTACTTGTCTTTTTAGTTTCAGTGTTGTAATGACAACAGGGAGGCTGTGGCTCTGTTGGTAGAGTGTCGCCTCTCAACCGGTCGGTTGAGGGTTCGATCCCCAGCTGGGCAACATGTCCTATGTGTCCTTGGGCAAGACACTTAACCCTGAATTGCTCCCGCTGCTTCAGTGGTGGTGTATGAATGGGATTAGTTACTTCTGATGGATGATACTACATAATGATCTCTACCATCAGTGTGTGAATGTGTAGGTGTGACATGCAGTCACATCCCATGCATGTGTATGAATGGGATTAGTTAATACTGATTGACGCTTTATGTAGCAGCCTCTGCAAACAGTGCGTGAATATGTAGGTAAGACTAGAAAATATACAAGCTCGAGTCCATTTACCATTTAATGAAGCCATCCCTGGTTCAGTCTTTAAACATACCATGAAATCCCATCTCTTGTTCAGTTTGTGTTAGAATCACACAGACCATCCTTCAAGGTACAACTGCAAAAACCCACGGCACTTCTCACTGTGGAGCTACAGTAAATAGTTCAGTTTGGCTAACTTAAGCTTTGGCTAGCTCATGTTAATCAAACTACTCAAATACTGTGTAGCCCATATTCTAGCGGTAATATGTCAAACCAACCGACAACACATCTGTGCTGGGCACAAATATAAGTAGTGTGGCGCCGGGTAGCCTAACAGTTGTGTGCTTGCCCCATGTACACAGTCCTACAGTCCTTGTTACAGCGGCCATGGGTTTTGAATCTGTTCTTGGCCCTTCAAATGTTGTGTGTGTGTCAGCTTGTGCATGTACTTTTTAGTGTTGTATTGTTTTTGTTTTATCTTCTGTTGCTGTTCATTTACCGACCTGTAAAGTGAAATCAGACTCTCTTGAGGGCAGCATCATTTAAAGTTCAAGCTAAAGTTGAAAACCCTCGTACAGAAAGTATAAAACTAAGTCATGATGTCAAAAAGAAGGTGTTCATTTAAGCATTTTGTAGATATATATCTATCTATATAGTATCTATATCTATATATCACAGATTAGTTGTGTTTTCCTGACAGCACTATCTTTCTCTATATTTCTGTGTGATATGTGATTCCATGCATCTCAACAGATGCTGAGCACGCTTTTGTCAGAGATGGGGGAAAAGCCATCTGTCATCTGCATAAAGCAGCTTCTTTTATGTTGCTCTTAAAACACAGCGGCCTCCTGAGATCCGTTTAATGATGTATAGGATTATTCTCTCTCTCTCTTTCTGGGAGTCTTTGTCTCTATTTGAGCTGCAGAGCTCTTACGTAACTCTTTGTGGCATTACGTAAGTGTTGGGGGTGGCAGCAGCCTGAGTTGGGGTTGGGGGGTCGACTGTTGTTTCTCTGCCCCTGGAGTGACGAGCTGTCCGTCTCGGCTCGGGTCAATCCACATTGATCTCACAGAGCTCAGGGATTTGACAAGTAACTGCATGTGTGTGTATTTGTGCGTGTATATGTGTGTATCTGGGGCTTAAGCCTTGGCTTTGTATGGTTCTCAGAAATATCCAAAACTGCAGCAGTGATTCATCATACAATATTAACAGTATTTATTGATGAACATTCAATACTTGAGCACCGTATTCAGGGAGCTCATCGTTCTTTTCTTTTTAGATCATAACCGCCTACAGAAGGACGAGGACTTAAAGGATTGGTTCATCCAAATCAACAAAACAAAGGAATGGAATAAATCGTTTTTTATTTGGTAGTCCACAGATAACTTTGTTTATCGAATAAATACAGCAAAACATTAATTCATCATCTTTTTTTCCACATGTTATCCCGGACGAGCCCCCATTTGTTATTACCAGCTTGTCTAGGCCATAACAGTCAAGGGAGGTCCACACAGTAAACTAGCTTTTAAGGTTTTATTTTATTCAATAACAAACCAAAAAAAACATCTCAGAAGGTTGTCTGTCTTGGCTGTCCAGAGGAAGAGAGAGAAACAGAGAGAGAGAAAGAAATCTGTGGAAGCTTGGCTTATATGCCCTTCCACTCAGGTGAAGCCAATCCGTAATTACAGGTAGGTGGGCGGGGTTTCCCAAGTAACCAGTAACCATTAATACCCACCAGAGGAAGCTGAAACTCTGAAACCCAAAAGAAAAACAACGATACCAAGCAAGACTCCATGGCCAGGGCTGTCACACACTAAATAAATATTATTTTGAGACTTTAAAATGTAATTTTGTTCAAGAACTACTACCAGATGTAGGCTCAATTATTTCTCTATCATTCTGGTGAAGCACACCTTTGACAGACTGAACTGTGCGGAATCATGGATGCCAAGCTGAATCAATCAATCAGTCTGTCAAGCCATATTTATGTAGCAGCTTCCAAACAAATTCAATACACAAATATATATATGTATAGATATCAATAAATATCCATGATTAAAAGCGGTATAAATAACAATAAAAATACCTTTAAATGGTAAATGGACCTGAGCTTATTCTTTTCTAGTCTTCTGACTACTCAAAGTGCTTTTACACCGCAGGTCACACCTACACATTCACACACTGATGGCAGAGCTGCTCTGTAAAGAGACAATAAGAAGTAACTAACCCCATTTATACACATGCATAGCTCGTCACAGATGAAGGAGTTTATCCTGTGAGTTTTTCATTGGCCGTTGTGAGGAGTAAAATTGTCTTTTTTTTAACATGTATTTTGATGACCTTTAGTGTTTACTTACTGCTGAATGAGATATGAGGTGATGTCGTTTCTACACGATATAAGCAATGAGCTGAGGTCTCCTTCTGGAGCAATGGCGCTCATGAGGGGCGTGGCTTTTGAGGGAGCACAGAGGGGAGGGGTCGGGTGTAGACAGAGCACTGAGGGAATGTTGCTTTCAAAATCATGCTAGTTTTCGAAAAATTACCAACCCTGCCTTTAACAGTAAAATGTAAATAAAACAAAATAGAATTAAATAAAACATGAAAATAAATTGTAAAATAATCCCACAATTAAAATGAATTATGCAATTAAGAGACAGAATATTAAAACCCTGAAACATTCTTTGCTTAGGTTCGATATAAAAATTGTCATGACATTGAAATGTTATGTGAACATGTTCTTTTCGTGATTTGCTTCAAAGATTTTAATTTGAAATCCATGTGCCAGGTTAATCTCCTTGGTTACACCAGAACAGGCTGATAAGACCCCTTCTATGACCCCAATTATTTGGGCATTAACTCTTTGGCTCTACTATTAGCTTTTTCCCACCAGTTGAGTTTCATCACTCTTATTGGTTCATGAGTTTTGATGCATTCTGCCCCGGATAGAATTGGGATTTAATATAGGTCAACTTCCATTAAGTTATTTCCTCATGGGGAAATGTATCTTGGACTTAAAAGCTGAACACATAGAACTGCCTCCAGAAAAGTCATAAAAATACTATTAAAGAAACTTGTTAACAAAGCAGCACACTAATCATAAGCACAAGTACACAAGTTCTACATGTTCAACATGCAACACAATGCCATCAAGCTAATGCACAACCCTGCAGACTCAAGAAACATTATTTCAGATTAAACTGAAGTCTGAACATAACAAGTTTTGAAACCCACGGAGAGACTTTATTGTCAGCCTTACATTTATTATAATACTTCAACTGCTTTGATTTCCTCCCCATTTCATGATCATTATATTTGCTAATCTTAATATTAGAATGATCAGTCTGTTACCATGTGTTCATGCAACATACCATTACCATTATTACTGGCATTGGAAATAAATCTTATTTTTAGTTGTGGTTGTTGTTGGTACTCTGTTTGTCTCTATCTGTCTCTCTCTCTTTCTGCATTTCCCTCTCCACCCTGTCTTTGGGCAGATTGCTGTTCATCATGAGTCTGGTTCTGTTTGAGGTTTCTGCCTCTAAAAGGATGTTTTTCATAGCCATTGTAAATTTCAAAAGTTCATGTTGGGTTTTAGTAGATAATGTTCCACAGAGTATGGTTTAGACCCGCTCTTTTTGTGAAATGGTAAATGGACTTGAGCTTGTAAAACGCTTTTCTAGTCTTCTGACTACTCAAAGCGCTTTTAGACCACATGTAACAACTACACATTCACACACTGATGGCAGAGCTGCTCTGTAAAGTGACCATCACAAGTAACTAATCCCATTCAAACACATTCATACACCGCTGACAAAGCAGCCGGAGCGATTAGGGGTTAAGTGTCTTGCCAAAGGACACATCGGACTTGTTGCTGCAGGAGCTGGGGATCAAACCTCGACCTTCCGATGGAGAGACGACCGACTCTACCAACTGAACCAGAGGCGGTTGTCTTGAGTTTACGTTTGTTATGAATTGGCACTATACACATAAAGATTGTTTGTTTGATTGATTAATTGACTTTCGGGTGTTCTATATTGTTTGTTACTGGGTAAGACTTCATTAGGATTGTTGGTGTGTTTTTACAGAAAAAGAACAAATATCTCCAGACGATAATATTTATCTGGGTGCAGGTTGAAGTCTTCATATTATTGCTGTCTTAAAAACGGTTTTATTATGTAGATATAGATGTTTGAGAGATGCCTATAGTAATAAAAAAGGACATGGATTGTTCTCTGGTAGAAATCAAACTGCTTTGGAACATGATTGGTTATTGTGAATGTTGTCATGCTTTGGATCATTTACTGTTTATAGTAAATCTGTTCATATCAGAGGACCATCGATAGTCAAGAATGAAGAAACTAAAGCAATCACAGACTAACACAGCAATGCACATGTTCAGCCATAAGTAGAAGAACAACAAGTGTCAGGGGAGATAGTGGGATTAACCCAGCTCTCCCATTCACACATTAGCTCTTCAGCTTTCACGCACCCTGCAGCTCAGGGGTGTTAACTGCCTCTGGGATCAGCTAATAGGTGTTATTTGAAAATGATGAACATCCTGGATAGCATCATATATCACAGTTTTTTTCTTTCAAGGAGTTAGAGAGGAAGACCAAAAGACGTACATGTAGGAAATGAATTTATCAAGTGGACACAACTTCTGACAAATGCTGCTCCATGTCTGCTGGGTGTTTGTACAATAAACGTCTGGACCAAAAATCCCCAGTGTCTGACTGGACAGTTGTAAACTGTGACTAGTCAGCGGTATTCTCTTATGGTTGCTCAAAACTTGACTTCCAAATTTAACAGAAATTCTGGTCTTCCAGTACAAATGTTTTCAGATCATGCCAATGTGTCTTCATTTCACATACAGAACATTGCATTGTTTCATGGACTGTATAGAAGAAGTTAACATGAACGTTTTTGGAAACCTCTATTTTTAGCATTATGTCTCTCCATTTTTTTTATTTAACCACAATCCCATTGAGATTAAGAACCTGTTTTCCAAAGGGGACCTGGCTATCATGTTGTGACATTTGGTTAAAGAATTAATTTGCATCGCAACGTTTCCACCATCTTTACATTGGTTTGCATGTCGCAGGTGTAGAAACTAACAAATTCCTGCTCTCAAGCATAACCTGGTTTGTCACCTATTTTACCCTTAAAAATGACATCATTTCACAAATGTCATGATGTATTGAAGAAGACGTTAGGATTGACAGGAAACCAAGGACGGTTTAAAATAACTTTTTGTGGCATTTGAGTAAGTGTGCGGGCATATCTTCTTCCTCAGCGGACAAATATTGCAAATCCAGTATATGCTCTCGGAGAATATATTCTATGTTTTTGGTCTCCACAGCTCTGAAAAAAAAGTGGGAAACTAGTATCTTTCTTCTGTTTGGTGCTTATGGGGAAGTCTTTATCCAAACCTGCTGGGGATCATTCTCTGTATGTTTTTCACTAAAGTTTACCACTTTCAAATGGTCCTTTATAGTGTCCTTTGATACACTAGGACAAAAATATATTTGCATGAAGTCTGCCTCAAATTAATCCTCAGTTCGAACTGAGTTAAAACACATCACTACAGAACTGATACACCATTCATGATTGGTACAAATCATCAGAAAAGGACAGCAGAATGAAATCCATTTATCGTAACTACAGAGCTATTAATAACAGTGGCTGAAGGTCATACTCTTCTCTCTTGATTAATATCATGATATTGAACTTTATTTCTCGATCTCAAAGTCCTTGATGACATTGCAGAAGTAACAGATTCAAATGGAGAAGGAGGATCTGGCAGTACTTGTGTTCTTACTCTTAAAGGAAGAATGTGCAGTCCCTCAATTAAACAACTTTTATATGCAAGGGGATGAGCCGGCCGGCCGTCCCGTCTGTTGTAACAAGATGTAAATACGACAACATCACAGCCAGAGGGACTCACGCGTCACACCCTGGTAGATGCTTAAATGAATGGATTTGCTTTATTGTACTACTTCAGTGAAGACTCATACGGGCAACTGGTGCATTTGATGATCTCAAGTATGCCCTGGCTCTGAGAAGGGATGCTGCTCTATATTTTTGACATAAATGTATTAAGAAAAAGCAAACCCATGAAGTTGGATGCAGCCGTACATCCATGTGTACATTAACATAGACACATTTTTTAGTTGTTTTTTTTCTCATTCATTTTAAATAAAGAAGCCACAGCTTTATGCTACTGAGTGAATTTAGATATAATCATGGCTCTCTCTAAACCTTCATCTGAAGCCTATTATGACTCAAAAAGCTCTGCTGCAGACTGTTAACAGTGTGTCTATCCCTTTTTGCAGGCTGTAAACAGGTTTCCAGAGGGGCTGCAGTCTGCACTTAACCAGACAAAATGCCAGCAGACTCAGATTATACCTTCATGCAGCAGTTACTGTAAATCTTTTTTTTTCTCTAAATCCACGGATTATGCAACCCTTTTGTCTTTCTCTCTTTATGACATTCCCTTTTTTTATACAGAATACTTAACAAGATTTGTACAGTAAGAGAGGGTGACATCAGCACAGTGATGTTGGGCCTATTCAGACCAGCAGAAGCAGCCACATGGGTTTATTTAATCCTAAATCAGGACGGATGCTCATATAGGACTGATTCTTTTTGATTTGAGGAAGCATTTTGACATTTACATTTCAAGTGCTTAGCCGAGGCTTTTATCCACTGTGTCAGAGGACAACACAAACATAAATCCTGTGTGACATCTGTACATTGCACGCAGCACGCATGGCATGTAACCAAAGCCTCCAGAGGGTCAATCGTCAAACAGTGAACAAATGGACCACATCGAGGAGGAGCAGGTGCCCCTAAATTAAAAGTGAAAATGATGATACACAAATGTAATGAGAAGTTACTTACACTAACATTCTTCTCTTTTAAATAACAACTTTTTCCTGCATTTTTTTTTTACATGTTTTTCTTCACTAAAAGGATTTGTAGAGACCATAACATAGGACAAAAGTAGACAAACTTCATGCACTATCAAACCATTGCAGATTATCCAAAATGCAGCAGTGTGGGTCTTCAACCTACCAGAGGAGTGACCACAGTGCCGGGGACGCTGCTGCACTAACAGACACCACGGCGTGATGCTAAAGGTTACATTTTAAAGCATAAAAAACTATACTGATAACTCGAGAACCTTTAATTTATACAGCTTTTCTAATAAAAAAATGTTTTCAATATGATTTATATTTTTAGTAAAGATACAATTAAGGAAAGGTATGAAAGTCTGATTATAATATTGAAACATGTCAGCCAGTCTTCTCCTGAGGAGGATATCAGAGCAAGGTTCAGGTGAAAGGAAGGCTTTGACACTAAAGTCTAGCCTACAATAAAGAAATACACACTCAGAATTACACACACGCACACAAACACACCACACATCTCTGGTAGGAATCCAGTTGGCCGTTGTCCACGCTGGCCTTGGTCAGGTTCAGTGAGCCTCTAATCTGTGAATTAAAAACACAAAGACTCCTCAGATGCTCCAAAAGAACGAGTCACGACAGCAGACCTAGGACTGTTGTTGTGGTTATTTTGGGGGGCTGTGGAGTTGGCTGAAGACGTGTCTCATCAGTATTCACAGAGGCCTCTGTGTATGCCTGTGAATGTGTGTTTGAGAGTGTGTGTATGGGTTTTTGTCATTTTAAGGAGGAATACAATATGTGTCAGATGTGAGACGATACAGAGACTGAACTTAATTGTTTTCTTCCCTCCACGCTGTGACTCTGTTTGGATCCATGTTTTGTCTCTCTCTCTCTCTCTCTCTCTCTGTGTGTGTGTGTGTGTTGTCTTTTAGCTGTTCTGGCTTTGATGGTTCGGTGGAAAACGCATTCCACTTAAAGAAAGTAAAGCAGTTGTTTTCTGACGGATTATTTCCAACAGCAGATGATATGCTACACATTTCTAACTGACTGACGGACTCTGTCACCCCTTTCCTACATGAGCTGAATTCCTGAAAACGTTCCTTATTATTGCTGTTGTGATAACAAACTCAAAAAAGGTCACTGCCTTGGAAGACTCCTCCTGTTGCTCCCCATGCTCGCTCTGACTAAACTGCCCACAGTTCTGAACAAAAACAGAACACAGCATTTTAAGTTGTGAGAGTGTGTCCGACAACAGATAATCTCCCTCTATGATTGAAGGTCAGTTCCTGAAAATATCAGGGCCCGAATGTCCCGAAATTATCTAGAAAATGTCACATTTGAAAGAGGCTTATGTTTGACATCTGTGGTGTTCGGCTGATGCTGTGATAGAAGCAGATTAAGTTAAGAGCAGAAGTTTCAGCCGTCTTGAAGGAGGTGGGAAAATAACAGAGTGTGTTCTTAGAATGCGTAGCATGTGGTTGTAGTTGTCCTTTAGGAGATTACAACATGATGAGTGTCTGACTCTGGCTTGTTGCATATCATTTACGTGTTATGTTATGTATGGATATACATTCCAGCCAATGAGCTTTCAAGGTGTAAATTGAACACTTATTACAGCACACTAGACGTGTTCCAACCCTGATATCAGTATCAGAAAATGCCTTATTTTAACTCTTACATAGGATATTGGGTTTTGTTGTTGTTGTTGTTTTGGACTATCCCAATGGTACAACATTCTGTTACATCAAAAAAAGACTTCTCACAGACAAAATCCAACATTTTGAATAAACACAAGGTACTTGTGCCCTAATGAAAGGATGAGGGCTCAATGAAGAAACCCCTTTTCCCAAGTATGCCACTATGCGCCATGGCCCGTAGTTGCCAAAGCAACCAAAATGGCACCACTACCTTCAACAGACCCAGGCTACTTTTATGCAATGTTGATACTGCCTACCCAATTCCCTATTATTGGCCCCTTCAACTCGACCCTGACTGACGTAACCAAAAGAGTCAGCTAGATCAAGGACATCATAACCAGTCGGGGAATCATAGAACAGAACTATACTCTGTATTTGTGGATTTGTAAATATATTGGAATGCCTGTCAAAGGTAAAAAAATGGTAACAGTGTGCATACACAAGCAGGTGCTAGTCTAGCAGATTGTAAAACTAAACACTTTGGATTCACCTTTTCACATCTGGTTATTTTCTCCTGACCTGTCCCCAAGCTTGATGCCCTAAGCCTGTGTCTCGCTATGTGTGCAATTAGTCCACTTAAAGATTAAACATTGGTGCCACGCTAATTTGCACCAGAATCACTTGCTGTTGAAACTAATTATGTTTATTTTTATTAATTCAGGCACGAAAAGCCAAAATCAAATAATGTGTGTATGCTGAAATGCAGCCGTCCGCCACTAGCTGGGGCTGTAGTTCTGGTTAATCCTCTCCCTCCTCTACTACGCAGATGTAAACCAGCACAGACGACTTCTCGGTGTTGGCCATGTCAGGGTTATACTGGCATACGACCATTCGAACAGACCAATGTGTAACCAGCACAGGCATGAGAGCAATGAACCTGCTCTGAGGACCGAAGGCTGATGGTGGCAAGAACTGCTAACTTCAGCCACATTTGGGAAACCTTTCTGACATCGTGGTAGTAAAGTGATGTCGGTCCAAACCTGTACTTATTTTCTTTTAAACTGACCATAAGTAAATAGAGCTCATGTAAAATGTGTAAGAATTTAAAGTTAAATACACATGATGTTGCAGAGATATCATGTTTTCTGATTGAATTTTAGGAGAGGATTAGATCAGAAGGTCTATTTGATTCAGATAAAGCCCTACCCTTTCCTTTCAAGTCAACCTTTAACTCCCCGTTTTCAACATTTTCAACGGCAGCTCCACATCATGTCACCATTTTTTTTGAAGATTTATTTTTGAGCTTTCTATTCCTTTGTTGTAGAGACAGGACAGTGGATAGAATCTAGAATCAGGGAGAGAGATAGTGGGGAATGACATTGGGGGAAAGGAGCCACAGGTCGGATTCAATCCTGGGCTTGCCACTGGAGGACTATGGCCTCCGTACATGGGGCGCACGCATTAACCACTAAGCTACCAGCGCCCCATCACAACTATGTCTCAGTTTTCATTTCCCTTCCTACAACTCTCATCTCTTCCTTCTCTCTCTCTCTCTCTCTCTCTCTCTGTGCTGCTGTCACATCTTATGAGCCGGCAGGCCCGTGTTGTGTTTTGGCCACACAGGGCAGGCTGAGGCTGAAGCCGCCTGACTCACAACCTCACGGCTGTTGAGAGACAGAATGTCACTGCACATTGGGCTGCCTTCATGTTACACACGACGCACGACGAACACGCAGCAAACAAACCTACAGTGTACAAAAGTACACACACGCAGATAGAACACACTAAGAGCCAGCCAAGCTGATCTCAAATACACATATACACAATAGACACACACATAGACACACACGCTGGGCAGAGGCTATTTTTAGCCTGGCCAGTCGTGTGCAGACTCATGCAACAGCAAAATGCACATGATGGCTGTGAATAAATGTGTGTCATATTTTGATTGGCCGTGCTGTCGGACAGTGATGGATTCATGTTGTCACCTCTGTCAGGTTGGGGATGGAGGAACAGAGTGGTGTCAAAGTGATATCTCACTCACGGCTGCTTCACACTGAGCATGTTCAAATCACAACACGTCTTCCTTTGGTTCAGGTGTTTGGCAGAGCACCGCAGGGCCGTGCTACCTGACCACGACTGAAGCCAAATCATTTCTCATTTGGTCCATGAAAATGAAGTTTGAAAAAAAAAAACCTTGAACAGAGCTGAGTAGGGCAACCACCGTCTGCAACGATACCAAGCTGTCATCATGACAAAAGCAATCGACGTCCTATTAGCTTCAAATGACATAGGTTTTCATACATTATGTGACTTTTAGGTCAACTAATAAATGGGCTTGAGCTTGTATAGTGCTTTTCCAGTCTTCTGACTACTCAAATCTCTTTTCACATTGCATGTCACATTTATCACACACTGATGGCAGAGGCTACTTTGCAACCTCCAGACCACTTTTTTTCCCCCAGATGTACAGTATATGGGCATTCAGTAGAGTTGAATACGGGTGTATACGGTTCCTGGTTCAAATCCCGTCGGACAATGCCTCTATGTTGAATTTGCATGTTCTCCCCGTGTTCTCTCCCGATACCCCAGCTTCCTCCCATAGTCCAAAGAATTATAAATTGCCCTAACATGTGAATGTGAGTGTTGCTGGTTGTCTGTCTCTATATGTCAGCTCTGTGATTGACTGGCAAACAGTCCAGGGTGTAACCCCGCCTCTCATCCAATGACAGCTGGGATCGGCTCCAGCCCAGCGCGACCGTGAACGCGAAAAATCTGTTTAAGCAATGGACGAATGGATGGATAGATTGAACGTCATTGTTCAACATCAGTTTGAATTATAATGTAAAGTCTTGTAAAAAAAAAAAAAAAAGAGAGCAATAAGTTCTTTATTTCAATAGCAAACAGAAGCTGTGTGTTTTGTGCTGCATCAGCTTTTCATGTCTTTGTCTTTCCTTTGCCGTGGGATGTTTATATGTATTTGGCATGAAGAGAGTTTAATTGAAGATCGCTCACAGGTAAAAGCTGTTAAAAGTCAAAAGATTAAACAAACAGATCATGAGAAATGTGGCTCGGTTTATGCTGCTTTGTCTTGTGTATATATCTTTGGATAGGGACTATTCATGCCCTACTTTTTATCCTGTGCCTCCTTACTGGATATTAAATTCAGTCGTCCATTTGACTTGAATTTGTGTGGGTCACCTTGATTACATTGTCCTTGTTTATTGTTTTTATGTTTGTTTGAATGATTCCCTCAGGAAATCTTCCTCTCTCATCTGAAGTTCATCTTTTAATATTTGTGTTTGTGTTTTTTTTTCTCTGCAGCAATCCATGAGTTCCCCAGGGATTATTTCACCAACCAGGAGCGCGTTGATGGAGCAGTGGGCCTGCACGTCCTCTGTGTGAGTCTCACCTGCAGCACTGTTCTAACGCCACACTGTTAGTAAAAGGTTCCAGTGTTTGTTAAGTAGCCCTTGCTTTCTTCATGTGGGAAGGTTCAAATGAATTATACAACATTGAGCAGCATTAGAAACAGCCACTGTGAAGGATATAAGCAAGCTAAAGTTGCAAAAAAAGTTATCTGGGATTTTCTTTAAGAACACATATTCTTTTAAATGTTTTTCTAACACTAATATGTGTCCCTAGTGTCCCTATGTGTCTACAAACTCTCCAATCATGAGAAAAAATCCATCCTCTCCATCTTTTGCCTGCTTCCCTTTTCATAAAATCTGTGCTCAAACAGGTTGTTTGGAGATTTTACCTTCTCTCAGCAGTAACCCCTTCCCCAAAAGGGTGACACTCCCACAGGTGTTTGTTCTGCCCTCTGAGTCTGCCTTCTCACTGTAAACAATCAGGCATGGAGCGAGAAAGCCCAAGCCACCAAAGCCCTGCTCGTATCAGGTCCACATTGAACTGAAACTTTGGGGGGAAATTGAGCTTTTTATATCCTCTTTTTTTAATCTCATTCTGAACAGTTAAAAGGTAATACACGGGTGCTTATTCATATTTTGTGTAAATGTGGCTCATTGTTTCAGATTTTAGATTTGTATCACTTTAAATTCATAACATCATTGCTATTTCTTCATATAACAATACAGTAAATCATTGTGGATCAGTGGATAGTCAGAGTCAGAAATCTGGGAGAGAGAGAGAGTGAGGAATGACATGCAGGAAAAGGAGCTACAGGTTGGATTTGAACCTGGGCCGACCGCTTGGAGGACTACAGCCTCCGTACATGCGCGGCACACACTAACCAGTGCTCCACCAGCGCCCCGTAAATCAGGGATTTTGATGGTTATAATCACATGCTAGCAAGTCTTTCATGCAGGGGTGCATAGGAAAGCCTTCCTGATAGTGCACTTCATATTTCAACATTTTTGGAGGTAGGATGCACAGTAAATAAACCAGTTATTATTGTCTGGGCTGTCTTAAAAAAAGTTGACATAATATGAAATGGTAAATTGAAAAATACACACACATTCCTGGTCAAATTAACCTGTATGTGTAATCCTTTAATAACAAGACATATTTTTGATAGAGTGGTTTAGTGAACACATGGCCAGGTTGCAGCTATAAATTAAACAGGATTAAAACCAAAGAATTCTGACTGTGAGGGGTAAACATGGTGCATGTTTTTAGTTTACAATAACAGCAAACAGCATTGGTCAATGGTAAATAGACTTTGAGTAGTCAAAGACTAGAAAAGCACTTTTTTTCATGATAGGTCACACTTCATTCACACCCATCCACACACAGATGGCAGAGGCTGCTATGCAACGTGTGCATCGGCATTAACTAATCCACTCATACACATTCACATGCATGCTGACTAAGCAGCTGGAGCAATTTGGGTTAACCTGGGATCTAACATCCGACCTTCGAGACGACTTACTCTACCACTGAGCCACAGCCACCCCATATCATAAACAGCAACTGCCCTCTGTAACAGATCAGAAAATGAGAATAATTCTCTTTAAAAGATGATTAAATATATAATGCTGTATAAAACTGGGAATGACAGAAATAATGGCCTGTCTTCGGGGATTAGGGACATTCTCTTCAAGTCAGCAAGGCATGCTTATCTCTGCATGTCATGAACATGTCTACAGTTTTACACAGACATCAGCCACAAAGTGATCTTACAATGACACAACATACAGATAATAAAAATAGTAAGAATAATGCAATTGCCACAATAGGTAACAACAACAGCAAAACAACTACAGAAATAAAGGGAAGACAAGACTGTCACATAAGCCACAGAGAAGAGCATATAAGAAAGCACAGTTCCGAGATAAAATAAATAAACAGTAAAGTATAAGTGCATTTAAAGATGAAGAATAATTACAAATGCCTAATCAGGTGTGTCTTCAGCTGATTTTTGAAATCGCTAACATATTTTGCAGAGTGCAAAGGCATTGGCAGAGCATTCCAAAGTCTGGCAGCTATAGCCTGGAAATCTCTATCACCATGGGTCTTTAGGTGTGTATGAGGAACTGAGAACAGTTCAATCAGGAGAGTCTTAATTCAGAATGAACAATTATTTATATAACAATTTAGGAACTAAATGTGCAAAGTCTTTGGGGGATTAGACTCCATCATGACGTCTTCATGTACTCGGAGGGGTAATGAGGCCGACAGCAGGACAGGATACCCCCCTACAGGATATGATGAGGAGTAGGTTTCTGAGGCTCTATCTGAACTCTGCTGAGCTGGAATGGAGGTGACCTGGGCGGAGGAGGTTCGGAGTGATCGCACTGAAATGACAAACTGACTGTGGAAGAGAGAACAGGTTTTAAAATGTGGCCGTGGCAGGATGATTGGTTGAGAGAGGTTGGGGCAGAATCTGGTTGGATTATTACTTACTTGAGTGAACACCCCAAATCAGCTGATCACCAGAGCAGGGAGACGGAGGGAGAGGTAGACAGAAGAAATTGAATAAATGTGAGAGAATATAACCAGTCTTCCTGCTTGAACTTACACTGAGCTCCATTTGTAGTGTGTTTGACCTGAGGGGGTGAGTTGCCTGATAGGAGTGAATGATTTCAGCCAGATAATCTGGGGCCTGACGTGGAGCCAGTGAATGGATTCAAGTACAGGAGTGAGACCCTTTGTTTGACCTTGTTAGTACTCTGGCTGCAGCGTTTTTTACTGATTGCAAGCGATTGAGGGCAGACATACTGAGAGAGGTGAAGAGTGAGTTACAGTAATCAATGCGGGATGAAATGGCATTTATGAGCATTTCAATGAGTGGTTTACTTATATTTCGTAGATGGAAAAAAACATGATTTGATGAGCTGTTTAATCTGACTGTCAAATGAAAAGGATTGATCAAAAATAACTCCTATTGCACAGACTTGAGCACGCAGCAGTGAAGAGGGACCCCAACTTCTGTTTTATCAGCATTGAGCTGTGAATAATGGCCTGCCATCCAGTGCTTTACAATATTTATGAAGTTCAGGAGGTTCGAAATCTTTCTCACTGGTTTTAAAAGTGAAGAGGAGTTGTCAGTCATCTGCGTAAAGATGATATGCTATTATATTAAATCTGCTTATGAACTGTCGTCAATGTAGGGGGCAAAGGCATGGGCCCCAGGACAGATTCCTGCGGTAACCCATATCTACCATGGAGAGGACCCAGAGACACAGTCACAAATACATACTGCAAAAGTTCTGTCAGCAAGAAAGGAAGACAACCTATCTAATGCTGTGATTGAACTTCCCACCCAATCATGAAGCCTCTTCATCCAGCTTAATGATAAAAGTAAGAAATTCAGTAAAATCTGTTAAGAGGTCAATATATCAAAACACAATGAAAAGGAAGTAGCCTTCCAATTTTAGTGAGCTATAATCAAATGAAGGTTTCTGTGCTCACCAACTGACAGAAGAACCTGTTATTGTAGTCCACAGAAAGAACCTCCACCATGCCCGGACAGATTGGGAGTCCCAATAAAAGAACAGTATGAGGGGCACAATTCTTTGAACTAATTCTATGTCCATTTGCTAGGTTTCAATCAGGAAAACCTCTCCCTTGTAAACAAGTCATTCAAGATATGTGTCTTGTTAGCCACAGACCGTGCATTAATAAGACACATTTTAATAGATGCCTTGGTCCTAATAACTACAACAAAAACTGTAAATCATTTTGACTGTGTAGGGGTCAAGGACCTTTAATGAGGTTGATGTAAGAGCCTGCAACCCTTAAAACTATGACAGGTTTTCCTATTTTGTCTGTGAACTTTTTTCTTTTTTTTTAAGTTGCCCAAAAATCATCAACCCCTATCACTGAAATAGGTCAGAAATAGGCAAGTTTTAATGTAATTTGCTCAGCTTTCTGCTTAATAATGTTTTTTTTAATTATACTTTCTTGCAAGGTAATTTGTTACAGCTTATCTCCAATCATGGATCGCTAACTGGCGTAATAATCTAACTGGCAATCTGTCATCTAAATTAGATGTTAAAAGAAATACAAATCTCTCAGCAGTAAAAGGTGTTTGGCGTTTTTTTTAAGATTATCAGAGCAACTCAAATTATACTATGTCTTTGTAGTGCAAGCTAGTTTGACCATTTATTGTCAGAAATTTAGTCGCTCATTAAATGGTAAATGTATAATACTTATATAACACTTTTCTAGTCTTCTGACTACTCAAAGCACTTTTACACCGCAGGTCACACCTACACATTCACACACTGATGCTAGAGGCTGATATGTAAATTGAACATCAGAAGTAACTAATCACAGTCATACACATGCATACGTCGCAGCGGGGGGCAATTCGGGGTTAAGTGTCTTACCCATGGACATTTTGGACATGTAGCTGCAGGAGCAGGGGATCGAACCCCGAACCCCGGTTGAGAGATGACCGACTCTACCATTTGAGCGACAGCCTATTAGACACTCGTGTGCTCTTATTCTACAACTACAACTTAATTTTGTCTGTACAAAGACTAAAATCTAAATTCAGAATGATTAAGGTTAAAGTGAGGGTTAGAAAAAGTGAAGACGAGAGGAAGAAGCTCATACTGTTTTATGAAATATTAGCCACTGAGCTAGTTTAGCAACATTATTATATTTTAATAAACTGTTAGTTTTTCATACCACCAACAGTGAGCAGTATGACGGCTTTGTGTTTTGGTGTTCAGAGCAGTGAGTTCTCTCACATTGTTTATTTACAGTTTGTACAAAATACGTAAGAAAGATATTTCTGTATATATGCCCACAGCCCACACATAACAAATCCATATTTATCTCCTGCCTGTCTCTAATATAAACCTGTGATGGACTGATAGAAAAATGGGGGAAATATGAGGTACAGTGCTACTTTATAATAACACACACACACACCACACACAGAATACATTAAAGTGTAGCCGCCCACTGAGCCTGCTGCCTGGGCGCTGTAATGCAGAAGTGTTTGGCAGATGTTGAGCAGAGGCTTATGTGTAATGCTAGGACACTCTGACAGACTGTCTAAAGATTCAGACACCAAACAGAGGTTACGTAACTCCCCAAAATTATATTCATGTCTATTGAAGCCTGGTATGCCCACCTGAAAACTACACTCATGCCAACAGAATCTACTGAAGTGAAAAAAATGCTAATCCTCTACAGTTTGAGACATGGATTTAATTTGTATGTGACCTCTGTTGTGAGATCGTTGCTCATAGCATTGATTTATTCTGTATTTCACCCCATCACTCTGTGTTATACCTAAAGATATCTTTAGCAAAACTGCATTTGTATTCTTAAAAATGAAGCTTTTGCTGCTGCAGACCTTGACCTGGTCCTAGAGAGGCCAAATAACTAAAGGCACTACCTCCCATAGTAGTTTTAGAAACAGTAGGTTTCACATGAAGGCCTGCATCCTGGCAGTTCAATGTTCTAATGGGGCAATAAGGCACAATGAGCTCTTTAAGATTTGATGGTGCCTTCTTAAGTGAGAATAATAATTTTAAATTCTATTCTAGATTTGATTGAGAGTGTAGAGTATATTGTAAGAGATGCTAATATAGGAGTGTTATATTTTCCTAGTTCTAATTGGTAAATGTGCTGTAGCATTTTGGGTCACTAACCTTTTCCTCTGCAGGATTCAGAATTAGTATTTCAAAGATGGAGGTTTGGGGGAGGATCACTTGCATTGTGCATATTTGGTAGAAACATCTGGACACCTGTTCATTTAGAGCAGATGTATTTACGGTATTTAACACTCATTTATTTAGGGTAAGTTTAAAACCTGCAGCTGTCTGTTGTTTATCCAAGAATTTCTATACACCTGTTCTTATCCACATCCTTCTTTATTCTCCATTCCTTTTACTGAAACAGCATCTGAAAGAGGTAGACGTATATATTGGTAGAGTTTCTTAAGAAGCTATTATTTTATTTAGCACATAACTTAACTCCTTAAAGGAAAATCTGACATCTTATAGATTTTTTTTATTCCATTCCGTCTAGCCTGTATTGTTTTTTTTTCTGTGCTGAATAACCTCTGCACCCTTTCCTTTACAGATATTCTCAAATCCATCGAACAGATACATGAAGAAGTGTCTTCCAGATTTGAAAATGTAGCCTGCTGTCTGCAAACATAAAGATTTTTCTGAAAGAATAAAAGTTCATTTTTTTACCGGTTTATTTTTGCATCCACTTGATATGTTTCACTACTCAATGGTTCTTTTAGCTCTTGTCAGGTAAACAAAGATAGAATCAGTGATTCAGCTGTAAACAGAAAATGGATTACCAATGTTTTTTTGCAGGGGATGTTTTGGCAAGCTGCTGGTGTATTGTTCCTCACCATTGTATTTGTGTGTGTGTGTGTGTGTGTGTGTGTGTGTGTGTGTGTGTGTGTGTGTGTGTGTGTGTGTGTGTGTGTGTGTGTGTGTGTGTGTGTGTGTGTGTGTGTGTGTGTGTGTGTGTGTGTGTGTGTGTGTGTGTCTTTGGCCCCTGCAGGCAGTCTACATGTTCTATGCCCTGGCTTTGGTGTGTGATGACTACTTTGTCCCCTCACTGGAGAAGATATGTGAGGTAAAAACAAAACACTGCAGGTTATAAATGCACTTCAGCTGAGGTTACATCAGCTCACATGAACTCTCAAAGTAATGCTTAGTGATGTGTTTCTTTTAAGAGTAGTGTTTCTCTGTCTCTCTCTCCTCATCCAGCGTGTTCAGCTGAGTGAGGACGTTGCAGGAGCTACCTTTATGGCAGCAGGCAGCTCGGCTCCTGAGCTGTTCACCTCTGTCATAGGTAAGACACACACACCCTCACACACACACACAACCTCTCCTGCTGGATATGGTCTGTTCTCTAATAAACACAAAAAGCGATACAATATTTTGCAACAGCTTTGATATTCCTGTCCAATCTGTAGTCACATCATCAATTTTCTAAACACAATTAGCACATCTGTCTGAGGGCGGCCATGCCAGTGTCAAAGATGTAGTTGTTTTCAGAGATCCAGTTGTCAAATATTGCATTGAATGCAAGCTCATGAAATATCAACATTTTGGACCATTCTTCTGTATTGCATGTAATCTCAATGATGTCATATCTAGAAACCTGTGTGACCACTCGTGGAGGGTTACGTCTTTTATAAGGAGTTTAAAATAGTTTGAGATGTAAAAGCTTTCTATGCAACTTCCAGAGCAGGCTGTAAGACCAAAGCAAACGCTCTCTTTGGACACACCTCCTTCAGAATCACTCAGCTTCCTGCGGCTCTCCACACTTCCCCCTGCGAGACAGACAGTGCTGATAAACATCCCAAAAACAAGACTGGTCTATCAATTCCAAGTGACGATATGCATCTCAAAGTTCAGTGTTTCCCCTACCATCATATTAGGGGGGCGGCCCTAATATAATGGCATTAGAAGAATGCATTAGAAGAATAAAGTGTCAAAAGACATTAATATGAAACCATTAATGAAAAAACAAAACTATTCAGTCACCATAAGCAGCCATTATGGATCAGTCGGCTCCTTGACTGCCCTCCCACCACGGTACCATGTCAACATCAGCATAACACCAACCAACCAGGGTGAAGCCCAAATGTTGCAGTAAACAAATGGTCATGACCTGTGTTTGTGTATCTGCTGTGCAGGAGTTTTCATCACTAAAGGTGACGTCGGGGTGGGCACCATCGTGGGCTCAGCAGTGTTCAATATCCTCGTCATTATTGGAGTGTGTGGGATATTCGCTGTACAGGTACAGTACAAAATGTGTGACTAGTCTGATCTAATCAAACCATGAGCAAGCATTTTAAACACTGCAAACATTCAGTATGCATTAGGTCTGTCAGCATTAACTAATTAATCATCATTTATTAAGGTTTGAAATTAAGGAATTTTTTTTTTTTTTTTTATGGCAATTAATCTCATGATGTTTTGTCCCTTTTGGTTTACCGTAGATTAGCCTCTACGGTGTCTCCCTGTAGTCTCAGTGATGAAAAAGAACAGCTCAGTTGTTGAGTCCAAAGTATTATCCATCTGATGACAACATTTAATATTTTTTGACTGTTCACTTTAGCTGTTTTACTTAACCTAGTTTAACCTTTGATTTAACAGAAGGTAGGGCTTTCCTTGTTTCAAAATAAAAGCATGGCTGAATTCAAATGGAAAGTTAAGGATTCTCAGCTTAAGACAGTACAAAAATAAAAGCCTAACAATTTTTATTTTAAAATGCTAAATAATGGAATTTCAATTATGTGGTTAAAAATACAATTGATCACAATGAACTATTTAAATGTTGTGTTTAAACATGTTGTTGTTTGATAGCCCTGGTATTCATCCATGTAAACAATGACAAAAGCTCCAGCTAAACTCTAATGAACTGAAAAATTAGCGTACAGAACAGACAGAGTGTGCTGACCGTTTTATGTGTCTAAACAAACCAAATGTCTGAAGTTTTTAGATGATACATCACAGTACACATTAAAAAGCTTGAAACGACTCTGCTCTCTCTCTCTGTATGCATTTCTTTTGCAGCATCGTCCTGTTCAGTGCTGTAATCCCACAAGGAAAAAGAGAAACATACTTGAAAGAATTTTTTTTTCCTAGTTAGATTACATGTTACGTAAGGCCAAAACAGACACGCACACACACTCACAGAGCTCAGTTTATCTTGTTTGTAGTGCACAGCAGCAAGTACCTTGTGGGATGTGTTACTCAACAGGACAAAAAATAAGTTTTAGCACTGTCTCACCCCTTTGTTCCTGTCTGTCTGTCTCTCTCTCTCTATCTCTCTCTCTCTCTCTCTCTCTCTCTCTCCCTCCCGCAGACAATACGTCTCTCCCGCTGGCCTCTGATGAGAGACTCGATCTACTACACCTTATCTATCTCTGCTCTTATAGTGGTAAGGAAAAATGTCATACAAGTCATGTTACATAATTCTACCTTATAAGGGCCACACTAAGCAAAGCACAATAACATTATAATTCATGTTCAACTAGTTCCTTACTTACTATACACAAGTAGTAATGAGAAGGGTGTTGGAGACAAGCTCTTAGTTAATAGTCCATTAGCTATGTGGCCATGTAGAATAAGATACTAATAAGACCTAACAACATCCAATAAGAAGCCACTATGCTACTAATTAGCATGCTAATAATCAGCTAGTTAATGGTGAATATTGTGTCCTTGATATAAAGTGTTACCGTGATATTTTTGGGGAATTGGTACAGTCTTCCAAAACGTAAATCATAACCCATGTGTGTACTGATGTTTTCCACTCTGAAGGAATTTATCAATGAATGGATTACATGTTGATGAAGTCATTGATTTTCACTTCGCTTTCATTTTCCTCCTTTTTATTACAGTTCATATATGACGAGAAAGTGGTTTGGTAAGCCTTTTTTTTTTTTTAGTATTTAACATTTGATATTATTTCACCTGAGTCTCTTAGTAACATTTAAGACCTAAATTGTAAAATAATTCAGATGGTTATTTAATCCAAACTCTGATTTCCAGGTGGGAAGCTCTCACGTTGATCCTGATGTACTTCGTCTACATTTTAATCATGAAGTAAGCACACAGATTTATATTTCTGACAACACAGTAATAACATGTTGTGGCTTTTTCTTAAACAGTCATTAACTTAATGAGGGTAATTAAATACTGGACTCCCCAGACTGTTGAACGCTTTTAACCTGTGGAGGGAAAGTCTAAGATTCAGTCAAAAAGACTCCACTAGAGCTACGTATCTTTCTGCTACACGTTTTTCATATTAAAGGTTTTGTGAGGACCAACCATACAGGGTTTTTAAAGCTTGTCGTTTTTAAACTAGCTACAAGAAATACGTTGTGGTCTGTGGAATCCATTGTTTGCATTATTTTTCATAACCACAAGGAGAAGATTTGATATACAGTACCTCTCATATTATTTAAGTCATTTGAAACAGACTTTCTTTTCACAGTCTGAAGTAACACCGATAACAAACTAGAACACAGATGAGGAGCCTTTATTAGAACTTATCAGATAACTGTAAGTAATGCACATTTTCCCTGATGTATGTTTCAGGTGTAACTCCCATGTCGTCCGTTTTCTGGAGAGGCGGAAGAAGAACTCGTCTGGTTTGAGGAATGGAGCAGCCAGTAACGCTGAATTAGAGGACGGCTGTGATGCTACGGCTGTTCTTCTAAAGAAAGGTGCATTGTTTTACTATGCTATATCTTAAAGCGCTAACGTTTGCATTTTTAGCTTCCAGTGTTTGAGCTAAGCTAAGCTAAATGCCTCCCTGCTCAGTTGACATGCCTTTGACGAGAGCCTGAGTGATATGTTGATCATCTGTTTGGGTTGAGTTACAACTTATAGTTAAAAATACTTTCAGTACTAATCTGCTGCTTATGTAACGTAGCATCACAGCTGACAAGATAGTAGTCTGAACTAGGGGTGGATAAAAATATACAGTAGTATAGTTTTCTGTTTAAGAAAGCAGCCATTTGGGGGCGCTGGTAGCCAAGCAGTTAGTGTGCGCATCCCATGTACGGAGGTCGTGGTCCTCCAAGCTGGCAGCCCGGGTTTGAATACGACCTGTGGCTCCTTTCCTGCGTGATGTTCCCCACTCTCTCACTCCCTCTCCCTTATTTCCAACTCTATCCACTGTCCGATCACGTAAATAAAGGCATTAAAAATCCCAAAAATTAAACATAAAAAAAGAAAGAAAGAAAGCAGCCATCTCAGTACCTAACTTAGATTTATTGATGCAAAACTTTTTTCTTTTCGGCTCAGAAACACTACATTGTCTGAAATGTTGGTGATTTTTTTCCTCCAAAGTCAGTTTTTTACATGTTTTTATTTTAATTCAGTGGCGGCTGTGGCTCAGTTGGTAGAGTCATCGCCTCTCAACCAGAGGGTCGAGGGTTCGATCCCCAGCTGAGCAACATGTCCGATGTGTCCTTGGGCAAGACACTTAACCCCGCATTGCTCCTGCTGCTTTGGTGGTGGTGTATGAATGGATTAGTGTTGTACTTACTCTCTGATGTATGTCACTTTGGATAAAAGCGTCTGCTAAGTGAATTGTAATTGTAATTAATTCTACAATGGTTGAGATTTCTGCTTCACGAAGCATTGATGTATTGGCGTACAGAGTCGTATGTAAAACATCTGCCTGTGTAGAATCACTCAGCTGACTCAATCACCCACACTTTGATGGTATGAGCTACTGTATGTTCTCACAAAGATTTTAGAAGCTGCAAAATAAAGGAGAAAGACTTGTTCTCTCGCAGTCATAAATGCATGTGTACATGTGTAATAACCTGCATGTGTGTGTGTGTGTGTGTGTGTGTGTGTCCTACAGCGAACCACCACAGGAAACCATCAGTGCTGATGGTGGACGAGCTGCTGTCAGCGTACCCCCACCAGCTCTCCTTCTCTGAGGCCGGCATGAGAATCATGATCACCAGCCACTTCTCCCCCAGAACGCGCCTCACCATGGCCTCACGAATGCTCATCACTGAGGTAAGGATTCACACAGGCGCTCTGAAACAGCACCTTTGATTGGAAAAGGGTAGAGAAAAAAAAAAGATTGCTGCCATTTCCAATTTGTAGCAGACTGCAGTGTGTATTTCTCAGAAGGGAAAGGTGTTTCAGACAGCTTCTTCAACAAGGTGTTCTGGTGCTGAGTAGAGGCCACAGCCTACAAATCAGCTTTCTGTGTTCTTGTGCGTTTCTCAAAGGACTGGTCAAGGCATGATGTAGACACCTAGGTCAAAAATGATCATTTATCATTTGGCATTTCACACTTGTAAATTAAATAAAGTCCATAAATCAAAGTCCTACCCACAATGCCAAGCTGTTGCAGCTAAATTCTCTCTCTCTCTCTCTCTCTCTCTCTCTCTCTCTCTCTCTCTCTCTCTCTCTCTCTCTCTCTCTCTCTCTCTCTCTCTCTCTCCTCTTTGGTCTTCTTCAAATTAAGTTTTTCCTGCCACAGCATACAAAGAGTACGTGCTCGTTTAATTTAGGAGTCCATGCTGTGCAGAGATGATACCTAGAAAGTTTTGCATATTTCTTTGGTTTCTGAATTGTACCGTTGTCAGTGCTGACTCTACTCACAGTTCAGCTAGTTGTCTTTATAGACACAATCCTTTACATGGATCCTTCCATTTAAATCATTATATCCAAAACTTGTTTACAAGCTGTAATCACTTTTGAAATGACATTTCCATGAATACAGTAAGTATGACAGTGACAAACTGGTATCGACTGATGATCCAGTAGACAGCTCTGCTAGTTAGCTGCTTTAGCTAACGCCTAGCTGTACACACAACATGAGCTTAATGATGTAGTCTTAATGATGGATGTCTAAATTCAGAGCATCATAGTAAGGGTGACCATATTTTTTTAAATCCACCGCAAACCCAAACGATTGATTCACAGATCGGTGACCTGCACTGGTCACACGAGGTGGTGATCTAAGGTGCCCTCCAGAGCAGCCAGGTTAAGTTGGTTGTCACAGGTCATTGAAGTAGATGGTAACAGGGCTACTTCCAGCCTGTACATACTGTTTGCTCGTTTTAATATGGCTTTGTATGGCGACTTTCCACAGTGGGCAAAAATGTATGCAAAACGCAGCATATTCACTGCCTGGTACTTTTCAAAGAAGACTGTAACGGTCCTGGAGCTCTTTGGAAAACACTGACTTCCTTTTCGGCACGACAGCTAGCCAAAAATAACATCATCTGTCAGTCAGATTCGAAATAAAGATTTTTTTACATTGTGTCTCCATGCAGCCTTTCAACTATCCCACCAATCAACGTGACCACAGTTACTAACATACCTTTAGATTGGGTTTAATCACAGTTTACTGTAATATAAGAAGAAAAAAGATCCAGTGTCGCTTCTATACTAAAGCTAAATCTAAATTCAAATTTTGATATTGAAAAGTTTCAGGCATTATCATGCTCTCTCCATGACACGCTCTGCGTGTGTGTGTGTGTGCGCGTGATATAGAGGCAACGTCTCATCAACACACGGACTTTGACCAACGGTGACTCTGATGTCCCGGTGAAAGGAGGAAGTAGGCGGGGCGTAGAAAATGGCCTGTCTGGAGCCGAGAGGGCCGTCAGCGGTCACCATGACGACCGAGAGGGGGGCAACGAGACAGAGAACGAGGACAACGAGAACAATGAGAATGATGAAGAGGAAGAGGAAGATGATGGAGAGGGACCATTGGTTCCCTTCCAGTGCCCAGGTACCTGTTGGAGACATATCTGTGTTCACCTACAGAAATATTTCACAGTGTCAGCTAATGAGTGATATTAGCTGTTAAAGATGTGCGATGTCATCACCCCCGCCTCCTGAATTTTGGGTGCACATATTCCTGCTGCGTTTGTCTCACTCCTCCATCTTGCCTTCTTTAAATAGTCTTTCATTCATCTGTGTCACACTTACCAATGATACACATCCTGTTGATCAGATTCTGTAACTACCCATATATTACTCGTGCATTCAATTAAAATGCATCTATTGTATGCATAAACAATAGCGTGAAAATGTCCCTACATTTAAAAGCTATGAAGTCGGAAATGGACCTGCATCTAATTTAAAACTGATGAATCAGAAAGACAGCTGTGGTCATTAGTAGACAGCAGTATTTACTGTAAGAGGACATAATCATCTGTCTCTCTTTGCCCTTTCTTTCTGTTTACTACAACAATGTATCTCAGTCTTGACACTGTATCTTGCTCTGTGTGTTTTTTTGCAGCGGGTGTATGCAACAAGCTAAAGTGGCTTCTAGCTTGGCCTCTGTGCCTGCTGCTGTACTTTACCGTCCCTAACTGCTCCAAGCCCCGCTGGGAGAACTGGTTCATGCTGTCCTTCGTAGCCTCCACCCTGTGGATCGCTGGCTTCTCCTACATCATGGTCTGGATGGTAAGAGATGGATAATGGCTAACTATTTACAGAGATGTAAATAAACACTTTTTAATGTTAAACAACGTCATGTTGGGCCCTAGCTTTTCCAGTGATGCTACTCAGCCTTAGCCTTCTTGATGTTACTATTTAATCCTTTCTGCTTTTTTTGATAGGTCAACTAAAGAAAGAGAAAAAAAGTAGGGGGATAGCGTGGGGTAGTCATGCATCAAAGGGCACAGGTTGGAGTCAAACCTGCGGGCAATCCGCCGAGGTCTGTAGTGTCTGTAAGGGGCTTGTGATTACTAACTGTGGCGGTGCCACAATGGTGGAAAAACAACGAGCAGGACCCACGTGCAGAAACAAAAAATATTTATTTAAACAAAAAAGGGAAAAACCAAAATGTATTTCTTTAAGTAGAAAAAAGTCCAACAACAAACAAATCCCAAAGAAGAAAACCTTAAGCCACAAGGACACGTTATCAAAGCAACACAAGGAAGATCTGACAAGAAGAGGGAAGGAACACTGAGACTAGATAGACACAATCAGACACAGGTGAAGACAATCAGGGTGCTCAAACTGGAGGGAAACTGGACAAAGGGAGAGAAACACAGGGGACAAGAACTACAAAATAAAACAGGAAACACTAAAGACAAGACTAGGGAAATGCACAAACAGAGAAAAAGAGAAACATGATGATACAAATGAAAAAACAGAACAGAACACTGAAAGCTTTACCTAGAAATATGACCATTAAGACACACAGAGAGATTAAAGCTACATGGCAAAAAATACAAGGATGGATGTCAAAATAAAACTAATTTAAATCTTAACACTGAAATAAACAACCACACAAAACTTAAACCAGAAACTCATTACAAGGTTTTACTCTTTCCAAATTAACTTTATTTCCAATATTTCTAAATATCTCAGGTTACAATTCCAGGAAAATGCATAAATGATTCTGTATATCAGTCATATGAACTAGAATGCAGTCAGATGAATAGTTTGAGTAGAAACAAACAGCATTGATACGGTGACTGATAAACTAAAACTAGTTTTGAATTGTATTTTCTAGATTGAAGAACAGACGAGATCTGCTCTTCCAATGCCACTGCTGGTTATCTTGTTTAAGTCATCGTGTTTAAGTGAATCCAGCCGACCCGCTACAACACCAGAGCCATTCAGTTCAGTCAGACAACTCGTGTTTTTACTGTATTCGTTTCAAATGTTTAATGAAGCAGCAGAACACAGTTTGTGTTTGGCGTCTAGACTCCGTCATCAACACTCCTCACGGATGACTTTACATGCAGAAACTTGAGGAGTGATGATATAACACCCTAAACCCCCTACCGGGAGCCTACAAGTTGATGCTGGGGTGGTGGTGAGGCTGAAATCAAAAGCGAAGTGCTAAGGCAGGTCAGAGCAATGAGAGAGCAGACAGAGCTCTTTTAAATAATAGAATAAACTTTTAAAGGGGGAGATGGTGCAGCTGAGATGGTGAAAGTCCAGAGACTCTAATGTTCTTTACTGTTCAATGACTATATGTGTCAATGGAGTTTGGTTGCTTGATAGATAATTCTTGTAACTGCATTTTTGGTTTGAATAAAATGTTGTTACTTAAAGTCTTTATATGTGATTTTTCACACTTAAATGTAATAGAAATCAAGTATATCCTCTGAAAATAACTCTGTGAGTCATGACTGTCTACAATGGGTGTAACACCCGAGTCCCACTGTCTGTGATGCTTTCAGAGTTTTCAGAGTCCTATCTTCACTTTGTTTACATCGCCTGGACGGCCGGCTGACTCCTCCCCTCGTGTGTAAAAGTTGTTTAATTGAGGGACTAGAGAAAAGAAGAATAACATACTGTACTCACTGCTTAACTGTGTTTCTAGATCACGCTCATTTCAGGTAAATTTACATGCAGTGTGAAGATACGAGCATAATAAAGATCGCTAGCATTAGCATGCTAACACAACAATGCAGCGCAAGTTGTTTTGGTTTCATGCTGGTGCTCAAGGGCGACATCTGCTGGATCAAAAAATCACATATAAAGCCTTTAACAAATAGGTCTATATCTCCAGGAATCACCGACATAGTGTTGTTGGACACTGGTGATAACAATCTGAGTCTGTATAGCCCCGTTTCCACCTAGTGGTGCGGTTCAGTTTGGTTCAGTTTGGTTCAGTACGGTACACATTTATTGGCGTTTCCACTGTCAAAACTTGGGAATGATACCAAAATAACCGTACTATTCTACTTTTTTGGTACTCTTTGGTGGGGGTGTCAAGCGTACTGATCTGACCCTAAAGGCTGGAGCTAGACAACATGCAGTCCGATTATTGGTCGAAAGAATCTTCACTTCCTGTGCGACGGTGGTAATAAAGGACAAACACAAAACGCACCATGTTTAGATATCCTCTGGATTTGGAGGCTGTTTTTTTTTTTTACGACTACTGTCAGTGCGTAACACCGCCCCATTGACAAGCTCGGAGATGCAGACCTCCCCAAGAGTCATTGATCTTAGTTTATTGTGTCACGTTATTCTTCTTTAGGCTGTCCACACTATGTCGCGCTGCTGTGCTGCTGTGGAAAAGCAAGCAAGATCAGGGTTCACCGTACCAAACTGTACTCAACCAAATCAGACCGCTTGCTGGAAACGGGGCTTATGTAACAAAGAGATGTACTTTTAATGGACATACTTGATGGGGTGAAAGATTAGAGGATGATTATGTCACAGCTATTCCTGCAATTTCTCTTCTGCCAGCTCCAGTGAACTACTGGAGAAACCCTTTAGTCATTCGTACCCAAAAGCATGCAAAAAAAAGGCTTATGGATGATGAGATGAGGTTTATACATGCAGAAACCAATCCCCTCTAAAGGTTCCCCCTGGAGTTTCAGACTACTGAGCTCTTCTCTGTATGAGTGTCTCCTCATTTTTTGTTTATCTTTTGCTTGATAAGATGACATGTCGTGTCACACGAGGACACAAAACTATGAAAAAAAACCAAGCTGTACTATTCTGTCTCTCTCTGGGTCTGTTCTGTCAGGTAACAATTATAGGCTTCACGCTCGGTATCCCAGATGTCATCATGGGCATTACCTTCCTGGCAGCCGGCACCAGTGTCCCCGACTGCATGGCCAGCCTGATAGTGGCAAGACAAGGTAATCACTCTCACATGAAATGACAGGCTAGGAGTTGTCATTTTACACAAACACACAGACACACAGATGGAAGATAAACAACAGAATCAAAGTGGAGCCACGATCAGAGAGGGGAGGAGATGACAGCGATAGAGATGGGGTGGAAAGGAGTGATGGGGGGGATAGAGATTGTGGGCCTGTTATTTTTTTTCCACTGTCCCTCATCCATCCGCTTGGTGAGGCAGTAAAAGAAGACAGCCCAACAGGGTGCCTCTCTGTCCTTTCATCTGTGTTTATTCTTGCTCCTGTCATCAAATATTTAAACGCCACTGTCTGTGTGTGGGGGGCTCGCTTGGAAACTCACACTTGCCACCACCGTTTAGTCCTCCATCCTTTGCTTTGTTGCTTTACCACCTCCTGTGGGCGTCAAACGGATTTATAGCTTCACTGATCGTCCTACCTATGTTTTAACCTGTTGCTGTGTCATCCCACGACTCCTTGTGCATCCATTGCCTACTCATTAGATTTTTTCTCTCTCTGTACCTCCCTTTGCCTTTCTCTGTTCTTAAAGTTTAAACTCTGTGTGTCTGCTCAGGAATGGGAGACATGGCGGTGTCCAACTCCATCGGCAGTAACGTGTTTGACATCTTGGTGGGCCTCGGTCTCCCCTGGGCCCTGAAGACTCTGGCTATCAACTATGGCTCTGACGTAAGTACCACTCTCCTTCCCCTTCTTCTCGGGGTCACACTGGAACCTGTGAATGTCACACTTTAGTCAGCACAGCAGATTCAAACCAGTGGTAGGGCTAATATCTAACTTTATTTAGAGAACAGAGAATAAAAATAGGTACCTCTTACGACTTTGACGGATATCTGGACCTTCTTTCAGTTTCAGCAGTTACCTGTTCACAGTGGTAGGAAGGAAGTCTAAGTTAATCCCCGCAAGGGGAAATTTCAGTTTTTACACTCTGTAAGTCATGAACACACACATAGGCTGAAATATACACACACATGCAGAAACAGGATCCTATGGACATGCATTCCTCCCCAAGGACGAGGAGAGTGTGTATTAAGGCCATTAGACGCTCCTCTGTCCCCTGTGTGTTCACTTGAGCAAAGTATTACTTCCTTTTAACTAACATTCTTTCCCGAGAACACTGACAGTATTGTTAGGTAAGTCAACTAGCTTAGCTAGCTTATTAACACTCACTTATGCTATGATGGTGAGATACACATCCCATTTTGGAAGCATTATTGACCCAGACTCAACAAAAACACATTAAAGCCAAGCCTTCATTTTTCAAATTTCATCCTGCAGCAGTGCCGTTTTTAGCGATTGAAATAGTGTCCTGTGTGCTATATGAGGGTTGCAAGTGCCCTGATCCTTTTATTTATTTTATTTTTTTACATACCTTGTTTATCCCAAGGGGAAATTTGGGTTTACACTCACATGCATCTCACACACATAGACCTGAAATACACACACATGCACAAACAGGACCTGTGGACACACAATACTGGAGAGATGTCAGAGTGAGGGGGCTGCTACACAGGGAGCAGGCCAGAGCTTGTTGGTGGTTCCATGGGGACCATGGCAGTGCTTGGTAAGGGACCTGGCACCTCTCCAGCCACCAGACCAACTTCCATACTTTGGTCCGCACCGGGACTTAAACCAGTTCCCAACCCAAGTCCATACAGACTGAGCTAATGCCGCCCCAAACTTGCAGTTTATCTTAAGATCTCTGTTTTTCTGGTGTTGTCACAATGTAAAAAAAGAGATGGACAGTTAACAAGCCTGTGCTGCAGCTCCGCAGTGTGTTCAATGGTGACTGTTACCCTCCTATGATCTCTTTGCCCTCCAATCCTCCACACCGGTCACATAAATGAAAGCTCTGAGTATGCTGTGTGCTTAAAATGACAGTATTATTACAGTATGCAGGAGTCAACATGTGGGCATTTTGCAGCTGCGTAGGCACCTTTAAAAATATCAGGTATGCATAATACCTTCAATAACCTGATTCAAACTTCTCCACAGCAGGGTCAGAACAACATGCACGACTTTGATTCAAACAACCACATTGTGGCTCCTTAAAATAAACAAATCCACATCAAATCGCCCCCATACAACTCTTTGTCATCTGGGTCACACACACAGAAACACACAGAAACACTATTTCAATTCATTGTGCGTGTTCATGTTCTATGAAGACTGCTGCCAGTCCATGGAGTGTCTCTTGTGGGGGGGCTCTAAGCTTTAAAAGCTTAGAGCATTGGGGAAGCAGATAGCATCAAGTTTTCATAGCTGAACTTATTTGAACTTAAGTCCCAGCTCTCATATGTCTACTCAAAAGGTTTTTACCAATCAACATGTCTAGAGTCAGTGTGTGCAACGGCGGGGTTGGTGTTATATGCTTCTTGGTTAGGTTATCTCTGCTTAATACAGGCTAAATCGTTACACTGTATTCATACTGGAAAGTAGAGTTGTTCAAAGACTTTATTAGAGGCTTGGTTATGTTATGACAGTATTATGGTTTAACACTGTATCCCTCTAACAACAGCCGTTTTATCCCTAAAACACCGACAGGCTCCTCCATCCATTCATTTATTATCCAACACCCTGCTCCATTATTCATTCATTCTTAATACAAAGTGCTCTTAATCCCGTGTGTTCCCACTCACCTGTCAGACGCTGAGAAGCCTAATGACACTATATGACAATCTGGAGCAGCTATGACATAAACCCAGGAGTCAGGATTGATCACAAAATATGATTATGATGATTTTGATCTTGAATTTGCAGATACATTTGTTTGTGCATGATAGAAACTTAGACTGATCTTTTCCTGCAATGTTCAACTTATATTCAAAGTGTTATTTGCCCATCAAGTGAGATCTTAAACATTTGCATTGTAGGGGAATTTAGTTTCCTTTATTCAGTAAAAAAGGGAGAAATTACATTTAATAATTGCTTATATCGCCTTTAGATCACATCAAATCTACACATTTAAAAAAATGATTTTGATGAACACTGACTTGACGTCAGCCTTTGTTTAATGCTGTTATCACTTGGTTTTAGGCAAACTGGGAACCATAAGCAGTTTCAGACATACCCTCATCTCTTAATGTGAAATCCACATTCAAGTGTAAAGTATAAAAAAAAGAAAAAGTTCTGTCAAACTGTGTCTTTCAACTCAGTCCTCATTTTGCAGCTAAACAGATAAGATGCACATCATTTCTCCTCTACTTGATTCTTCACTTGTTTGTGCAGTGTTTGAACACAGCAGCTGACAGAAAAAAAAGTAAGAAAGTATGATAAAAACATAAAAGAAGCCCTGTAGTGTGTTTGAGATTATGAAACTGCTTTTTTCCCTGAAGTTTTTTCCCTGAAACCAGCTGCAGTGCAATCTGATACCCAGCATCACACGATAACACTCAATCTGAACACAAGATAGAAATCATCAAGTGGAAATAAGCATGAACAGAGACTGTCACGGAAGTACGTGAACTACACTATCCAAAATTATCAACAAACATGTAAGATTAGTGCTTTTGTCTTGTACGAAGAAAAAGTAGCTCAGAGGAATTAAAGTGCTCTTAACTACATTGTTGTTATTTGTTCAGTTTTTTCAAATTAGTTAATTAATAGTTTTTGAACAAAAGCATAGTTGTCAAGATCAAGTAAACAAGATCGACCTTAAGTACCTCAGGGACATACAATAGTTTCTGTGTTTGAAGATTTTCTTAAGTACACTGCCATGTAGCCTACAGCATACTCAATCCTCAGCTCCTGCAGTCACATGTCCCATGTGTCCTTGGGCAAGACCCCAAGTTTCTCCCACTGCTTTGTCGTGGAGTATGAACCTGTTTGCATGGGATTAGTTACTCCTGATGGTCACTTTACTCAGCAGCCTCTACCATCAGTGTGTGAATGTGTAGGTGTGACCTGCGGTGTAAAAACACTTTGAATAGTCAGAAGACTAGAAAAGCGCTGTACAAGCTCAAGTCCATTTACCATTTAATGAGTGACTTAATTTATGACTATAAATGGTCAAACTAGCTTGTACTACAAAATCCATTTACCACTTCCCATGTATATTGTGTACAAAAGAAACCACTTAAGCAATGTAGTTTTAAAAGGGGGGCATTGTCTGATATCTAATGAGGCCCGGTAACCAGGACTTTCCTTAATAAACTGGTAAATTAACCGTCAGTGTTTTATTCTGAAAAATTGACCGAAAATGTTGTTTTTGCTGTCAATAATAGATTTTTAATCGGCCAAAATCAGTGCTGGTGAGTCAGACCTCAGTAGTACTGTGATATACTGGATGATGTCATAAATGAAGATTATTAAGGCACTGACACTGCTGCCAGGGGCTCTTGGGTTTTGATGCTTTGATTGTTGTGGGCTGACAACCTCTGCCATCAGGGTGTGAATGTGTAGGTGTGACCTGTGTCAGAAGACTAAAACAGCGCTGTATAAGCTCAAGTCCATTTACCATTCCCTGATCTGGCTAATTGATTGAAATTAAATGAAGCTTTGCGTCCATGCAGGTGACGTGGCCCAGCGGTAATTGGCTAACAGCCTGCTGATTGAATTATTGCTTTTTTTCACTCAGTAACCAATCTCATCTCATTCTCACAACACGGTGGTTCATTTGATCCCTGCTACACCAATGCTGCTCACACTGCACCGCTGCTGCTGGCTAAGCTTTGCGTCCACCACCACAGCCTCCTCCTTTCTAGCCTTAAGCTTTTGGTGCACCCTCATTGCTCTCCCTGGAAAGCTGTGGTGGCATGCTGCTCAGCTAACCCGGTGAGCATCTTTATTGCTGAGCTCTCAGCACCAAGGTCAACTCTATTACAAGTTGGCAATAAATGGTGTGATCTATAACAAGAATTTATTTGATTGAAAATGTTTCCGGTTTGGATTCTGCTGTTTCCAGATCACAAATCTTGCTGAGATGTAGTTAGCATTGTTTTGAGTTGTACATGTATTTGAAGTACTGATGGATTATGTTGACACTTTCTCTTGTTGCAGATCAAACTCAACAGCAAAGGACTGATCTTCTCCGTCGGCCTCCTGCTGGCCTCTGTGTTTATGACTGTGAGTACACAACAACATGTCAGATTCAGAGTTCTGTCTATTGGTCTGTTTCCCTGCCTGTCTCTCTACCTGTCTGCTCATCCTGTCTCCGTCTTCGGTCCAGGTCCTGGGAGTCCACCTCAACAAGTGGACGTTGAACAAGCGTCTGGGTTTCATGTGTCTCTTTCTCTACTCGGTCTTCCTGTGTTTCTCCTGCCTCATTGAGTACAACATCTTCACCTTCGTCAACCTGCCGACCTGCCGTGATGAATGAGACACACAAACACAGTCGCATACACACACACACACACTGATGCACACACTCGCACGAGAAGTGGTGTTTGCGTGAAAGAGACGTGGTATTTGATGATAGATTGAGAACGAGGAAGTAGAATTTAAAAAAACTGTAAAACAGCAGAAATGATTTGAAGAAAAAAAAAAGTGTCCTGCTTTTATCTCTTTTGTGAGGAGAGATCCGGTTCTGCTCTTTTTCTCTTTTTTTTTTTTCTTGGTCTTTCTGCACAGTGCAATATGAAGCTGCTCTGGTGTTTGCTCACAACCAGAGTGTGGGATTCATTTCAGGCGCAGAGATAGGAATGACTGACTGTTTCTAAGCCTTCCCAAAGGACTGCACTGAAGACAACAACAACAACAACAACAACAACGACGACGACAACACAACAACAAAAACTTGTTTACCGACTACTGCTTGCTTCTGACGCGAGGACCTTTTTTTCCCCCACAGTGTTTTGGTGTAAAAGGTGTATTGTTTACTAGCTGCTAACCTTTCCTGAGAAGAAAGAAGAATCGTATAGATATTGGGAGTTATATTGATAAAAGCAATGATGTAAAGGGTTTGGGGGGGGGGGGGTTGCGTGCGGTGTCGCAGATAATGAGCATTCGTTTCAGAAAAAGAACGGAATCTGACACATTTTGTCCCACTCCATTGTTGAGTTGTGACTTTTTCCAATAATGTTCACAACATTTTCAGACATACAGCAAATCAGAACTGCACGACCCCGTCCTACGACACAGAATTACCCCCCCATTTTTATAAATTAACTGAAATAGCATCACAGCTGTAGCTTCTGTCTTTTGTACTGAGAGTTTATTAGATTTGTGGAGAGTTTGTATTTCTTTTCTCTTGTGTAAATAGCCCACCTGTGTAAATACCCCCCAGATGTGATATGTATTATTTATTCATGTCAAACGCACATTTCTCCTCTGGAGGTCACAAAACACCCAGGCAGGTTTTTATTTATGAATCCAGGGGTAGCTTAAGTCCACACCTAAGACCACCAAATTCAGAAGACCACTGGTGTTGAAGCAAGCACAATTTTCTCTGGAGGTGGATTTCATTTATAGCGTTTTTTAGTTTTGTGATGATGTAAAAAAAAACAGAAGTCAAACATGCACTGAAGAGCTGAAAGAGGCTTCACAGGGAGACAGGAAGTGCTCCTCCTCATAATGCATGCTGATTACAGGGACAGCCTCCTTGTAAAATGAAGCAGTGTTTGTGAGTTTATCGTAGTGAAGACTTTAGATTTTAGGTTCCAGCAGGTTGTCATGGGTTCATGCACTGCTGCTTTTTTGTTTTTGTTTTTGCAAAGAAACTGACCAAATAGACTCAAAAACAGTGGCGGCATTATGAAAGAGAAGAGCCAAGCAAGTTGGACGAGGTGTGTCCTCGATGTTGGATGGATGTCCTGGGTTCTTACTCCTTTGTGGTCCCAAAGAGGGACTGAGATATGTTAGTGGTGTTACCGTAGGAGTAGAGTAAAGATGCAATATAAAGCATCAGGACTTTAGTCCCAGCTTGAAATATTTAAAAGTTGGGATGTTTATTTTTTTTTCCAGGAGTTCTTTGTATTTTGTAATGCCTAATGTCTAACTTTTGTCCAGCTATGGTAGGTTTGTGGTACATAAATATTCCTACTAGTTTTTAGAAGCATGTACAACGTGGTTTGTGAACCCTACATGAGGATTTTTTTATTTCCAATTTATGAGAGTCGATGCACGCCAGCGAAGTCACTTTTTTTTTTCCTCAAAGACTTCCGTCCCTGCAGAAGTGAACACTCGTCCGTCAGGGCCCGTTGATTCTCACTCAGAATGCATCCAAATGTCAGCTTTTCCTCCAGAAAGGTTCATTTGAAATGTCAAGTGCCCCACTCTCTTTTCCCCGTTGAGGGAATGCAAGTGTCGAAACAAAGTCGAACTTCTTTTGCAGGTATATTTTAATTTATTGATCAGACATATGAGATATCAAATCTGAGAGGTATTGTCGTTTGAATGTACAAATAATTAATGTGCTTTTGTGTTTATATTTCATACGTATTTATTTCTTTTAGTGACACAGGTAGAGAACTCTGTGCTATGACCGGGAAACAGGGTTTCAATGTCTTTTGAATCTTATGTAATGCAATAATAATATGACCTTACAAATATGTAAATATGCTTTAAAGATCAAAGATGAATTTATAAGAGTTTAAAAAGATGTATTCAAATTGTAAATTATGTTTTCTCTATATGTGACACTGTAACAGCTCGTCATTCCTGATGAAATTATTTGTTAATGACTTTTCAACAAATCCAAACAGGACTGTTATGAACATAAAGAGCCCATCAGCATGGCCGGCACTACCACACAGCACAGTCAAATTCCTAGTAAGCAGAATTACCGAAAGCATCATCAGATACGGTCCGTTCTGGTCTAAATGTTTGGCTACAGTTCAGAATCTGTCGTATCTGTGCAGAAAAACGGTTGCACCTCAGTGTACAAAGACAGAGCTTTATACAAATGCATGTTTTCAGGTCCCATCTTTCTCAACATTTTCAAACAAATGAAATTCTAACTGGAGTTAAGATTTAATGTTCTGAGACAGGAAACAAAGAAACATCTTGGTTTAGATCAGTGGTTCTCAACTGGTCTATTCGAAGGTCCTTCAACCAATCAGATTTATTGAATGAAAAAGAGTGCAGTTTGGACCACAGATGGTATGAAACGTATGACTGAACAAAGAGAAGGAACAAAACCAAGATGTTTTAAGAGAGCTTCATAGACTTTAACTTTTTTTTTTCTCCAGTCACATGTTCGCAACCCACTTTTAGATCCCGACCCACCATTTGAGAACCACGGGTTTAGATCATGGTGTGACTTTATAAGCATTAACTTCTATCAAGGGAAATTCTATGGAGGCTTAATAACATCAGTGAGGAAGAAGAACCAATAGATTCAATGTAAGAAGTGGCACAAGGGTTAGCAAAACAGTTATGACATTTGAACTCACAAGCTTCAATTACTTATATACTTAGATTTTACAAATTAAACAAAGTGACGTAAGTCAAATTAAGAAGCAAAAATAAAAAAGTAATTTTGAACTGTTTTAAGTTTTGAGTGAAACATTTTGACCATCATATCTCTGACTCAGTATCACATCTTTTAAACCGACTAAATTCAATCGTTTTTCACTTTTAAAGGTAGGTTTGGTCATTTTATCCAGCATACACTATTCGTCACATTAGTTAACACGGTCTTTAGTCACATAAATAAGGAAGCGGTTTAAACGTGGACTGGTGCTAAGCACAGGGAGCCAACGAGGCATTTGATTGGTACTTTCCATCCAGACCTCATGGCAGTGATAGGTGGGAGTTTGTACAGGTTATTTTTTCTGAGTAACAGTTCTGAGTATTTATGGCAGCATTTAGTTAGTTAATATCATGTGAGCACAATATAACTATCTTGTTCCCACAAGTTAATATCTTGTATCTTATATTTATTCATTATTTAAATCTCCATTCATTATTTTGTGCTCGGGCTTTTCTTTTCTTCTTAATTTTTGCATATTCCTCTGACCTTTTCCCCTTAAGCTGGCTATTATCAATTCTAATAATAAATGTTACAAACTGCAGTTTCCAGGGATTTTCCTCTCTCAGAATCTACAATTACACACATATTTCTTTGTAAGAAGCCATAGGGCTAATTAAACAAAGTGTTATTTAATACATCTGAACTGTTCCAAAATCCCAATGACTGTTGGTAGTCACTTGTTAACATCAACATAGGACCTTTAAGTATCTGTATTGTAGCATTGCTGGCACATACTAGTCTCTAGGAATAGGATCAGGTCTTGATAAGGTGACTAATAGAGCCATGCAGTCTCTTTGTCAGACATGATGCTGGCTACACGGCATAAATCATCCTTTAATGCCTCAAAGTATAAGCAGTATCTTTACAAACCAGGGCATTTTATTTTCCAGTTTATTCGTATATATCAGAGATTATCTGTATCATGCACTTTATTGTTTTACAACTGACTATATCGATTATTTGGTTCATTACCTTCTGTGCTGCTATTCACTACATGGACCTAACACCTAAACATGGGGGTACCATGTCCTTAAAACCAACCAAACAACCACAAAGACGCTCACATTGAAAAGTAAAGAAGCATCTTGTAGAGGAGATTTCTTATAAATTTGTGATATTCACATGGATGATATTGCTGGTGTACATATGTACATAGATAGGTGTAAATGTATTTATATATTTTTTGTCTCAATCTGTATATCTGTTGAATATATTTTCATAGATACTAGGTCTCCCTTGTACTTCCCTTTGTTTCAATGTGTTTGAGACCTCTGAAGCTAACGTCCTTTGTTTACTCGCATGGAGATATTTCAATATGATCAATTATTTATGGTAAATCTTTATGACATTTGGGATGAGAGTCCATTGTGTTTTAGATGGCACTGGATTTAATTCAAACTGGATGTCCTAGATGACTGCATGCTGTTGCTAGCATAGGATATTCGAGATGGAGAGTGAGAGTGTTTGCAGACGATACGGTTCTCTACGTGTCCAAGCGTTACCTCTTTCTACACAAGAAACTTTTCAATAGAATTGTTTACTTTGTGTTTAAGTGTTTCAAATGTACTTTTAGAGATCATTTTGCTACCTGAGCATTAATAAAGTTGTCTTTGCTTAAGGTAATAAATCCTTGTTGTGTGGTTCTTTTTTCTTGGATCAACGTACTCTTAAATGCACGCAGAAAGTTGTCCATAACAAAGACCTCTGAGTGTGTGTGTGTGTGTGTGTGTTTTAGTCAGTCGAGAATCTACACAACCATTCCTCGACGACAGACTTGGCAGGTGTATAGCTGTGGACCTGAGGAAGTGCAGATGGGCTCATATTGTTGCTAAAACATTTTAAATAGTTTTGCTGTGGCGCAGTACAATGGAATCAAAAACTACTGAGAAACACAACACCAGTGGAAACAACACACACAGCGCACTGCAGAAGGAGACTCGCCCAGTTATTTACACATACTGTATTAAGGTCGCTGAGTGGACTAGACAGGACACACTCGACATTGCAACATAGGTTTACCCTTTCGTTTTGCTAAATGGAGGCTATCTTTAGTACTAATCAGGTCCACCTTTCCATAAACAACACACCCACGCACAGGAGACTTGCCGAAGGCAATGTCTTGAAGGTACACGTTCAATAACCGTCGTTAACAAAAGTCTAATGAAATCCCTCACTTAAAAGCTCATTTGGGCACTTTGATTGACCACAGAACTACACGTTGCCTCTAGCCAATCCTGACCAGTCACGTTCTCACCAAACACATTACAAACAAGCACATTCTGAACGGGCACTGCACTAGTTTATTTAAACCGAAAAACTGGCTCTCCTCACAGCCATCTCAAAACAACACATCCCCCAGTCTGCCGATCTCACAGACATTAAGGGTGCGGCCATGATTGATTGAAGTTTGAATTCTCTAAAAGCTAAGGAAAGGTGGGTCAATGCTTCCTTTATAACCTCCTTTAGCTTATGATACACTGGACCATCCTTTACCAAAGGAGATGAGATATGACGCCCCACAATTCCTTGCAGCTGCAACATTTAAAGTGAGTCGCGCATCCGACCGTTCATGAACATTAACGATGATCGTAAAGTGACACAGATCATGTAAGGGATAAAAAGATAAGAGACATTTTTATCCAGATGATGTTTTATTCAACATATTTCATTCACTTAAGAATGCTTTGTGCAGTTGTACATTTGTATGTTTAAAACATTATGTGGAGGTTATATCTTACATTAATGTAACAATTAATTTCATACTAATAATGTTGATGTTGATTTCTGAGTGGACAGGAAGCTGATGGTTTCACTTTTCTTACTTGTAGCCTGGTAGTCTATATTGATTTTATTTCAATCCCAACCTTGTGGTGATTAGGATTATTTCACCGGTAAGAAGGCACAGGGGAAAGTTTTTTAGATGCGCTTTTTGGCGTCTATTTTCAGAACATTGTAGTTTCAACACGGCAGACCCACGTCATTAACCTCCGCCGGCTCATCGCATTTAATGACGTGGTCTAGTGGAAATGTGGTCGGATTGTCAGAGCAACGATTTCCCTAAGTCCTTTATGAATTCTCCTAACATCTTTCCTTAACCTCATGACGTTTTCCCCGGGGTTAAGGTAAAGTGGATAGTGAAAGGAGATAGGAGGGACAATTCGAACGCACCCTAAATACCATGTTACCTGTTCTCTTTGGCCAATCAGAAAGGAGCTTCAATCAGTGCCAGATTGACTCCAGGTGTAATTAATCTCACCTCCCCTGAAGTGAATGAGACTCAAGCAGTAAGATTAATACAATTTTAAAAAATACCAAACTTCACTTCTTAAGTCCAAACATATCAAAGAAAAATAAAACAAAAAATATTCAGTTTCCTTTCACTTCAAACAGGGAAAAAGTTTGATTTATAAATTATGTCAAGTCAATATAAGTACTTTTAGTTAAATAAATTATTTACATATTTTGACACAAGCATCGACTCTTGAGCTGATGATGTTCTAGGCCGAGAGGAAGGTGCACATTCCTCTCGGCCTAGAACATCAACAGCTATCAAAAATCATAATTTTTGCATTGTAGACCGTATGCTCATTAACACACTTAAAAAAGGTATGGATTCTCTGAGCAGCTCATTCAGTGACAGACTGCTCCACCTGCTGTTTGTTAATGAGCTACTGCAGGTAGTAATCTCAGACTGCGCTCTAAATACTCAGCGACCTCAGACAAACATCCAGCACACTACTAAACTTTTGTCATTGCACTACTTTCATTGCATTCTAAGACAAACACTTTGCAGATAGCACTGTTAGCAGAGTGTAGACACAGGAAATCAATCAATCAATCAATTTTTATTTGTATAGCATCAACTCATAACAAGTTTTATTTCAAGACACTTTACAAAAAGCGAGTAAAAGACCTTACTCTTTGTCTGTTAACATTACAAAAAAGCAGGTAAAAAGACCTTACTCATTGTTATGTTACAAAAAGCAGGTAAAAGACCTTACTCATTGTTATGTTACAAAGATCCGGCCTATCCATCATGAGCACTTTAGCAAAGCAGCAAAAGTTACAGTGGTAAGAAAAACTGCCTTATTAAAAGGCAGAAATCTTCGGCCGGATCCCCGGCTCATGACGAAACAGTCTTCACAGGACTAGACTGCACCGGGCTTGGAAGGGGATAGGGGGGGTTGTTCTGGCAAGCCGTCAACCGACGATCTTGAGGAGCCTAAGAGAGCTCAAGAGCTCCCAGGAAAGTAGGTGGTTAGTGACTGAGATTTACAGATAGATACATGCAGTAATATGATGTACTGTATATGCACACAGAGAGAGAGAGAGAGAGAGAGAGAGGAGCTCTCTCCTTATTGTATGTTTCAACAGACCTGTAGTACTGCTTAATATGTAAGTTATGTAACCTGAAACTTATTGTATGTTTCTTTTCAGGATAACTTTGTAATGTCTGCACAGGAGTTCAAATGAAATTTAACATTTTGGTTTTATCAGGTGCATTAAAGTAAAGTTTATTAATGTGCAATGTTCCTATCAGATTAACCCAGTACACGCTTTGGATTTCTTTATTTATCATCTTTCTCATCTTGTCATTTTCTGGACATTTTGTTTCCAGACATCAGGTTCAGGTTACTTTATTTATACCCGTAGCTAAATTAGGTTGCAGGTAGAGTCACTTAATTCAACACAGACAATATATAAAACATACAAAGTTCAAATGCACGGTACATCACTAAAAGTGCTGAGGTGCAAAAAGTGTGCAGGTTCCAATTGTACGATTCATAAAACAAGTTGATCTGTAAAAGTTACAGAGAACACCGGAATAAATAATAAATGAATAAAGAACCTCGAAGAAGCATGATAACAGCTTCCCAGCCTGCTATCTCTGTCCCTCCAAGACCTTCATGAAATTACAACAACCACATCAAACAGCCAAGAGGAAAAACATGATCCACACAGATACCCTACGACTTGTTCTGCTCTATACCGGCTGCTGGGAAAAAGCTGTTTCTTTAGCGCTTTATTCTGCACTTTGGAACTAAGAGTCTTCGTCCAGAGGGAAGGAGCTGAAACTCAACAATGCAGAGGATGGGACTCATCCTTTAAGACTGAGCTGATGATCCGCTCCAACTGCCTGGAGCTCTTGATTTTGATTTTACGTCAAATGTAGCAAAAAAAACAAACAACAAAAAACAGGAGGGCAAAGGTTTGACTTGTGGTAAATAAGTCTTCACCCAAAAATTCCAAGGCACACTGCTTTGTGAAGAGTAAAGAGCCTTTAATAAATGTGCCTATGGGGGCCCTGAAGGTCATCGGGAAAAACATTTTACTAAACCAAAAAAGAAACATATTTACCAAACGCAAAAAAAATCCACAAAACGCATTTTTTCAGAAACGCCTAAGCATTTTGTGAAAACTGAAAAACATCTCATGAAAGAAATATTTCATCAAATGCAAAAACAGTGTTTTATTGAATGTTTTATTTATCTTTTAAATAGTTTAGTCTTTCATGAAACATTTTTGCGTTTCTTTAAATATTTTTGCTCTCAGTGAAATGCTTTGCAGTTGTCCTTGTGTTTCATCTTACAAATCTTCATCCAGGCAAATCAAAATCAAGAGTCAGCTCCCACCACAGATCAGCAGTGAGTAAGTGTCACAGTTGTGGCTGAGAAGGTAGGTATCATAAAACAATAGTCATTGACAGGATTAGCAAATTCCACGTCAATATTTAACCTCAATATTTAAAAACTGCAAAATATAATTTTAAAAAAAGCGTCTTAAATAAACTCCTCAAAAAAGTTTGGAAACGTTATATCTGTCAATTATTTTTGCCCCTTTAATAATACTTATTGGTGTTCTATTATACATCGTTGGAAAGCCTGATTAGTCACCTTTACAACGAGGTATAACTTGTAAGAATCGTGCATTAGTGGAATGAGCAACACAGCTAAAGGTGTGGGTAATGTTTTTGCCCCTAATGTTCTTCTGTTGGTATTCACTCTTTTTCAGAGTTGCTTGTTGGATTGGATGATTGAACTCTCCCACAGTAATAAAGAAAAGACAAAACATATTGGCCATTTTTTAACTTCATTCATTCTACACTGTCAGGTACGATGGAGGATAGGGCCACATTAAAAATTATTATTTTTTTGAATTTCAAGAAGTCATAAATTTACGAGATTAAAGTCGAAAATCTACGAGAATAAAGTCGTTCGAGACCAGCCTACGCGAAAATGATGAAAGTAGAACTCTTAAAGTCTTTAAAGTCTAAAAGAATAAAGTGGTTATTTTAGTCTATATCAGAAGAGCAGCAGCATCCTGTTCTCAAATGACAAACATGGAGCATCTTGTCCTAAAGGTTTCACTAATAAGGAAATAGGATACTTCCTTGTGTAGTCGGTAAAAACAGTTCAAGAGAAGTTTTCAGTTCTTCAACTTGCAAGACCTTGTTTATCTGTAAAATGATGAGCAGGACACAAACTGGCTCCGCACGAGACACTTTGTTGTAGTTTGAAAGGTTGACTCAACAGAAACACACAATCTGGACAGCAACAGGCACAAAGCAATAGTTATCTAACCTCTGAATTTAGCCAGGTCATAAGATCATGTTCTGATACACAAGACACACATACACGCACACTCTTTCCTGGTAATAGACCAGGTGTCCGCCCAAGAAACTTCTAGGACATGGTCTTTATATAGCACACATGTTGTAACTGCCCAGTGTGATGATTGCCAATAACGGGATGATTGGGATGCTATAAAAGAACTGCTCCGAGAGAAATAAACAGATCCTCAATTCACAAGCCATAGTCTCTGTCTGATTGTTCAAGAGCATTTACTCTTCTACAACTTTAACAAGGCAGACCGATAACAGACACAAATAGTTGTGTTGGGGCTTTACTTATGCAGATATGAAACTACACATGCTTTTGGCACATCTTCACATTGTCTTTAAAATATCAGAACCCTGAAAAGACACTGAAAGAAACTGAAGAAAGAACCACACTGACTGGGAGGAAGTTGTCTGCAGAGGAAAATACTTTTCATCATTTTGCGCATGCTGGTCCGAACTCGTTAATTTACGAGAATAAAGTCATAAATTTACAAGCTAATTTTTTATTTTTTTTAACATGGCCCCTAATCCTCCGTCGTAGTCAGGGACCTCATTAGCATGTGGAAGATCCATATAACGCAGCCACAACAGCTTGGCACCTCCTCCTCATGCTGGTCACCACATAGTATATATAGTCCAGTGACATAAGTCACGGCCTGATGAGGAGAGATACCTAACCAGGAGTGACATTACTTGTGACGTCGATGAGATGATGTAGCAGGACCCGAACAAAAGGTTGGATCCATAAAACAACTTATGCTATTTTCAATGCTATTGGACTGTAATTTGAATTCATAATTATAATTTTTGAGTTCAATTTTTGTGTATAACTTTTGGGTGATTTTAACTTTTGAGTTTCTTCAATATATTATTTTGTACTGATATAGAATATTTTTTTGGACGCCTGTATAAGAGGATTAAAAAGGGGTACACGAAGTACAGAGGACAACAGTGTTTTGTGGCTTTGAAGGAGTATTTTAAATGGTGAATGTGATGATCATTTAGTTTAAAAATTCATTTAAAAAAAGGATTTTAAGTTTTTTAAATTCAGTTTTATTAAGGGACAGAGGTGAGTTGTGTCTCATTGGGTTGTGTAAAGATTTGACAAGATGAGCAACAAGTGTGGTCAGTTAGCAGAATGGTATGGAGTGAAAATGTGGGGTGTGAGCACCCTCTAGTGGTGAAACACGGGTACAAGTCTTGACAGAGGAACCAAGTCAGGCATGCAATTTCATTTCCAACTTTTATTAAGTGCAAAAGGATATAAATGAAATCACAAACAGTTTGCCTGGATGAAGTTGATATTTTGACACTGTAAAGAATATTACAAACATGGAAAAGCCATCTGTGAAAAATCCCCGCACAGAGACACATAAATACTCACCTCGCTAAATCAATGAGAAGTTATTTTACTGAAAATGTCGCACCATGAGTCGATTCAAGCTTTAAAAACTTGGCACCCAGATAAACACATGTTGAGCATGTCACAGGTTACATACAGACGATACATGTCATCCTGCTACACAACCGCCTCGAAAAGCCTGCAGGTTTGCTTAGAAGGTGATTCCACTCATTTAGACCAGGGCCCTCGGTTCAATACTACAACACTACTTTGAAGACCGTGATGATTCAGCCGTTTCCTCTTACCTTTACAATCAGGTCTATGCCTGTAGAGATCTGTTCTGTTATTTTGTCATTTGAGCAGAAAGAAAACACTGAAGCCATTACAGCTGGTCTTGCAGCTGAAATTCATGTCCAAAGTACATTTAAGGGCCCGGATTAAAAATACTGGAATTCCCTTTTAAGCAACCAAGCTTTTCACTACTGTTTTCAAATTCACTTCACATACCTCACGACATTTTAAAACAGGAATGAATGGAGTGTTACAGTTCAAGACAGTAATTATACAGCATATCAACTTGATTTTGAAACTACTGATATTTAAAAAAAGAAGATATTTTCAAGTGTTTTGTTTTTTGACTGACACTCAACTGTCCTGTAGGCTGTATTGCTGACTGAGCCTGTCTCAGTAACATCTCCGCTCCTGTAAACAGAGTCCTCACATACTTTTGTCTTTCTGAATATCTACGAGCTGTACAGCATGTTCCTCTGTGTGTGACCTCAGACCAGCATGGAAGTCCACAAAACCTGTTTATAACTGACCATATATATATATTTTTTTTTTTTTAATGGGATAAAAACCTTTATCATTCGTCAGTAGTACAAAGACTTGTCTATAATTAGAATATGGCAGCCAGTCACAGTTGTTCCTCGGCCACATCATGTCAATCTGAATGTAAAAGGCGCCCATAAACAAGCAATATATCATGTAAGACACAGTATCTTTCATATCACCAGGATAATCAGTAAATACATGAATGAATGTTACATTTTCTAAACACTGGCAGACGAGCCTGTTTCTAAAATTACACTTAAAAGACAAAACTACATGCAAGAACTTTTTTTTTTTTTTTTACAAATTTCAAAAAGTGAATCCTTAAGATTGTTATATAAAAAAGGCAGTATTATACGTGATATCTTTCACTGATAATGCCAGGATCTACCTGCATATATGCAGCTTAGTGCATGGGACGTTCTGCATGTTGAGAGCAGAGGAGAAAACGAGAAAACGAGAGGCTGTGGCTGTAAACACTGGCCCAGTAGCCACAGCAGCATAGATTTGTTGGAAAAGTACAATTTGACGAGATCGACTTCCCATTTCAAGACATAAGAGAAAAGAGGCAGTTTGGGTTTGGTGTTCCAACAACTATGGAAAAGAAAAAGGTTAGAAACTTCTCGTCTCCTTGGCTCCACACTCTTTGTTTTTTTCCAACAGATTTCTACTTCTTCAAACTCATTAAAGGGAGATTCTGAACATTTGACACAAGCGTTAAGTTGAAAAATGTCTAGAGGCAGCTGTGGGAAATCAGTTATAAAAAATGTCCACCTCTACTGAAGACCAGTACAGTACTGCAACTCTGATTGGTAATGTCATATTATTATATAGACAGCCCTTCTTTTTTTTTTTTTTTTTTTTTTTCTACACATTGCTACATCTCTTTAAAGATATTTTTCCACCACTGAGTTCCTCTTCTTTTTAATAATTGCATAAAGTTACTTAATAAAAAACACTTGGAATATATCAAATTGCAATATTCACCAGCCACCACTAGGTGTCACTTATCTGTTAAAAACTACTATCAGAAAGATTAACAGTTTCAAACCTCACAAAATACAAAATACAGTTTACCAGCAACTGTAACCTTAAAGTCTTAGTTATACCCATCACCTAAATAAAATATCTTAATCTATATCTAAAGTGATTGATCCAAAATGAGATGTTTAGTCTATGTATCTAATGTTTACACTAAGAACATCTGACCCTGAATCAGCACCTTGACACCAGTATTAAGGCAGGACTGTCAACACATTTTAGTGTTTATGTCATCTTTACACTTTATATTAACTCCTACATCCCTCTCTATAAACCTTCTGTTTAGATTTCAAGAGCTGTGTTTAACAAAGTGTCGACCTGATGCCAAATCTAGACCCCAGGAAGTAAACAAAAACTCCATCTTTCTCATTTCCTTCCTTCCTTTTTTCTTTTCCTCTTTCACGTGTCTGTCAGACAAAACATTCCAGCGAGGGGATGTTGACTGAGACGAGACGTGTCATTCGAAAGGAGAAGTCAGGCTTTGTAAAGACTGGCACGATACAGCGTTCAGCCCAGTGGAACCCTGTCAACATGCCGGCCCTTTAAGGTCTAATGGAAATAAAGGGCGATACTGTCACAACTTGGGGACAAAGACCCCATTCACACTCTCAGTCATATTGATATTGAGTTCCCATTGAGGTGACTGGGCGGAAGGCTGAGGCTCAGATGGGGACTGAGGCCGAGGCTGAGAGCTGGCTGGAGGGAGGGGTCTGACAGCTCCCTACCGAGGTCGTTCAAATTGTCCCTGTGGTCAGAGGTCGCAGTGAGGTCGTTGAGGTTGGGTGTAGTATCGGGTGGAGCTGATGATGAGGTGTTGCTGCTGGCCACACGGCGGAACACAAAGTGGAAGGGAGTGGCCTGCGAGCGGCTGTGGAGCTCAGCCTTGATCTTCTGAGGGTGTGTGTCTGGCGCCAGCTGCTGGCTGCTGCCTTCCATCAGCAGAAACAAGCCGTAGTTCTCAGGATCGGACACTTTAAACTTATGAGCGCACAGCTGACAAACCTCCTCCACCGTGGCATACGGCCGGACCTGTAGGGTTTTGGCCGTACAGCCGCTGTCCAGCTCCTGCAGTGCCACCCTCAGGTAGTTCTGAAGAACAGTAACAAAAGAAATACAAATATTTTATCATTTTAGCTTCATCAGTCACTGAACATTATCTGTGTCTGGTAGCCTAAAACATGATGAAGACAAGGGGAAATTCTGTTTTTACACTCTGTAAGTCATGAACACACACATAGGCTGAAGTATACACACACATGCACAAACAGGATCCTCTGGACATGCACTAATGGAGAGATGTCAGAGTGACGGAGCTGCCCACAGCGGGCGCTCCTGAGCTGGTGGTGGATAGGGGGTTTGGTGCCTTGCTCAAGGGCACCTCAGCAGTGCTCAGGAAGTGATCTGGCACCTCTCCAGCTGCCAGACCAACTTCCATATTTGGTCCGCACCAGGACTTGAACCGGCGACCCTCCGGTTCCCAACATACAGACTGAGTTACTGCCACCCCTATACTGCCCCCCCTATACCAGTTAACTCATTCAGCCAAGGGGCTGTGGTAGCCTAGTGGTTAGTGTTCTGCTAAGACTGACTGTTTACCTGGAAGTCATCAAAAGATGGAGCAGATCGCTGCATGGTGCGTCGGCGGTGCCACTGGTGGAGTGTGTCTCTGGTTTCAGAGCTCAGGACTCTGGCTGCCTGCTCCTCCTGGAAGTTCTTGATCAGGGACATAGCTCCGTAGGCGCTGGTCAGGTAGTAGCCACCTGGAAATAAACAAACAGAAGTTTTTAATAATACGTGCATATTAGAAAAAAGACAAATACACCTAGCCTTTGTGTTTTTACTGTTACTGTTTTTAAGAAAGTTTACATCGTGGTTAGAGTGTTTTAAACAAACAGACCTTCTCCATGGAGCAGTGAGGGGTCCAGCAGCTCCATCATGTAAAGTATTTCATTGTCCAGCTGGGGCATGTCACACTGGGCCAACACATAGGTCAGCATGGGCAGGAAGTCATCAGCACCGTACAGACGACCTGAGAGGCAGAGAGAGCACAGACGTTAGGACCGAAGCTTTTAACTTCATCATTTGTGACTATTTTTACTACTTTACTTTTTTTTTTTCTTATAACCCAAAAGTGCTTCGATGTTCACCTGAATTGTCCTCCATGATGGTGTAGATAAGTTTGCAGACTCTCAGCAACATGGTGACCTTCTTCTCTGGGGAGTACAGCTTACTCATGGTGTGGAACTTGTGCTTAATCTTCTCTATGGCCACAGGGTCCGGGGGCAGCGTGTCGGCCACGCCCATTTCCTGCGGCTGCCTGGCCTTGGCCAAGGCCAGGTTCTCCTTTAGCTCCTGCCACTCACCGTTGCGCACCTGGAACTCCCGCAGGGCTGCGCTCACTATCGGTTTGAGGGGCTTCAGGACGCATTTGTGCATGGCCTTTTCCAGAACTTGGTCTAAGGACAAAACAAACAGTTTGTGTTCATTAATAATATTCATATCCGTGTTGAAATGTTGAGTTTTGACTTGTGTCAACATCAGAGAAATGTTTCTGTTTGTTACATGATTAAAACATTTTAACCCCTGTGGAGGGTTTTTCATGTATTCAGATATTTGGAAGACCCTTTGAAGATTCTGAAAATGACCTTCAGAATAGAGATTTGAAATGAAGACCCTCACAAATACTTGCTTTTTTTTAAAAAAAACCTTTGATCTGTGTCCTCTACATCTTTTGTTGGACCAATGAGAAACTTCTTTAAAGGCATATCAGGTAACTCATGCATGGCCGCTGCCTGAAGTAGGATTTAATAGAAACCCCAGTGTGTATGTTGCTGATGTTGAACAAACAAAAATAAAGCAGAGGAGGAACACGATGACTAACCAATCAAATATGCGACGCAGCAGAGGCAGCTGTACACAGAGCACTGCAAGACCACAGGACCTGAACTTTTATCTCCTGGACATGTACTGGAAGGAAATGCTCTGCCCCTCCTGTGTAAGTCTGATATCTGCAGGATGACTAAAAACAACCCTCAGATAACAGCCTGCTGGAGAAGGATGTAAATCTCTTCAACAATCCCACCTCTGACAACATGCACATTAGTCCAGTGTCTGTATATCTGTTGAAGTGTCATTAATCTATAGCCTGTTTGTCTATTTGTCCACATCACACCAAGGTTAACATCTCACTCCTGAACAGTGTTGTTTTGGATAATTGAGACAAAAGTTAATTAGTCAGGACTTCTAAAGCTGCTGAATCTGATTCTTTTTTTGCTCTTATGTTCCTAAGATCTGATTTTTTTATGACAGTGTGAACAGCACAAGTCACATGGAATCAGATCTTTTCATATCAGATTGGGGCCACTTTCACATGTGTATTCCCACAGCAGTCTCATGCAGGCCACATAAAAAGCAGTGTGAACAGCCAAACAAAAGCAACAAATCTGAGCAGAAAACGTCAGAACTGAGCATTAGGGCTTGCAGTGTGAATGCAGCCTAAGTTTCCTGGAAACTAGCACGGTTATATCCCGCCCTATCTTTCTGTTGTTGTAATCAGTCAAACCAAAGTGTTCAATATCCGCAATCTTTAAACATCAGAGTCCAAGACAGTCTTGTCCATGACTCTGTTGGTCTTGAACAGTAACCCAGATTGCAGAGCAGCCAGGGTGTGTATCCACAAACCTACAGTGTCAACACAACTTTTTACAAGCTCAGCTCGTGCAGTCTGACTAACACGAACCATGATATCATAATACAGACAGGATGGATGCAGAGAGGGGGGGCCAAACCACAGCACTGCTGAATAAGGAGCATGTGTGTGTGTGTGTGTGCCGTCTGTGTGTGTTTGTTGCTGATTTTCCTCCAAAAAAGGATGAAGTCAGCAGATTTTCAGCTGAGCACACTAGCAGACACAGATTTTACTTCTCCACCACAGTTGGCTGAAATTCAGCATCTGCCTTTCACATCAATCAGTCTCTTTCACAGAATGAGGAGTTGTTGATTTCTTTCACTTTTTTAAAATACTTTTTTACCATGTAGTTCCAGAGCTCAGAGTAGACTAATGTCTTTTTTTGTCAATAGAGTTTCATGTCTTTGAATACAGTGATGTAGAGGCTATTTCTGGTCCCCCCCCCACCCCAAGTATAAACCCCATTCCAGCGGGGTTGCACTTCCCCGCTGAAGTCATCTACTGAAGCAAAATGGTTTGATCCAACATTTGTAACCAAAACATCATAACACAGATCCCAGGCTCCTAAATGACACAAGACAACACACATTCCTGCTACCTACCTTTGCTAAACCTGAACAGGGCTTTCTCATTCCATCTTTCAAAGACTACAGACTGACTTACAGTGGCACTAAGTAGGGCACCAATCACAGCGAACTAGCATCAACACAATGAGTGATGTGTTTTAATTAAAGGTAAAGACTGGGTGGATTTGTTTTTTTACAAGCTTATTTTAGTATCCCAGGACTATACTTTCCCTAGCTTCATAATCACAAGTTATTTTGGAGGAAAAAACCAACCTGTCTGTTGGAAACAATGTATTCCTTTTGTTTGCATGTTCCCTGTGACAACCTGAATGTGTTACTGCCTACCTGTGGTTTACATGGGAAGTTAAGGCAAACCAAAAGCCCCAAAAACATTTACTCTACTTCCCCAAGTGACTTTGGTATAGGGCTGGGAATCTTTGGGTGTCTCACAATTCAATTAGATTTCGATTCAGAAACAATGTTTGATTCAAAACGATTCTGGATCCATGATTCAAGTCTATTTTTGAATAGTTCAGGATCTACTCCAGTCATCTGTGAGACTGTCTGAATTTCTTGCTGCTCCATTTGGCATTCTACTGAGATTTTTGGAAGTTATGAATCTATTTAATATCTCAGAAGATAAGAATCTCGATTTTTACATAAATAGATTTTTCCCCCCACCTCTACTTTGGTACATTAGTTGTTACATAAAAAAGTTATTTTCCAGCTAGATTCTTGGAAAACAGGTTCAGGGTAAAACCAAATAATTTACGTAAAGTCTCAGTGTGGTTACAACAGACACCAAGGCCTAAAAACAATCTTTTGCTGCATTTGAAGTGTATTTGATTTTCTTCTTCACAAAAAAATTAAAACAAATGAATTTTTAGGATTTGAAAGGAGTCATTTTCCCATACAGTGTGACTTGTACTACTGGCAGACGAACAGATAGATTTTGTTTGTCTTGTTTTTATTCCATCAGTTTGTGTTAAACTGTCCTATGTCTTTTTATTTGTTGTGTTCTTGTCCACTGTACTTCACTATATATATCATATATTGAGTTTGTGTATATCTGATATATTAATGTAAAGAGTTACAGATTAATTAACCTGTAGATAATACAGTCACTTTTTTTTTTTTTTAAGATTTATTTTTGGGCTTTTTGTGCCTTTATTTGAGAGATAGGACAGTGGATAGAGTTGGAAATCAGGGAGAGAGAGCGGGGAACGACATGCGGTAAAAGGAGCCACAGGCTGGATTTGAACCCAGGCTGCCAGCTTGGAGGATCGCTGCCTCCATACATGGGGCACGTGTACTAACCACTGCGCCACCAGCGCCCCATAAACAGTCACTTTTAATCACTCTTTTGAAAGGCAGCTATTTCTTTAAGAAAGAGTAAGAACTGATTTGCTTTTTTCATTGTGAGGTTTCACTCTCATTACAAATACCTCTCTTAGAGCTTAATGACCACTAGACTCCCCACTGTTACAGTGATTAACAACAGGGAAGTCCGTGCCAAAATTCCCAACTCTGGGCCAGATTTACAGAAATTAAAATGACCCAGTTCAAAGTAGAGCAGTGTGTCTAACAGACCTGTAGGAGTGTGAGTGTGTTTTCCCTGTGGCCATTTGTTTTCCAAACTTCAGAGGAACAGCCACAAGTGGTGGCTGACCCTTCTGGACTTCTATGTCCTGTCCTGGCTTCAAAGAGAATTCACGCACTTAGCTTAAAGCATCACCTCTACATAACACAAAAGAGGGGTCAGGCTAATGCAGGGCAACTTATTGGTCAAGGACGGCCAAAGCAGACAACCAGACGCAAAAATATTCTCATACTTCCCACAAACAGGGCCTCTTCCCGCTTGATATAAACATCCTCCCACCCAACATCCTCCCTGTTGTCCTTGACAGTAGTACAAGGAAATGTTATCATTGAAGTTGTATCCCTCAGTCACTTATACCCTTTTTAATATCGTCCCTGGTCTCTGATGCTTTAACTCTTGATTTTGATGTCTAATGTTTGTTTTTAGCAATTTTAAGTTTGATGCCAAGGTGACCTCCTTCAATGCTAAACCAACCAATCATTCTTTTTTTAAACATCACGTTTGATTCCATTTCATATCCTGTGTTGAAAATAGGTTAAACCAAATGTGACACCAAGCATTTAACTCAAAGGCAGTGTGAGGTAGTTTCTTTCAAAAACACTTGGAAGTAGATTGTTTTACAGTATAAATATCTCAAACTTACAACCACACACTTCTAAAAGCACAAAGAGAGACATGTCAACAAGTGTGTCTCCTTAAAGTAAAAATAGACTCACGTTATGTGGAGGAGTGAATCTATCATGTCACTGAGAGAGCACTCCTTGTGATACACAGATTGCTGACTTCCTGCTACAATGATATACACCATAAAAATAACCCAAGTCCATATCTTTAGATCTCAAAAACAAGCAGGCTGAGGGACAAATGTTTACAAGTTAAAACTGGTTTATTGTCTTTCATAAATACAGATCGTGTTGTAGTGAATATTGTAGAACATAAATTGATAATTTGATGAAAAGGAAGAGTTCCACATTCTCAAAAGAACACCATATTGTCTCGTTGAGGGTTGCTGTGAGTACTGACACCAATGCTGTATTTTTATAATACTGCAGCATTTAAAGCTTACTATGCGGCTCTGAGAGAGTTTGTTTTGATCTGAAAATCTGCTTATAAACCCCTCTCTTAAAAGAACCCTCAGGCGTTCTTAAGGCGTCACAAGAGGACCCTTGCTATGTAATATTTTGTGCTTACATGTCTATATGTTCTGTATATTTGTTGTACTTACCTAGATGTTTTCTAATATCCACATTTGGATTCATTCCAGTTTCCTGGAGCAAGACAAGGTTGCTTAGAAAGTTAGAATCTCCAACTAATTTGCCATATTTTGATGTCCACGCCCATGGGTGGGACTTGTGTTAAATAACACCTGAACCTGTTTTTTTGTACAGCCCGGTCGGGCTCGAAAACTTAGTATCCTTAAAAGCACATAGCAAACTAAATCTATAACTACACTAACGCTGCCACTGGATCCACTGGTGATAAACATGCTCACTGCCTAAACAGCCTTTGTTTACATTTTCCACAGCACTGAATGTGCTGTAACGTGAAGTTTTTTTGGGGGGGCGGGGGGTTATGTGCTGTACTGCTAAACTGAGCTCACAGGCTGCTGGCTATGGCATCTTAATGGATGGCTGGATATCGATCTTATCTTCTGTGTAACTACTGAGAGAGTTCTGTCTGGTTTCTTTGAGCAACACATACTGACGAGGTTTACAACGAGCCTTTACTGAGGAGTGAGGCTTCTTCATTATGTATGCAAACGTTAAGCAAACCATCTTTTTCTGATATGTGAGTGGAAAGCTTTCACTTTAAGGCTAAAGTCTAAGACCTCTTCGCTAAAGAGCTCAACTAATGAGCACTCTGTGAAGCACTACGAATAAAGCTTCATGATGCTGGGTTGTCTTGGCTGTGGGATGAAAACAAGGAACTCTATTCTGCCCCTTACCACTCTCGCGGCTCCCCCCACCCTGTCTGAACATCATGAACCCAAATACACACATGGCTGGGTTTGCTGGCTGTGTTGCTGAGTGAGACAGGGACAACTTCCACAGATACAGCAACAACACCAAAAGCATCTCTTGTATTTGAAACCGTTTCTACTCTGAAAATGATTTTCTTTTTATTCTGAAGCTCTAAATTGTCTTCATTTGCTTAGGTTGCATTACTCTTCTTGTATTTAACACATGATTCCACTGAGGTGACCATACGGAGTCCCCAGCAGCTATCCCTTCATTATAGTTAATTTAAGCATGGCACATTACTTTAAAGACAGAGGACCCAAAGAAATGCAGAATTAAAGAAGATATGCAAATCAAGTGCCACAAGGGGCTTGCCTCAATCCTCTCCCTCTGATTGGAGCTTCGCTTTAAAGGACAGAGAGTTGTTTAGACTTCCATTCTACAACTTGGCAGACAGTCATGCATCTGGGCTTCTGAGTTTTCACGTAAAAAAACAGAAAGAAGCTTCCACAACAAAATATTGTGCAACTATTCCAAGAACTCAAACTGCAGCTCAGAACTCATCCCTTTGAAAAACAGGCCAAAAAAAAAAAGGAAGGGGGGGATGGGCAAACAGCACATGGGACCTATAAACATAAGAAATACTGCAGCCTTTAAAACGTCTCCTTTTTCCTTCAGGCATTGCAAAATTACTGGGAACACAGAGAACTTCAATCCTTGCATACGCCCCTGCTCTTTTGCTTTCTAAGCACAAATACTTTGTGATGAGCTCCCTCTTCCATGTGATTCTAGAGTGTAATAAATAAAAACATTTAATAAATGCTACTTTTTCTGAGTTGGCTTCTCTTAAATGTCAAGTGTTGTTGAGTTGTGATTGTTCACCGTATGTTTTTAAAAATGTATACTTCTCCCTACTTACATTTTTAGTCGAGGTGAGGAAAAAAATTGATTTATGTTCAAATCTAGATTCGTATCTTCTGAGATTTTAAATAGATTCATAACTTCCAAAAATCAATTTTCTTTTGGCTAATCAGTCACTCCCTGCTAAGTACTAAGGCTAGCTCTTTAACTGCCAAATGGAGCAGCAAGAAATGCAGCCAGTCTCACAGACTGGAGTAGATCCTGAAGTATGTACTAATTCAAAAATAGACTTTGAATCCATGGATCAATGAATCAAGAATTGTTTTGAATCGAAAATAGATTCTCAACCTTGTGACCCCAAGAATCGAAATCGAATCAAATTGTGAGACATCCCTAATTTTTAGAGTTGTTCATACATGTCTGCACTTTCCTTGTTTAAATCATTCTACCAATATCACTTCCTGTGGCCCTTAATTCTTTATTTTTTTTTAAATATTCAATTATAGCAAATCTCCAGAGCTCATCATGTCAAAGCTGTGTTCCTCAGATTGCAAACTATGAAATAAAAACAATAATAGAGGTATCAGAGACCGGGGTTTTCTGATGTTTGGTCTCTTTTAAGCATTAAGGTTCAAAAACACAGGGTCCTACATTATCCCTAATGCAGTGGGACAGTTTTATTCCACCTTCCATTTTTATAAACAAGGTGGCATTTTCCAAACTCCATCTAAACCAAATGAGACCTTCAAACATCCAGTTTACATTTCAACCTTCCAATTAGCCTCTTTACTGTGAACTACATTATCATCAGTGATGTGCACTGTTAATGACATTCTTTTTCACCACAAGATGGCATTGCCTCAAATACAATGTTCCAGTAAGTTTAGTATATCAATCGAACATTTAAACATGGCTAACCTCAGGGTGTTAAATAAAAGCCTTCCTGAAAGGTGTTAACATTGTATGATGACTTTTGATAGATGAGGATGAGGAACCGTTTTTGACTTCATAATTACAGCGCTCTGGTTCCGGGCCAGTGGAAACAGGTTGGTTCAACAGCAGCCTTCCTTCTGAGATAAAACCCTCTTTGTGCTCTCTGTTTACATGTTACTCTGTCCAAAGTCAAATGCAGCTACTGAAACTTGGCCTACATTATTCAGACAGCTGTTCCGGCAGGTGTGCGTGTGTGTGTGTGTGTGTGTGTGTGTGTGTGTGTGTGTCCATATGGGTGTGTTTGGCTTCACCCTTTCATGTTGCAGTCTATTGTTAATATATTAAATAAAAGGTGGCTATAAACGGTATCGGTAAAAGGAGAATGCAAATATTAGCACTGCATTGTAATAGACTGGCACAAAGTTTGAAAATGTGGGACTGATAAGATTCACCTGTTCCTCTTTTTGTTTCAAATGGATCCTGTCCTTAAAGCACGCACAGCAGCACACAAGTGAATAACGTTATCCTGAGGGTTGTGGCTTTACCAGGATGTATACACACACATTAACAAACATGCACACATCCAACTGCAAACACGTGAGGAGAAGTTTTTCCAATGTCCTCACTTCAAAAATAATGAAGTGAAACTGCTGTGTCGGCACTAAATATGCCTTTTTGTGACATAGCGTTTCCATTTAGAATGACATTTCTCCATTGAAACATCCCTCATTCACACTTCCTAAAAGTAATCACTACATTATTTGCAAAACCATGCAATACTGACTACCACCTCCCTTCAGGTCAAGGTCAGCAGGAGGTCAAGATGTGAAAAAGGTAACAAAACGTTGAGATGGAGCAATCCCGTCTTGTAAACAGTTTGGAAAACGTTGCTCACAGACACAATTACTATAATTAAAGCATCTAACTGGCGTCTTTTCCTGGACTGAAGCAACTTCTACATTTGCACTGCGCTACAGGACACTGTGCAGAGTAAGAGTACAAGCTGGAAGAAGTATTTCTTTAGGTACTCACCGATCTGGTCTTCAGGAATGAGGCTCTCAATTGGTGGCTCAAGCTCGGAGCTCTGTTGCAGGTAGCTCTTCATCTGAGTGATAAACTGGCGGAGAGTCTGCAGCAGCTCCAGTCCAGAGGCGTAGCCCTGCCAGGCCTGGGTGCCTGCTCCCTCGCCCATGTAGCTCAGGTAGTCCTGCACCAGGCAGCCGAAATACGTTCCTCTATCCCTTGACAATTCCACCACCTTGCGGATCGCCCTCTTCTCAGGCGTCAGCAGCGAGTTGAAAACGCCGCTCATCTTGCGCAGGTGCCCTTTCAGTGCTTTCTGCAAGACCAAAGCGCCCGCACTGGGGCGGCGCTTTGTGCGGTGGCCAGGTGGCACCATGGTAAGATCCTGGTCTTGGTCCTGGTCGCTCTCCAGGCTGACACCGTAGTCAGGCTCCTCTTCCTCCTCATCATCGTCATCATCGTCATCTTCCTCCATACTGCAGTAAGGTAGGTGGGATGGTGGGATGGAGAGGGGGAGATGGGTGTTGAAGTCGGCTATGGTTGGGGGGCTGGGGTCATGAAGAGGAGGAAGGAAAAAGGCTGAACACTGAGAAAAATCCAGAGAGTCAGAGGAATCGGTGGACAGGCTCATGTCACTCAACCGCTGACCACCACCGCTACATTCCTTGCCTTTTTCTTCTTCACCTCCTGTCAGCTCTGCCCTCTTTCGTGTTGTCAACTGGGAAGGGTCTGAAGGACTGCTAGAGTCCTGGTCTGGGGATTTGGAGGAGGTTTGTTGAGACAGCCTTGCCCTTAAGAGGGCCTTCTCAATAGTTTGTTCCTCGAGCGCCAAGTGGCACTGAGCATCCTCCTGGCTGGATGATGGTGAGGCTTTAGTCCGTCGAGGAGAGGAGGAGAGAGACGATAGAGAAATGGGCAGGGAGGGCCGGGGGATGGAGATAGGGGAGCTGATGCTGAGTCTCTTGGGTGGTGAGGAAGAGGGGCTGATGCTTAGAGAGGAGCCCAAACGAGAAAGAAGGCTGCCGCCCCTCTCCCTCTCCTCTGCCTTGTCCTTAGGGACTTTGATCCAGGAGATCTTCTCAGGCATGCTGCGTTGTCGGGGAGGAGGGCCTGAGCCTCGCTGTGCAAAGTGAGGTGGAGGTGGACGAGGAGGTGCTGACCGGGGAATGTTGTCTGCAGAACTTGGCTTTCGATTGCTGGTTTCACTGCTATCGTCCTTTACCTTCGTGTTTCTGCTGAGACTCTGCAAGTCGCTTTGACCTGACTGGTCACTGTCACTGTGCACTGAGCTGCAGACCTGAGGACATTGTTGGATTTCACTGTTGTTAGTTTCCAGGCTGTTGCCACCAGGCTCCTCTGTCTGTACTTTCTTAACTGTGCCAGAGGGATTTGAAGTAGTGCTGTGGTCTCCCTCCGGCTGGTGAACCTTTATGAAGAGGGGATTGATGAAGCAAAGAGCCCCGTTAGACTGACAACACTCAAGCTCAGATGGGGTACGAGTTTGAAGCTGAGGGCTCTCTGGGGAGGTTGTTATGGAGACTGGTCTCGGGGAAGGAGGCGGTGGTCTGCTGGGAGCAGCTATTGCTGCCGATGAGGCTGACACCTTTCTCCTGTGGCAAAACTGAGCATCCCAGAAACCTAGATGACACAGTGAGAGAAATATTCTTACTATACAGTCTATAGTGGGCAAAGTTTGATACATAATTTAGGCTCAACATTATGTCAAAGCCCTTGGAAGCCCTTCAGTATTCAGATAACTGATAAGCAAAACTGAGGCAAAGACTTCCTCTTCCATCAGATCGTACGCTCAGTGTTTATAGCTTCACTGGCAACTTGAAACACAATAATGGAGTTGGAGAGGAGAGAAGGGAAGACTCTTATAACCAGATTTGCATACAGCAGATATATTTTTTATTGAGAATTAAAAACAAAGCTAACTTGTTGTTTACTGATAGACAATGATATCCAGTCATTTTGGCCAAGGTGTTGTAGCTTTTTGCTTGGCATAGACTGTTATCCAAAACTGCTTCAAGTGACTGGCCACTAATCACCAGACTTCTTTCAACAACAAAAATGCCCTGCCTACGAGTTCTGCATTCACGGATATCTGGTTTTAGAGGAAAACCGGCTGAAGTACACATCCCTCTCTCTCTCTCCCAGACTTTATTATGCTGCAGATTCATACTGGTCAAAGCAATGACAACTGCTATCTATGTGAAGCATTACTGACAAACGGTTGCTCTGTGAATGTCAAATCACTGACTGTAGACAAAAGCTTGACTCTTTCAGCAAGGACATCAGCCAAATGTTTAGAGGTTTTTTTGTTGAACAACAATACAAGTTGCAACAATACTTTGTATAGATGACTATTTTACTTGAAAAAATTAAACAGTGCTTATTCACAGTAATGACAGCAAATTATACTCACAGAATATGATACCTCATGCTAAATTCAATGTATCCACTCGTCCAATCAACCAATCCGATTGCACTCCTGTTATAACGACTCGTCTCCAAAACAATCACTTAAAGCCACTTTGTTCTAAATCAACACTAATTGCTTTTGTTTTCTGTGAGTGTAAGTAGAAACCCTTTAAAGCAAATGAGAAAATAGGAAAATACTATCAAATCACTGTAACAAGTGATTGTTGAAGCTCCCAAGCCGTACCAGACAGAGCAAAACAAGACAGACCAGCACCAGCAGAAACAATAGCACATGAAGAATACTAGTACCAGACACAGGGCAGCTCCTTCACACGACTACATAACCAGATGGAAAGGGCAACAATACTCACTGTGATCCTGAGGCTCAGTAACACACAGGCAAACTGTTGAGAGTCCGAATTGTCAGAATTTTCTGACTTGTGGTGCTGCAGAGGACAGGTTGCTGTGTCTGCACAAGCTGGGACTCGACTGGCTTCTCTGGCTCACTCATGCTCAATCTGTGTTATGACTCACTCGTGCTAATGTGTGTGTGTGGGCGGGCTGTTAGCTCAGAATTCCCGCCTCCATCCCTCCCTTCCAGTTGAAGTTGCATGGTCTGACTCTCTGTCCCGATTGTTCTCCCTCTGACACACTGAGACACACAAAGGTCTCTTCTATTGAACTTTATCTTTACTCGATGTCTCTCTTTTCTTTTCATATTCTATCATTTTATTTAGGTGCATTAATTATCCCTTTTTTTATATTTCAGGATTAGATCCAAGTTTATGTGATTCTGTATAGTTAGAAAAACAATCAGGAATTATAGATAGCATTTCCGAATTGGTGGGATCATTTTGATGAACCACTTTATACACAGCATGTCCACACAAGTACAGCACAAAAACAAAAAGAAAAGCTGCTGTGAAATGTTTCGACACACTCACAAAAACACACACATACTGCACACCTATGACTGAGAACGGAGAGGAATGTGGTTTGACACGGCTAATGTCAGAAGAGGGAAAGTCAGGGCTAAATTGGGGGCAACTTGTTGAGAGATACAGCAGCTGAACTGTAGCCAAAAATAGAAAGAGTTGGGGAACAGACAGCCTAGCGATTTGGTCGCTCCTCATGTACAGAGCCTATAGTCCTCCAAACCAGTGAATCTGGTTCCAGTCTGACCTGTGGTTCCTTTCAAACACGTCATTCCCCACTCTCTCCTGAGTTTCCTACTCTATCCACTGTCCTGTCAAACAAAGGCAAAAAGCCAAAAACTCCCTTTGTTTCTTTAAGGGTTTAGAGTAATTACAGTCAGGGCTTACAAATGCAGTAGATTCAGGTTTGCTTTGACTGACACGTTCATTTTCTTCACAAAGTCCACCTGTGTTGCTGTAAATAGCCAACAGGAAAGAATGATAGAAAATATCTTGTTCAAAGGGCTGTTCATCTTTGCATGGTTTCATTAGAATCCTGCTGCCAGCATTCTTTACTGTTTTCAAAATTGTACCTTTCCTGGCTGAAATTTCCAGACATCACGATACATTTTGAGACCAAATTTTTATATTTGAGCTTCAGAGTTAGTAAAAATCCCCTAAAAAAACCTACATTTAACTTGTTATTTCCATCAGCCCACAATCCTTTGCTTAATCTGATGTGCAGGTTGATAGAAAACTCTGCAACTAAACCTTTGAATTAACATTAATACAATTTGAGCCTCGAACGACAAAAAATACAGCAATCAGCAGCAACCTATCAAGTAGAAGGACATGAGATATCAATGCGTTGGTATTTTGGTTATGAATATTTAGGGCTTCCCCAGTCTGACTCGCTTATATCAGGCCTTTGATAAACTCAAAGTAACTGCATCCAAATACTTAACTTAGTCAGTAGTGTACCTTTCTCATTCATTTCAGGTACCTGTACAGAAATCTATTAGAAGGGGGCGTCACTAGCACAGTGGTTAGTGCGCTCGCACCAAGCGGACGGCCCAGGTTTGAATCCGACCTGCGACTCCTTTTCCTGCATGTCATTCCCCACTAGGTCTCTCTCTGTTCCTGATTTCTGACTCTATCCTATCTCTCAAATAAAAGGCATTAAAGGCCCAACATTAAACCTTTAAAAAAAAAAGAAGAAATCTATAAGAACTTTTAGAACAAATTGTATGAAAGATAATGTGTACTGAGGACCTCTAAGGCCGTGTTTACACTAGACTTCTTTTTTCAACTGCCAGCACCTTTTTTACATACAAGCCTATGGGAAAATGAAAAAGGATGACGCCTTTTTAAAAAGCGGACACCTTTTCAAAAAGCGCTGTGCCCGACGCCTTTTTCAGTTGAATAATTTCAACTTTTCAGAAAAGCGCTGGGTGACGTCAAGCGCCTTTCTGACAGCTGACCAATCAGGACGAGTAGTAACCTACGTCCCTAGTTACCGGTGCCCAAAAAGATGTCATGCACCCAAAAACGGCAAACTTCCACCAGATATGTGTGCATTGTGTGTCCGCTCCGGTCTGTTACAGGTCCGTGCATCCTCATCCGTCAACACCCACCGGCTGCGTTCTCAGTCTGCAGCACGGAGAGCACAGCCGGACAGCTGGAGTATGAAGACACAGGAATTTCCGCGGTAATTTAACAGATTCACTTGCGACAGCACGAGATAATACGATGTTCATGGTATAAAACTCAATAAAAACTTATAAACACATAAACAAACACACAAACGGTCGTTTTTCTGAACCGTCAAAACGGAGGGTGTTATTCTGAAAATAAACCGGATGTTTTAATGTTGTATCGGTGTCTGACTTCCCGTCCCGCTTGTTCTTTTCTGCACCGCAGACTAGATCCTGTTGTTAAGGTTACAGAACACTCACACATCATCGCTCAAAAGGCGCTGAAGGCAGCGCTTTTTTCTGAAAAAAGAAGTCAAGTGTGAACACGGCTTAAGGTGTGAAAAAAAGAAAAGTTGGCAGACCACCATAATGTAAGAGTGCTGATGAATCATTTCAACGATTAAGGCACATTCATATTTCGCCGACAAAGCAGAAGGAGCAAATTAGGGTTAAGTGTCTTGCCCAAGGACACATCAGACATGTGGCTGCAGGAGCTGGGGATCAAACCACCAACCTTCTGGTTAAGAGACGACGATTCCACCAACTGAGCCACAGCCGACAGGAGGGCCTTCAAAAGGCATGACAAAAGATGACAGAATGTCTCCAGAGCCATACTGTCATTACAGGTGAGCCACACAACAGGTAACATAACACCGTGAGGACGTCAGAATTGCCGGTACATTCTTCTCATCTCAACCGGCCATTAATGTTTGCACGTACGTCAGAACGGCCTCTTAGAGCAACTATTCACTGCTGCTCAATTAACTTCATAGACACAAAACCCGCCATTGTGTCACCTCGCTAAACAGGAAGGCTCTTATGAATGAAAGATCAAGAGGGAGAGAGAGAGAGAGACGGACGAATACAGAAGAGGCAAGAATAGAACCATTTATGTTTGTAGATGGTTTGAGACCACATTAAAGACAAGGTTTCATCAGTTCTTTGTGTGTCTTCCGGTATATTTGAAAGGGTTTGTCACTCTGAGGGACACTGGAAGTCTGGTCGAGTCATTTCTGAGTACACATGATAGCTCAGATGAGTCAAAGGAACAGTATATGAATGCACAGAGATGTCACCCTGAGCGGGTTTAGAAAAGGGAAGTGCTGTGGATGATGAGTCCAACAACACCTACACATTTTTGAAACTTCTATTTTTGTCTCAGCCATGTAAGCATAACTTACAATAATGTCTGCTCTTTTTTTTTAAAGAAATAACAAAGATTAAATTATTGTGTTTCATAAAAATACTACACTCCTCTGAGACAGAGGTGTCAGTTTAAATGAATGAAAACGTCCACATTTTGTGCTAAAGGCTGTAAGCAGGCTCTACCTTTCACAACTGTGAGGGTGAAAAAAAATACTCCAGAGGAACCCAGCTATTGCCTGACTCCATGCCCAGCTGAGCAGTGCAGATCTGGGCCTGGAAGACGCTAGTGTCCCTTGGGGTGAGTCATTAAGCACTGGCATGCCAGTTAATGCTCAGAGCAGAGGGGAATGTGGTCGAGATGGGCTTTACGAGTGTCACGCCTCAGGAAAAAAACTAGTTTTTTACACACAACAGATGTGGGCCCAATGGAAAACATTCTACTTTTCTGAATCTGCAAGAAGCTGAGAGGAGAGCAAAAATATCTTTGCTCAACTGGAGATGTTTCCCTGCTGATGCAATGAGGTACATTTAAAATAAAAACAACTTACAATATCATACCTCTACACACTGACCTACTCAGTGGCCATTCTAGAGTCTGTTGGGGCCCCAGGCGAAAAATAATTGGGCGCCCTACAACCCGCCTTTATCACCATAATGTCTGCCATTTTCCTGACGCTTACTGTTTTCCTGTTTCTGTTTTCTCTCCTATAGACGGATAATTCCCCTTCATTTTTCTTGGTTGACTTTAATTGAGAAACTTCACAGCAATAATGCATGCAACACTTTGCAAGGCAACAAGAGTGAATGCTTTTAAATGGGGCCCCCTTAGGGAGGTTTCCTACTGTCATTGCAAAATTTGCACATTCTGGGCAGCTGCTGTGGTTTCAAGTTTGTGAGCCCTCAGGGGCCCCCTACTGGTCTGGGGTCCCAGCACATGCGGCCCCCATAGACCATCAACGTGGCCCTCAGGTACATTTTTATATATTAATTAATTGGAAGTATTAAGAAAACGTGACAAAATCTGCCATGAAAATCAGAAATATGTCCATAATAATATTTGATCACTGGTATATGTTGAGTTAAAATTGAGACATAATTGACTGTAATCTTTTTGTATGCTACAATTTGGCCCTCTGGCAGTGAGAATTAAATTCATTTGGCACTTGCTGTGACCAAAGTTGCCCATCCCTGGATTAGATGATCATCTTTTCTTGTGACACCTCCACAGTGACTTCGACCTACTTAACTTGATTTTGATTACATGTTTTTATACAAGATTGTCAGTTTGTAGATATATGTAAAATATTTTTTTCTGTTTTGATGTTTGTTGTCTTGTGATTATTATCTATTTTGTGTATAATCTGTTGCTTTCTACTGCAATCAAATCACTTGACGTCATCTTCATATCTCACCTTCAACCTGCCAAAGATTATTCCCATAATTGCATACTTGACCCCCAAATAGATATTCCAAAGCGAGAACAACAAACCTGCTCCAAGTTTAGCAACCTCCTCGAGATCAGCAGAAGTTCTGGCTGATGCAATGGCCTCTGGAAGCTTCAGTGTGAACGGCAGCACATCCCTAAGAAAGATTTCCAGTGAAAAAGGAGAAAGACTCGGTCAACAGAGAAAGAAGAACAGAGTAAAAGAGGGTAGGAGTTACTGAGAAACTAATCCTTAAAGTGTGTGAGTCACTGAGTTGGGCAAGAGGAGCGCGGCTGGGCCTGGGTGGTGTTGGCTGAACCATATTTTCAACCACACAGTCAGAAGGTAATATGCGCCTCCTGCTTTTCTCCTTCAAGGCTTTGACATGCTTTCAAACGTTCCTGTCAAGTAAACCTAAATGATCAAAGTCGGAAAATACACCTATTAGTTTAACTATGGAAGAATGCACAGAGAAGCTTTGTAGACAAAGGTGCTTTGCCGTCAATCTCTGAATGACCTCAATATGAAGTCAAAACAAATACCTGATAACAACCGATACCAAATCCTTGAAATGAGGATATGAAGCATTGACTTAATGTAATTATCAGTCATTCTCTTGTGATGAACTCACCTGCTGATGCAGCAAAAAGCGACCAGACGGAAGAGGTCTGCAAAGCTCAGGCCCGATCCCTCCAGAGAAAAAGCTGCAGGAGCAAAGAACAACATGATCAAGACACGACAAACTCCCTGAACTTTCACAGGACAAGTATTAAAAACACTACAATCTAAGATATTGAATCATGCTGACTACACAGCAAAACATCATGTTTATACTTGTTTCACTTGTGAAGGGAAAGAAGAAAAAGCTGACAAACAAGTACAATCACCAGGGCTCGCATATCTTTATAGTGTTTTAATTCACATGAACTCCCCAGAGATAACAGAGTCACATTGGAATCATAGATATTCAGAACAAATCAGCAAAAAGCATGACAGCAGGGGTAACTGCTCTCCTCATGTGGAGGCAAATTAAATTGTTGCTCTGTAACATCTGTGAGATCTCCTGCTTTAAAAGGAAGAGAACTTCTGCATGCATCTTGTCATCACAACACCTAACACACTTTACACACAATAAAAACAACAAGATAGATAGTCAGACTTCAAATCCATTTAACGTAAGAAGAAAGAACAAAATGGAATCTTGGCAGTAGGAAGTGCATTGAATTCAAAGTATAAAATGCTTAAATAGGGAGGAGGATGCTGTGAGAGCAGAACCATAAATGTGTCCGGTAAGTCCCACTGAAGCCCTTTTTTTCCGACTGCTTTTTCCATAATGTGCTGTAACTTAGCATAGGGGTCATCCTGTCTTTGTACATTCATATTGATTCTGCGATGGCGTAATATTGGTGTCCCAGTCAGTGAATTCATTGCGTATCAGCCACACAGGGGGAGCTCCACGTACACACACAGTCAGACATGCACGCACACACAGCACTGTGATCCCTGCTGGCTCCACTGAAACCGTCTCGTCTCTGTTGCTACATCTGAAGACGATACAGAGGTGGGATCATTTCGTCCCCCAACACGCCACCGCGACATTCAGATTGAAGGCGAAACTTCACAGGAGCGTAAAAAATAACGCCTTATTCAGGCAGCATTCTGAGTAGAGTTTAAGATTCTGTTAGCTTTGCAGTACACAGCTCAGTATTTAGTTCTAAACTGTGAACCTATACTATTTGAGGAACCAATTGAAAGTACAAGCAAAATTGTAGGACTACATTTTTTCTTGGCCGTGAATATTAGTCAAGTCAAACTGAATGGTAACTTTGGAGAGGATAGTTTCTGTTACTAACTTACTGTTACTTACTAAGGGAACGAATAGTCTGTCCTTGGTTCTTGTAGTTTTAGTCGTTTATATTTATGACTTGCATCAAGAGCTGACACCGTCCCCAAGATACCTGACTGTCTGGATGTGTGCTTTGCAAATCCTGTGGCATTGACTGCATGGCCAGATTACATGTGTAATCCCTCTAGTGTGTTCGAGGTCTCCTTCTAGTTGAACATGCCCAGAAAACCTTTAAAGGCAGGAGCACAAACAACCTTATTTGGCTCTTTTTGTTCTCTTGTGCAAATAAGAGGCGGCTCTCCTAAGAGCTCCTTCAGCATTTCTAAGCTTTTCACTCGGGTGAGGTAGACATGCATCAAAGGCAGGCAGGGAGTTGAACATGCAGCCGATGCAGTGACAACTGCAGCCTCTGAGGGGCCCGCTCTACTGAGTGAGTTTAAATTCCCGTAGAATAAAGGAGACTATAATTTAGGCCAGTGAACTGTGGAAGACATTATGTGCTTTAGTTTATGAAAAACTATTATCAGACAGGTCTAATTTTAGCATAAAGCCTGTTTTTATTGTCATTGTATTATTGCACTTGTGTATTGTTCTCTACAGGTGGTAGGAGAGACGTCACTGACTCTTCAGTCTGCGCCTTTAGCCATTAGTCAGCAGTAACGGGTAGAGGCAGAGAAGGCTGCCAGAGGCAATGATTCACGCGCATGAAACACTCTCACTTGGTAAGCATTTGGAAATTCCAGTTTGGAGCTGACAGAGACAAATGCCAGCACACACAGATACAACAGGGGGGGAAACTCTCAGAATAGTGAGAACTCACAGCGGGAGATTCACATTCAAACGAGTATTTGTATCAACAGACGAGTTTTAAAAGAAAATATTCAGAAGCAGCTTCACTCCATACAAGAAGATAAGACTGGTCGTTCACCATTTTTATATACAGTAAATGTCATCACACTTCACCAGCCCGCCCGCAATTCTTTTTTTTTTTTTTATATTACCTACTGCATTCACACATCGGCTCACCCTGACTCCACCAAATAGATGAATACAGGGCTGACAGGAAAAAGTCTGGGTTAATTCAGGGTGTAAAATATGCCGTTTGCAGCCCACATGGAAAGAGGACTGCTGAACAGAGCTGCTGCTGGCAGGTTTACTTACTGTACATGAAACCAGGTGTCTTCAGGTGGATCTAAATGTGTTGTTTAAAGAAGCCTGGGGTTGGTTTCAGTCCTGCCATATTGCATCAAGTCAGGAATAATTACATTTCTGATGTGTCTTTAAAGAAGGGGATAGACATGCTATTGGCTGCTGTTGGTAGTAAGGCAGACACCATCCAAGCTTTGACAGTGTCCATTGGTTTGGAGTTTCATGTCACTCCTATTTCCCTGTTTGCACTGATTGTCTAACAGAGCTGATTCTTTTGAAACAAATATATGCAATCCAACCCTATTTGAAGCTAATAAGAGGTTTTAAAAGAGGCAAATACAAACATGAAGGGGAAAGAAGAAACTGTTTGCCCAGGGACTGTTGGAGTTTCCATTCAACTTGCTAAAATAACAATTCATTGCATTTTGAAACCAACAGCTGCATGTGTTTATAATGTATTTAGACTGTAAGTGGGTCAAAAGGATTCAGTCCTATGTCATAATTGCAGGTTTCTGCACATGCTCGCGTGACTACTTCAAGAACTTAGAAAAAATCTAGGCTGCATATTTAAAGTAGCCCGGCAATTCCATTAAGAGACCTTTGCCAATTTTTATCCATGCCCAAAAATCACAGAGACCCCTGAGGGGTGGACACGGACATATTTCACAACAAAATATGTGCATATCACCTGTTACAGCCTGTTGACTTTTTTTCAACTCTCTAATAGCGCGTGTTGCTTGAGGGTGACCTTGAAACCTGATTGCTAGCTTAATTAAGTATAAGAAAAGAAAGACAGACAATACAAATGAAGTTTTCAGATACTTACTGTACTGACTCTCTTTGACAGGAAAGTCTTTGACAGGGACTTCAGAGTCTTTGTCCATGCGTACAGATATTACTTTCCTCTGCAGGCTAGTAGACTTCCTCACCACGAATGTCTGAAATTCAGAGGAAGAAGCATCCAGTCAGAATATTTACTTTTGTGTCTATCATTGGATACGCTGACTGATGGAGATAAGCTGACTTAACTGCCTTTTGTGAAGGATTTTAAATATGGCAAGGAATGTTAAACTACAGCCTGACCGATTAATGGACCTGCCGATAATATCAGCCGATATTAGCTAATTATTTTTTTCCACGGTTTATTTGGCAGGGAAAGATGCAGTATAGAACTAAACAACAATTTTACAATGCACTGCACCACAGCATTTATAGCTAATGCTAATTTCCAATGCCTGTCCCTGAAAAAGTCTTCAATATAAAATACATAACAAATATGATAAAAATATATAGAGAACATGCTTACAGAAAAAACTGATCTACACACTCACATATACAGTAAATAAAAAAGTGGTCCTAGGATCGATCCCTGTGGGATTCCTGTTTTAGATTTAAAAAAGGATGATTTTTTTATTTTTATTTCGACACATTGTTGACGGTTGGAGAGATAAGATTCAAACCATGCCTGGGATTTTTCTGAGAAATTGAATGTTTGGAGATGAGAATGCTATGGTTTACAGTATCGAATGCTTTCTTAAGGTCTAGGAAGACTGCCCCCACCAAATTCCCTTTGTCTTTATATAGTTTGAATTTTTCCATAAGGTAACAGTTAGCACTTTCTGTAGAAGATTTTGGTCTAATCCCAAATTGTAATGCGTGCAGATAGCTGTTTGTTTCCAGGTAGTTTGTTAGTTGTATTGCTACAGCCTTCTCCAAAACCTTTGATATAACAGGGAGGATTCTGATTGGCCGATAATTACCCACTTGGTTCCTTGCTCCTGATTTAAAGATAGGTGTCACTCTTACACTTTTCCATGCATCCGGGAAAATCCCATTGGCCATGGATATGTTGATCAAGTGGGTTAACGGTTCTGTCAATACATCACTCTGCTGTTTCTAGAATGGAACATCCAGGTTATAGAGATCTTTAGAGTGGGTGGCTACAATATTATCAATTATGTCAGCTAATTGCTTTTTGGTAACTGCTTGCAAATTGAACAAATGATCTCTGTCTATATCTGTAAATGTGTCAGTGACCCTGCCAGTTTCAGTAAAATTACTGAAAGTTCCCTGACTGACTTGATGAAATAATCGTTAAATGTGTGTGCAAGTTGTTCACTTTCAGAGATAATAAGGCTTTCAACTTTTTGGGGGTTTCCCCTGTGGTTTAATCAAGCTATTTATGTGTTTCCAAATTGCTGAAATGTTGCCTTTTGCATTTATCGTTTCAGTGTAGTTCATGGCTTTAGTGTAGTTTATAACTTTGTGTGTGCGCTTTTCATCTCTGTTTGTAAATCAAAGTTCACTCCCTTCTGGCAAAAGTCCGCTCCGGTGTACCCACGACCCACAGTTTAGTCCATTTCAGTTCAATGTTTAACAACGAAACAAAAACTCTGCTCCGGGTTTTACTGCGGACCTCAAAAACAAATAAGGAAATAAACTCAAAAGAAAACCAGCATATCTCTTCGCGGTGCAACAATCAAAAACACAAACAAACAAAAGGCACATCAGGTACTCACAGTACCAAAGTTTATAAAGTCAGTCAGTACGTCAGAGTCGGTCCTTGCACCGGTACAGGCATCTCCTGACTCTTACGAACAGCTGATCCGAACAGAGAAACACACAAATCCGACAGAGAACGACAGACCTCCAGCGACTAAGATGTCACACAAACGGCTATAACACCGACTTCAAAACACGCTCTATGCCGAGGTGACACTTCTCCTTCACTGACTTTCTTTCACTGTCTCTGTGCTTCAATCACCGGTGACTTGCACCTATACAAATGCCGTTCCTGGAGGTCGGATTCAGACTGCGCGGGGTACTGTGGCTGTTTTCCATTGGAGTGTAAGATGAATGTGGGTGGATGACAGAGGAAGCCATGAATGGAGGTGTGAGTTACTGGAAAGGGGTGTAGAAAGGGGATTCTGACTCTGCAGGCGCTACAATATATTTGGATTATTGCTTAGAAGAACACTGTCCCATGTCGCCCTTTTAAGTTCACTTTATAGCTTTATTAGATCCTGTTTAGGTATCACAATTTTATTTGACTTTGGCAAACTGAAATTAGTAAAATGTTTTCCTGTAAGTTTCCTGGAAGCTAAAATCATATTGTGATCTGACAATCCTGTTATGAGACTGTACGTCTTCACAATTGGTTCCTCCTGGTTTTGAAAATATTAGATCTATCTGAGACTGTGTTTATTTTGTAATTCTGGTGGGCCCTTTAATTACCTGACTAAACTCAAATTTAATCATGGAGCTTTTAAGTTTTGACCAGTCAATATTAAAATCTCCAAAAATCATCACCTCTGTTTTGTGGGAGATCATTTTGAGCAGTGTTTCTAATTTATCATAAAAGCCAGTGTCACATGCAGGAGAATTGTATAAAACTAAGATACATATGTGCATCTCTGAGGGTAGGTATACATTTAGTCCTTATCATTCCATTGATACATCATACTCAAACTCGATTTCTGTACATTTAGTACTTTATATAAATAAAAACACCTCCCCCTCTTCCTGTGGTTCTGTCTAAAACATACATACCCAGGTACTTCAATTATGGTGTGACTATCGGTATCAGATAATTTTATCTAATTAAAAATTATATATATTCAATAATAATAAAAAGCAGCTTTCCACTTACCGCGGTGGGTTGGCTCTGCAGTAAACGTGTGGCATGCTGGTGGCTGAGACCCAGCTGTAGCCACACAGCATGTGTGTGCACCAGTCTGTCCAGGACACTGAGCCTCCGATGGAGGGAGTCATAGCCCGAGTCTCTCGCTCCCGCCTGCCCTGCACCGATTCCAGCACGAGGGGAAGCCGGCAGGAAGAGACCCCCCACCTCTTCACCCAGCCTGAAAGTAAGAGGAAACAGATAAATACACTGAAGGGATTTTATAAAAGAACATTTTCACACAATGCCAGATTAATGTAGCATGACTGGATGACATTCATCCCTACTGCCAATAAATCTAATTTTTCAGAGCTATTTTTATGTCTTTTTGTCAGCAGAATTACAAAGAATCTACCTACCAACTTTAACAGCAACGTAGTAATGCTTTGGAAACAGACAGTAAAGCATTAATTTTCTCTCAAAATCTTAATATATGACATCTGGATTGTGTTTCTTCTTTGAAGCTGATGTTTTAAAGGTGTGTTACTGATAAAATGAAAGTGATTCTTAGACGTATCGGTACCCCTGAGCTTCAAATGACCGGCCAGAGGAGACATGTCTCTCTGAATCACTGACAAACTTTAAATGAGTTTATAAATTAACTGATAGACTTCTCTTATCTGTATTCTCTCTTTCCTCCTTTGAATAAACACTGATTTACACTTCATGTATGTTTGTTTGTACATGTTTCTAATTTGACTATACTCATCTTTCATAACCCTGTTCTTGGTTTTCAGTCACATTGCTTTACTTTATTGGAGCTGTACCTTCATAATTCCTTTCTTGTTTTTTGAATACTGTTTTGAATTTCAAATATTTTACAGCCCTCGGCTTAGCCTGCTTCTACTTTTGAATCAAGCACTTTATAATCTCTATTTTTTTTTTAAAGTTATTTTAATATTTCAAATATCTATACATTTACTCTTGGGTTATTAGGCCTTTACCATAATCATATTGTGTAAGTTTAAAGGAAGAATGTGCGACGTTTTGATCCAGGAGATCTCGCCCTTGAGCACCAGCAATAAACCAAAACAAACTGCTTTTTGACCATACCTCCGCTATTCTGAAGCCTTCGCTCTCCTGCAGCAGCACACCTCCAACCCCTCTCCACAAAGGAGTTATGAATTAGAACGCACCATAATTAAACACTATTAAGTTCAAGCGGAGGACAAATTGTCCTTTGCTCGAGCTGCAATTGCCTGTAGCCTTCATTGTTGTGTTAGCATGCTAATGTTAGCACACTTTGGTTAACTCAGCCTCATATTGCACATCGATTGACACAGAATAACCGAGATCTAAAGACACTTTCGTGAAATCTAAAAAAGCAGTGAGTAGGCTGTGTTATTCTTCTTTTCTCTAGTCCTTGACTAAAACAGCAAATACACAAGGCCGTCCCGTCCATGTAAACATGATGTAAACACGGCTCAGACAACAGTACAGCAAACGGGACTCACGCTTCTCAATCATTGTAGACAGTCATGAGTCAGAGATACGTTTACAAAGGGTAGACTGGATTTCTGCTGTATTTATGTGTAAAATGTTGCATTTTTTTCATTTAATGTATGTTTATATTTAAAAGTCACTGATTTAAATCATCGGTAAAAATAAATGTACTGGCCCAATATTACTGAATTGCTCTATAGTAAAAGCATTCAATAACTAATATTGTGTTGCACAAGCATCAACAAACTTAAAAAGAAGTAGACAGCACTAATATGATGAAAAGATGCTGATTCATGTGTTGACAGTTCATGACTTCAATTCAATGAATTCAATTACCAATTATTAACAGGTTAAGTAACTGGAACTAATGTTTCATACTGCTGGTCTGCCTCCCTCACACTTCCCTCACACTAAACCTGGACTTTATGGATTCTACAGAAATTTGGCGCTGAAGAGGAATTAATCAGCACAAATTTACAGTAAATACTCCATCCAAAGTGTGCTCATGCACGTACACATGTTACTGGCTTGTCTTGTGTCTTTCTTCTACAACATATTTTTTAAAAAGTTATTTTATCTTGATTTAAAAAACAACACACGCGTTGCTCCATTTCGTGCTTATCATAATAACTGACAATGCATGTTGGCCACTGATGTGTCTTTGGCTGGTCACCAAGTCACACAACATAAAAGACCTAGTAAGAGTGACCTCTGCTGGTAGTCATAGGTAACAGCAAGACCTTTAAATCAAAAGGTTGTACTTGCTCGTACATAAAAAGTGTGCGTGTTAGGGTTCAAAAATTGTGATCATCATTATTATTTGATTGATATTAAGATCACGATTATTAAAGATGACCATTCATTGATTTTTTCAAACATCTGGACCACATGCATTTATCAGACTTAAACACTCTTAACACTTTGACATTCTGAACTCTTTGAAAAACAAGCAATACAAGTGAAAAATATACATAAAAATAATGATATATGATAAATAAAAATAAATTCAACATGTTTGTGAGGTAGAGATGATGTACTCGTGGCCAAAATATAACAACACTTTCAAACCTTAACCGCACTTGATAAACCTGTTGCACAAAACAAACACAACACAGCATTGTAGGATGACAAATTTAATTGAAATTCGATTAATTTCCCTGCCCTAATGCATATGCACACACTCTTCCTTTCTCTGCACACACATGGTCAACAACATAAATTCTCACTCACCCGAGGAGAGGATCAGTCTTGTTGTCTCCTTCTGATTGTTCTGTCTTTTTCCCCATTTCCTTCTTCAGTGTGCCTATTTCCCAGGCAAATGAGTCAATCAGCTACAAGGAGACATAAAGAACAACGTGTTTATTTTATGGAAAACAGCAGCAGGTCACATACAAGTTCAATCAAACTAAAATATGAATTGATGGAGTCAGGTTTTTCTCAGCCTCTATTAGTGTTTTCAGTTTCTACTGCAGTATGTATTGCCTGTGTGTGTGTGTGTGTGTGTGTGTGTGTGTGTGTGTGTGTGTGTGTTTGTGTGGCTGCAACACAATGTACCCCGCAGCCTGACCACTTCCTATTGACCACACAGAGTTACTAAAGAGGAACACGGGGAGGAAACAATTCATAACAATTCAGTAAGTTGTAAAATCTCTACTGTACTGTATTAATGTTAGAGAAGTTACAAATGTAACTTGCAAGCAAAACCAACATTTCCAAATCAAATGTTTCATATGATCAAACACAAAACCTTTTCTGATGGCAGTAATTATTCATATTTTTGTTAATGTGGGCCCACAATACCGCTTCATGTTGTGTTTTAAGGAAGAATGTTGGAAGCAGGGAGACTAAATTGTCCTTTGCTTGAGTTGCAATTGCCTGTGGCCTGCACTGTTGTTCCAGTGCTCGAGTTTGAGGAGAGTCCCAGCTACCAATTAAAGTGTTTAAAGCTTCTAAGCTGAGCTTTAACTTTCTATCATCTGTATCATCTGCCTCTTAAAACACAGGGCCAAATTATGATGAATTAAGTTGAGCAGTGCAAGCTGTCAGGCGATTTTTATTGTGTTGTATTGATATAGCTCTTTTTCAAATGGTTACGTTAAATGAAGCTGTTGTTAGTGTTAATGTTTCAATGTGTGCAGTGATGTCACTGAAGCAAATATCATGAAACATTTAAGCGACAAAAAATATCCAGGAAACTCTCCATATAGGACTGATCAACTTTTAGCATTTAAAACAAAATGTCGAAGACAGCTCAGTGAACGTGTTTCATAATAAAAGATACTTAACCATCCTGTCTGCGTGCCTGGTTACTGAACTTGTTAATGAAGTGACAGTGCTGTGCGTCATGCATAGACGCGCACCACACCCCACTTGTGGAGATGCACTGATTGATTCTGCTGCTATGAGATCACAGCAGGTGTCTGATAAACTCAAAAGTACCTGCAACCCACCCGATAGTGATCAGAATTTGAAATGTACATTTTCAGAATAGATTGAAAAGGTGCAGGTACAGATACAGTAAAGCCATGCACATCTCCACCTCCTCAGGAAACCAGCCAAATTCACTTCGACCTGATTCTGTATGATATGAGATCTGATTACTTCTTGATTAAAACAAGCAGAGTTTTGTTTGCACTGTAAACAGGTACACCAGCAGTTACTCCTGAGTTGTATCAGTAGATCTAAGGAAGCTGCTTATCATGTTATAAACTGAAAACCAAATCATTAGGACTATAAGCTGAATGAAAATAAAGACCATTATAAAATCATTCTTCTTGTACATTTCCGTCTTAAGTTCTGGTATGCCTTATATTAAATGGGAATAGTCTGAGGTTGTTTCTTTTTCCTTGGATTATTCTGGTGGTGTCATTTGTTTCATTTCCCAGTTATCCGTCTAGTTGGGCAATGCATCTATTGAGTAACATCAGATCAGCTGCCTGAAATCTATTAGCTCAGCTGTTTAAGAGGAAATCAAACTGACTCATTGGATTTCGACGTTAATGGCCTCAATTTTTCAGAATGACTTAATCTCATTCTGAATAAAGACGGAGCTGCACTGGAAACCGGACATTTCTGCACTCAGGCACACCACAGCTGAGTTTGATAATGGCGCAGACAGTGCACACTGTTTTTGTTAATCAGTTCATTCACTGTTTTCCTCTTTGTTCTTCTCTGTTAGGTCAAACAAGAAAGGGCCAGGTAATGCTTGAAGAGGCAATTGACACAGCTTTAACACTCGTACACATTTTTCAAAGGTTACCTAAAGGTCACTTGATGCACATACAAAACATGTCAATAATATATTAAAGATGGAAACAAAAGAACATGATAAAAGGAGATACTGTGGTAGTATTGCAAGAGGTGTTGTTGAAATTCTTAAAAACCAAGCAGGAACCTCTGGTGTTGAGTTTCCACTCGAGGCTAGCTGCAAAAGCCTCAATGTCACGTACACATGTTTATTATAGCAGTAATAAACATGTTTAAAGCCAACAAATTTGGTATGGGGGGTGGCGGCTTCAAGGGCCCCTCTAGAAACCAATGGGTGACGTCCATGTTTTATACAGTTTATGATTGTAACTTAGCCAGAAACTTCAGGCTATATTTGGCAGGGTCACTGTGACCCACACAAAATGGCATACATTGGAACAGCATATCCAATATTGATATTACCAGGCTTCTGGTGTTGGAGCTTATTAGAGAAATTCCAAGGCATTTAAGGATGGGGAAGAATCAATTATCTGGACCAGTTAGCTTGCCCACTTCCATCACTGCAACACCTGTTGGTTTGCTGTGATAACTGGTCTCATATCTATCAAACCCAGGGCTGTCCAGGTCAAAACAAAATCAAACCCTTCAGGACTGAATCTAAAGTTAGAAGGAGGACATACTGGCTGCTGCATTGTTGTCAGAGAAGCCAGCACTTCAACATAGCATGTTTCCTGCATGTCTGATCATATAATAAGGTAATTTTATTATTACTTCATTTGACATCTTATATATTGCTCCTTTCCCTTTAACTTCACTTTATTGTCCGAGGGGACATTTAGTTTGCAGCGAGGTTAAAACCATAACACTTAAAGAGAACAGAGGCATGTAGTAATAATAGTATTCTATTTTAGAGTAGTAGCTCATTATATGTACATTAATGTGCAGTCACATTTTTACTCATAGTACCTTCAGAGCTATTTTTTTTTTTACTTGAGTGTTCGGTACATTGAGATTCTTGAACTTACTGATCCCTGTCTTCTATTTATAGTTTTCCTTCTACCCCACCTTCCTTCTGGTTTCCTCTCAGACCTAAATTATAGCAAGAGCAGATGTGTAGGAGGTATCATAAGGTGTTAAAAGTAGTGGTAAAAATGTATTCACAGAATGGCTTTTGTGACAAAGCATTTTAGAGGAAAATGTACTGAAGTGTGTTGATCCTTGATTTAAAAAAGTAAGTCTGCCCTTTACATAAAACTTTTGATAATCACAACATGATATTGAAATATTATTTTTACGTAACAAATCTCTCTTACTTTACCTAATGTGGTGTTTAGTATGATGTCTGACCTTTGCTCTTTGCTGTGAGGTGTGGTCACACTTCAGGGCCATGTGTGTTTAGGACAAGTCTATAATTATGACAGGCTGTAGATAAACAGCAAGAACAACTCTACACTATGTTCTGCAAGTGAACTTAACAGATACTGCATAAGGCAATATAATGCTTTGATACTTCATGTTTTGAATTCATACGGAGACCCCTGAGATCTGTCCAATGCTTGCTGTTTATACCATAATACTTTCTTTACTCCATGTGCTAGATTTGAATTTAAATGTATGCACCAATTTACAAAAGAACAGTGGCTTTTTAAGCAGTAAAGAGTTTCCATAGAAATGTTTTTTCCTTGGACAACACAAAGAGAATAACTTGGCCTGTTGACACTTTTTTAACCAGTGTCAAAAATCAAGACAACAGACAATGTGATGGTAAACTTTTGATACAACACCTTTGTAGTTTCTTAATTTTCACCTCTGATTTTGCATTATTTCCCATTTAGTGAAGCGATGAATGTGATCAGGTGGTGAAAAGGGAATATATTCAACGGTAAGCAGGAGAGACCGATCATAATGCAGTCTGCAGATGACAATTATTAGTGTAAAAACAGGAGGGTTAACAAGTATACATGGCAGCTATGCTTATAGCCTCGATAAGATTAAGCTCTCTTGCAACACAGGACAAAGTTTCTTTTACAAGAAAAAATATCAGATGAAGTGAGGTTGCACTGATTTGGGTTACATTAGATACCCTGTTGCCTGGTTAAAGGTCCTCTTAATGAAATCGTTGCTTTACAGTCTTGTGTTAAGATGTAAACAGTCAGATACTGTATGTGTGTGTGACTGATGGGAGAAGCAAAGGTAGCCCTAAAACACACTCAGAGTCACAGATATAAACAGACCTGCAGTACTGACTGAGGCTGAGCACCGGAGCTGAGGCGGGTTTCAAGCCTCCTGACAAGCTGCTTCACAGAGCACACCTGTCAATCATGTCAGCTACGTGCCTAACTATCGATAACACGTAGCGTTAATAAAAATCTAAACGGATGAGTTATAAAAAAAAGGGAGCCTGAGCTGGAAGAAGAGCTCATGCTTTTTTGGAAAGGAAAGGATTTTCAAAGCAGCTTGATTTGAATTCTAGGATGATTCATAAATCTATTTAGCCCCTGATGAGTTAATCGATCTTACAATCAGCGTCAGCAATTTGCAATAATCGTATCATAAATGTCAGTTTTTACAAGTGAGTTTGTACTCCTCAAACATGCCTGAGGCACTAATGAAAAAAAAAAGTTGAAAAAAAATGAATTTGAGTTGGTTAAGAGAAATTATATATTCCTTAAAATACCTCTGTTCAGCAAACAAGGAGATGCTGAGATTTAAGAAAACCAGCAGAGATGAAAAGGCTGGCAGGTAAACCACAGAGCTGCACTCAGCTCCACCTCTCTCTCCTCCTTCTCTGTAATCTTCTCCAGGAGCCTGTAACTGGACGTTTGGCTGCCCCCCACCCTCACTGTATTTTTTAGATCTGTGTGAAAACGGGTTTGCCCCACACACACATATACTTATTTGAGTGTTGTGTACCTTGAAGAAGCTGCCTCTCTTCTCCTGCTTGCAGGGCGGACTGATGGTGGACATGATGTCATGTGATGTGGTGCCTTCTCTGTCCGAGTCTCGGCCGAACTGTCTGTGAAGGAACGAGAAGATTAGAGCTACACATACAAAGAAACACAAAACGAGGAAGTTAATTTTGTCCACTCAAGATCAGTCTAAATGGAGATACATGAAGACAGAAGTGGTTTCAAAGGCGGCTCTGTTTCTCAGTCACACCGTTTTTTACGCCCATTTCAGGAAAGTACAGGCTACACCTCAACTGGCCTCAAATATGACACAAAATATTGCATCAAAAAATTCAAGATTTCTGAAACTTATCAAGAAGTGAGGACTTTAGCTAAAGCTTGATGACGTTAACTTGGTGAAAACAAAATCAAATTCAGCACTCTGTTTTTTCGTTGTTGCACAATCCAGACAAAATGTACGTTTCACAGCATGCGTTTTAAATGACTCACCCTAGCCTGTCACTTGTGTTTAAGCACTCCAATATACGAATCAGCCAAAAGGCTATTTTTCATCTGCAGTTCCATACCAGGCGAGGGTGACCTACAATACGTCACTTAGTGTCAAATCAACACTAGTTTGTTAAGTGGGACATTGTAGTTTGTCGTAATGAAGAAGTCTACATTTTCACTTTACAGAATGGATTTTATTTAATGGAAAAACCATAAGCTGGAGTCCCTTAATTTTAGTCCCCTTCCTCCCTTTTTTACATCATCACCCAGCTGATAGCACACTTTAAAAAACAGGCTTACTTGCCCTAACAAGAATGTTTCTTTTTTGTGTCTTTGATGGAGCTCTTACAGCCATTTCACTCAAAACAATACCAAAGCCTAGTCATTGTGGTTTATGCACTACAGAGAGGAATAACACATGTTCACATATCCACAGGCATGCTTGACCTAGATGTTGTGGATTTTGTTTCAGAGTTGATATGAGCCAGCTGTGTCAAGGCATGCAAACACTTCCCAGACCTCCCATTTAAGAAAGACACATGGGAATAAACCCCCTCAGCATCCATTTGTGGAGAAAAAATTCCTATCCATGCTGTCAGACACATCCACAACAATGCGGGGACGGGAGATTGTTGTGAAAGCATAAATCTTGGCGCTATTGTTAGACTGATTGGAGTGTTTGCCATTTAAAAAAAAAAAAAAGATTTATCCTTGGGCTTTGTGCCTCTATTAGAGAGACAGGACAGTGGATAGAGCCGGAAATCAGGGAGAGAGAGTAGGGAATGACATGCGGGAAAGGAGCCACAATTGGGGCCCGAACCCGGGACGCCGGCCCGGAGGAGCAACGCCTCCATACATGGGGCGCGCGCACAAACCACTGCGCCACCAGTGCCCCGAGTGTTTGCCATTTGACTTTGAGGAAATCTGCTTTACAAAACGTTTGCTGTTCACTTATTGTTGGAATGCTTTTGATCCCAGAGCCAGATATGTGCTCTGAGCATGTCCTATACACGTGCTGGCAGGTATTCACTTTCAGTTAGATCCAAATATGTATCGTATGCTCCATACTGAGCTGCAAGCTGTGTGTTTGAAAAGATGTAATCCAAAGTTCAAAAGAGATTCTGTCTCTAGACACCACAGAAAAGCAGAATCAAAAGCCTAGTCAAAGTCAGTTGTACATTTTGCCATTGTGTATAAAAGGTACATAGGTGGATTGGGGTTAGGGATGAGGGGGCAGTGTGTTTCTGGCAGCAGAGGTAGTAACCAACCTGTTACCAGGATGGCTGTGTTAATTAAACACTCGGGCAGCAATATTCTAGTGACAGGTAGTTGAAAGTGAAAAGCAGTTGGGTTAGGGTCTGGGTTTTTTAAATAGCATTAGTACAGCAACAAATCTAATTACTTTTGTGTTTTTTTTGGCATAAAAATATATTTTCACATGAAATAAAATGTTAAAATATTCATGACCACAGAACTTAACGCGTACTCCCTGAACAATGCGCCAGGGCCAAGATGATTCAATTCAATCCAATATCAGGTTGGCTTGCATCCTCAATTTGTTACTGCACATGGCTACTTTTTCTCATCAGTGAAGTCAAGCAGTCAGATAAATATGAACTCCCTTTTTTATTATTTAGGAAGTGCTTTAGAAATCAACATAAATGTCTATTGTAAACCAATAAATGATAAAGGTCCAGCCACTGCCAGAAAATCTACAAGCAATGTCACCATAGGCAATAATCAACTCTGTCACTGCATCGTTGGAGAATCTTCCACGTCTGCATTGCGATGCATAGTAAAAAGATAATTTTCAACATACCTACAAAGATGTAACTGCATGTCATAAAATGATCAAGTGATACCTCCTCTTAGCAGACATAACTGAACATTGTTGTGCTAACCCTTATTATTACTGCAATTAGTAATGCAATGGCAAAAGATAGAAGGGATTGGCATTTCAAGCCAAGATACTATTCGAATGTCAATGACCCATCAACTTTCAACTTTCATCTTTGGATAATTTTTGAAAGAATCTAACTGAAAGTGAATGGATTTGAGGGATGGCTGAGCTCACTAAGAGTCAGCGTCTGTAATATCTTTGACATACAGAAGTCAAGGGACAGCATGGCTCTCTATTTGAACACTCACTGATGATAAATGAATAAAAGGCAGCTTCATTAAATAAATAAAAATAGAAGTGCTGATCAAATGATTAAACACACTCAGCTGTAAGCACTTTAACAGTAGCTCTTAGCTACGTACCAGGCCTCAAGATTTTAGGCTAATGGGCACACTCACACTAGACCCAGTTGCCCCACAATTGCCCCCTCCCCTCCCCATTCCCTGCACTCACACTGCTCCAGGACTAGCCTGGCCTGAGCACGGTCACCTCTTGTACACAATGCTGTTAAACACTATGCACTGCTTTACATGATCATGAAGCTTAAACAGGTGGACTAAAAAAATAGAAATGTGGAGTCTGTGTCTGCACATTGGAGAAGAACAAAGAGAACAAGACAGCTACATAATGACCTTGTGGCTTACAGCCATAACACTGTGATTTCTTGATAATGGAGCTGGGGATCTTTAAGGCTATACTTCATGTCCGCGTTGTGTACCTGTGCATGAGCAACTATACTGTGCCGAAGCACACCTCTTCCAACTGTGCCAGAGCCAAAGAAGTGTACCATGCTTGAGCACGAAACATAGCACTCACACTAGTCAAACGAACTGGACTTTGAGGGTGAAAGCGTGCCTAGGCACAGTACAGATTGCCTTGTGTGAGAGCGCCTTCAGGAGAAAATGACTGGACTGGATTTCTATGTTTTGAACTGGCATGTGTGTGCATGTAAGATTGAGAAACAAATGGAGAAACAGGTTAATTTCCTGGAAAGGAAAAACAGAGCAACAGAAAGTGTGCGACCTTGCTGCTCTTTATCTCCTGTCTCTCTCACTGCCTTTCCCTCTTCCTCTTCACATCCCTAGTGGGGCTCTGTGGGGCCCACCCCCCCTTGTCAAAACAAAGAAGTGCTGTTAGCTTTTGCGGGTTGTTTTGCTCCGAGCACAACTTGTGTCTGTTCGCAAGTGTGACACCAAGATTGTGAGTGATTCACAGTCCTGGACTATGGTAAACAGGAAGGCCCCTGTGGTCTTCAGTCGAGGAAAAACAAACACTGTACTCCCAGTTGTCCAGTAATAAACAAAACAGCCCGAGTCCCAGCCCACTACACAGACACAAGTGAAACCATTTTTAAAGGGCTATTGGTTGTCTACAATTTCAATACAATCAAAGCACAGAATGTGGAAATGAAAAATGTCTCCTCACAGTAAAATATCGACTAGCAATGAAGGCGCAACCACGTCGTCAAACGAAGTATAGGGCTGGACCCGAATATTCGGCTTTTGGAATATTCGTTCGTCGGGTAGGCAATCAATTATTAATTTTGGGATTCGAATATTAATTTTTGTTTTTATTTTGGGTACTTGACATTCCTATCCTCACAGCGGTCAGTGAACGTCACACTTCAGTTCACCATGGCCGTTAAAGGGAAGACAAAATGCCGAAGACAGCTGTGTGGGAACACTTTAGATTAAGTGAAGACAAGACAAAGGCAGTGTGCCAAAGAAGCCATTTGCAACTGGCCTACCATGGTGGCACAACAAGCATGAAAAGTCACCTGAATGCAGCAAGTAGTTTGCTATGTTTTGACGGTGTAAAAAGCCGAGACCATACTAGCTTGCAAACTTAGCTTAGCCTTAACCTTTGCTTGGAAAATAGTTACGACTCGTTAAGTTAGGGTTGTAAAACATTATAGAGACTTACTGAGCCGCACCGAGACAAAGTTAAGACTGTGACCCCAAAACCAAGGTACCAAACAATCTGTAACAGTTTAACGCTGCTATAATGTTTTTTAAAAACGGCTGTGAGGCTTTTATTAACTTAACATGTTGCTGTTTGCCTCAGTCAGTGTGAACATAACTCACTGAAACTCGGATGTTTATTCACCTGCTGTGTCCATCTGTGCTTCACTTGCTTGCAACACTGTGCTCTCAGCAGTATGGGTCCAGTGTTTGAGGGAATGTAATGGTGCAGTATTTTGAAAGCTGGTGTTCAATCTGTTTTCCCTTATGTTTATAATCCTGGCTCTTAATTGCCTTTCCAAACTGGTTTGTGTTCATGTACAGAACACAAACCAGTTTCTGACCTTAACCTCGGGGACAGGAAGTTACTCACAGGGGTTGCCTTTTCAGAGAAAGAGAGGCAGCTGAGGGGGAGGGGTCAGAATATCAACATGACTTAACATAAGACACCTGCAAACTATTTACCCAGATTTTCATCACCTTCATTCTGGGTCAAGTTCTCTGATCGCCTTGTACAAACAGCAATCGTCCAGTAAAATCTGATTAACAGTGAGATGACAAAGGGGGTCTGTCAGGCTTTGTTTTTCTCTGGGTACTGAAGCAATGTGCATGAGGCTGTAGTATGAGTGAAATGGAGGTTTCAACAGTTAGCTGTTGAAATGGGATTAAAAAAAGTACACCCACCAAGCGCCAAAAGTGCGCCATCCACCATGGTCATTAAATGTTTGTTCCAAATATAGTTACCAAAATATGCAGTTTTCACCTCGTTTGGTGTAACTGCAGCTTCTTTCTCCTGCTTCTCTGCTGTCTGCATGTCAAGGCTTTGTGGGTGCAGGCTGGCACTCGGAGGAAACACACAATGCACACATATCTGGTGGAAGTTCAATGTGATGCCAACACACCCGCACAAACAGGAACACCGGACACCACCCCAATGGGCCATCAGCTACTCTGCCTACAGCTAGCTAGTGTTAGCATTGGTCAAACTAAATAGCTAGTATGTGGCAATATTTACAAGCAGTCACTAAAACTTCCTAATGATTAATTTCATTACTGCTGGTAAGAAATATGCTTGGCTGACTGATTCTTTCATCTGATTGCCAGTCTGGCCTGTGAGACAAAAAGGAAATTTCAGACCCTTGATGAAAACATAGAAGCAGAACAAGGAGAGTAGAAAGGAGAGTACATTATTGAAAGGATCTGCTGATACAAAACATAAAGCAAGTTGTTTATTCCTCTTCCTCTTCACAAGAGTGAAAGTAACAAATAAGCTGGATACCATTTTTCCTCATTCAAAGTCTTGCCTGCTGCCTTCAATCAAAAGTCCATGATGTGTTGTGAACTATAGAGCATAAGCTGGAAAAAGCAGTGTTGAAATGGACACTCCTGACCCAGTCGACATCCACCATTCCTGAGCACCTCTCTGCCGTCTGTAAAGGATTTCCTGTGGGTTGTGGTTAGACTGGTGGATTGAGGGATTTGGTGGCAACTATTTAGCTTATTTTTTTTTAAAGAGCCAATGTTTAGCTCTTTAAAAAAAGTGTGTGAAGTGTCACACATTTCCCCTTACACTGGCTGGGTGTGTCTATGATTTGCACTGCAGAGTTTTATTACGTGGAAAAACCAACCAAGCTGCAGAGAAATTGCACACATATCTCGATTGACAGTGAAGGCAGTTCCCTACAGCCGCAGCTATCATAGCATTGCCCTGCACATTACACACTGACTCACACCCTGGACTCCGAGCCAAAGCCTAAACCATGTCAATCAAAATACTGAACACAAAAAAAAACATACTTCGATGAAATAAGTCTAAATTAAGAATCAAACTCTTGATTGTTCTCACAATAAACTTTATGCACATCACACGTCGCTTCAACTGTGCATTTTAGAAATGGAACAATATGATGAGTCAATGATACCTTGAATAGGTTCTCTCAAAAAGAAGACAAAGCTTTCAAAATAAATCTCTGAATATACGCTGAACTCAGAAACATGGTCTACACAGCATAGCTTTAACATTACCAATGACCAACTCAATTATGCTCATCATAAGGAATGCAGGTTGGTGTATCTGTGCAGTTTAAAAGGTAAAGAAATAAAACTTTAATACTTGTCTTGCTGTGGTTGGACTGCTGCCAAGTCAGCCAGTTAAGCTGAGAGATAGGTCTAAAGACTACTAAATCCTCCAGTATCACAGAGTAGAGAGGAAAAGTGTAGCTCTTCATTTTTTCTACTACAACTTTAAACTGCCAGTAGAAGCATTTCCCTTACTATATTTCTTTGTGCCTTTAAACAAAGATCTGGGGAAATACCAGTTTTGTCATTTCAATCACAACAAGTAACTTCACACCTTGATTGATTTTTACATGTAAGTGTTTTTTAAGCACTGATACCTGAACATTTTCACAACACAGTATTCCAAAGCTGATGAGTCTTTTTTCAGTCAACTTCTCAAGTTATAGTGGAAAGAAAAATAATTTTAAGAGGAAGAAACCAGGCTCACGAAGACCAGCCATCCGACAAAAAGCCGGGTTTGCAAAATCAGATGGGGGGGGGGAGTCCATAGCAGCAGGCTGTCCCCAACAACAATCCGGAGGAACCTACGAGAGCTCTAAATAACAGCAAGCTAAAAGGAAAATCTCAAAAGATACTGCAGACGTTTTAATACCAGACTAAGTTCCTTTCTTCTGGAGGTCAGAGCCATTGGCAACATTTCTGTGATGTTGGGAAACATCCTGTGGCTAAAGGTTTTTTGGTTAAAAAAAAGGCCTATAGTAAAAAATGTAGGTCCTCTAAATTTGCCCAACATAGCACACTATGCATACTATCACCACTTTTGAAGGTACACTCTGTGGTAACATGCTTTGATAGATGACAGCAGACCTGGGTATTCTGTAGCACAAACTACAAGCTCATGGCTAGAGAGCTACACACTACTTTCTGAAAAATGCCTGACTCTTTGGGTTTAATAAGATGTTGGTTCTAAATCAACTTGTTTGATTTCTGGAAGTGACACTTTAGTTTGGGAACAGTATAGGCTACTACCTAAGGGCAAGCAAGTTTCTATAACAACAATTCTATGATTCACTTTATATTACAGTGTCTGCCATTGCATCGTTCCCATCTTCCATGTAGAGATTAACTTGAGTTAATTTATTTTAAAGCATGGCATCTAACCAGAGCATCTATCCTTCTACCCATGACCTAGAATGACTCATATACCTCCTTCCTCAACATATGGAAAGAGCTAAACTTACAAGAGATGGTGAAACAGCCCCCAACTCTGCAAAATCAAAGCACTCTTGAATTCCTGAACTGTGACTCAGGTTTGAGGAAGAAAACAGTACTAGTCTGAGTTGTCCCCAACCCTGAGCACTGAGCACATTAGCAGATTGTTGAGCAGATTGAAAAACCAGGGTCTTGGCCAGTATCAGGAAATACATTGGCTCTATTTTGTGTTTTCCTCCATGAAAACTAAACACTGAAAGGAGATATGCAACTTGTGAGTGACTTGTGGTCATAGGTAAGGTTACAGTGTGGGAACCCCGACAATGCCTGGCAGAAACTTTTAAACAGCAGTCTAATTACCAAGCAAACAATAGATGACACACCAATCTGTGAGCTGGAGGCATTCGGGGGCTACAGAAAGCCAAGCTTTCAGCCACCAGCTACAAAATTCCACTGCAGACAAGTGGATTTCTAGGCTGAGCTGAAATATCACACTACATCAACAGATGCTCCAGGCAAAACAAACCTTTGGGGATGAACTCTCTTTGTTAATGACATGACAATCTAGAGCTTCTTGTTATTGAGGATTGCCCTAGGATGCTAAACCATCTTCTTCTTAGTGTATTTTATTATTATTAACGGACAAAACGCCACCTTAGTTCAACTCAAAAGTTGTTCAGCCTATAGCCTAAGCCTATAGGTTATATCCCTGGTCACCAAAGTGGGGAGACACCAATCGGGGCCAGCCGATATTGGCAAATAAATATCTATATTAAGCTCTACATAGCCTACAGGTCTAAGAAAGATATCGGTCAATATATCAATATATGATTTTTTTTTCTCTCCTCACTATCGATATCAGCACCAAAACACTCAGATGTCTGCTGCTCTTCACACACAGGCAGATTCACATCCCTGTGTGTCTATGTAAGTTGTGTATGTCGACTCACGTGCTAAGGTCTATGAAAATGACTTAGGCCTATATTGTGTTTTTAGACTTTCTTCTTATAGGCTGCAAAGCTGTATAAAATATATTTGTTGTTTTCTTTTGTGCGTTTCTTCTGTGTTGCCGATATTTGGCGTGTGCTTAGCTGTGCGCTAAGTTTATATGCATTAACCACCTCCAGCGGCAGTGGGGGGTCCTCAGTAACCTGGGGTAGTGAGCTGAAAAGTTTGGGAACCCCTGTAGCCTAATATATGAGCAAATTGCTTGCATGATACAGGCAAGTCGTCCTGAATCGACATACTCATATTGAGGCTTCAGTACGATGCAATGTATCTACTCTTTTTAATGACCCTACAGTTGTGTTTTGATTTGATATCTATGCTACTAACGGTTGTGCCCTGGCCTGGTTTAATCTCCATGAAGGTTATGATGAACTATTACAGGCTGACATGCAGATTAAAATGTCAACCAATGGAAAAATAATAATTTCCCTGTTGTGTAAATTGTTGCGGGCGCTTCAATCACGTCTGATAAAACACTGACGTCGCAACAGGTGGCGATAAGTTGAAAAACACGTTTCGCAGGGTTCCTCTCTCATCGTCTAGCGTAGTAAATATTATTATTATTACCCTTTTCAAAAACAGAGAGCTGTTTGGAAGTTAACTAGCCATAGCCAACACAAAGGATATCCGTCTTACCTTTTCACGGAGGGATTTTTAATCCACTTTTGCCATGAGAAAACTCCGCTTCCGCGACGAGTTGCGGACAAAAGTTATTCCAATTATAGTTCCATGGCAAGTACCTTTCGTCATTTACATAATATGTGATGATAAAATGGACATTGCAAAACTTTTCACAGTGTAAAAACACTTAACTAACTCAGGACAGAGCCGGCTGCCTCCATGGTCCATAAGTATTAAGGAGACGTTGGCTGGCTGCGTTTTCTATAAAACATTCCACAAAGGGACTTCCGTTATATTTTTCAAAATAAAACAAATACATGTTGCACTATAAAAGCTTTTACTCCGAAATAACATGATTTCCAATTAATTAAAAAAAACGAATTAAGAAGTTGAATTTTATTTGCTCCTAGAGTAACAACTGTTATTCATTTATTTGTATTTGTTTAGTTCTCCAAACTGAGTCCAACACATTTTGCTGAGTCAACTCAACTAAACTGATACAAGCCTAATGCTCTACAACAGGGGTGGGCAACTGGCGGCCCGGGGGCCACATGCGGCCCCCATCAACCCTCAATGTGGCCCTCAGGTCAAAATCTGCCATGAAATCATGAAAACCAGAAATATGTCCATGATAACATTTGATCACTGGTATATGTTGAGTTAAATTTGAGACATAATTGACTGTAATTGTACTACAATTTGGCCCTCTGGCAGTGAGAATTAAATGAATGTGGCCCTTGCTGTGACCAAAGTTGCCCATCCCTGCTCTACAACCTAGGCAGGATATCCAGTGCAACATTTATGTGATGATAATTTATTGATAATTTATTATAATTATTCATGTATCATTAGGACATCCACTTTACTTTACAATTGCATCAAACATATGATTATTAGTGTAAATTAGAAAGAAAAAATAAAGTAGATAAAATAACACAAAATATGTTATGATCACATCATACTGGTTTGCAAAATACATTTGTCTGATATTCAACTTGTGTGCACTATTACAATTTACTGATACAATGTTACAACAACAAATAATAGTTAAGTCAGCAATGTTGTAAAAACCTGACATGATGTTTTTCCATAAATAAAATACATGTACATACTTCCTACTTTGTTGGCCTAAAATGCATTTTAGTGTGCTATTATTATGTCTTAATAGGTTCTAGGCTCATTTCTTCCACGAGACGTGCTATTATGTTCCTTTATTTTGAAGGTGACGGCGCATTACTTCCGCGGGTTTCGTAATTATCCCGACAACTTGACAACTCCGCCTCCTTCCCCTACAGCTCCGCAGAGGAACAAAAACAAACCCTGCTTTGACTTTCATATCACGTGTTCCAACTGGAAAAATGCTATAGGTCCCTGTCTAAAGAATCTGGTACCTCCACTTAAGAGCAATAACATCACACAGAGAAGCTATTTTAAAAAGGTGGAGTTAATAAAACATCTTAGGATCAAAGTGACGACAAAGACTCTTCCAGTGATACCAGAAGTTCAGTGCAATAATATTTCACTTGAATGGAAGGATAATTTCGTGGCTGAAAGCTTGTGAGTGGAGCCAGCAATTAATTGAGGACACCTTTGTGTTTGCTTTAAATGTTTTAATTCATTGTTTTAGTAAAATGAAAGGACAAACAGAAAATGTTGATTAAAGTGTATTGACTAATTAACCTTTAAACACAAAATAAAAACCCTGTTTAAAGGTTAATTAGCTTTATTATTACTTACCGGTTATCTCTGTTGTCAATCTTTAATCAACGTTTTGTATTGAACACTGGAGAGCAGTACTGAGCACAGATCAGGGGCAAAGAAGGTTCAACAAACCCTCAGTCTAAGGGCGTGGTCACACTGGTCATTTGTACCGTGCTGTACCCAAGCACGATTGCCCCCGCCCGCTGCGCCATTTCCACGCTGGCCGGCACGGCCCGCGGTCATACTGGCCAGGACTAACTGGGCTTAAGCACGATTACCTCTTGTACATAACATCGTAATACAACACATGCACACTTTATGTTATTATGAAGCGTGCTCAGTTTACAAACAGGCGGACGAGAGAGAGAGAAAAAGAGACGCGTAGTCGAGTCCGCGGCCGCACATCGGAGAACAACGTTAAACAACATTTAAAGCGAGTCGCGCATCCGACCGTTCACAAACTTTACGATGATCGGAAAGTGACACAGATCATGTAAGGGATAAAAAGATAAGAGACATTTTTATCCAGATGATGTTTTGTTCAACGTATTTCATTCACTTAAGAATGCTTTGTGCAGTTGTACATTTGTATGCTTACAACATTATGTATATCTTGCATAAATTTAACAATTGATTTCATACAATCAAATTTATTCTGATGTTGATTTCTGAGTGGACAGGAAGGTGATGGTTTGACTTTTGTTACTCGTAGCCTGATAGCCTATATTGCTTTTATTTCAATCCCAACCTTGTGGTAATTAGGATTATTTCACAGGTAAAAAGGCACAGGGGAAAGTTTTTTAGATGCACTTTTGCGCATTTATTTACGTCGCCTAGTGGAAATGTGGTCGGATTGTTAGAGCAACACCTTTCCCTAAGTCCTTTATGAATTCTCCTAACATCTTTCCTTAACCTCATGACGTTTTCCCCGGGGTTAAGGTAAAGTGGATAGTGAAATGGGGATAGGAGGGACAATTCAGATGCACCCTAACCCTGAGCTCTGAGGTGATTCACTCTCAGATAGGAAACTCTAGGTTTTTGTTTCCAGATCAGCAGATTTGAATTTGAAGTTAGATCAACACCGAGTAGGTCCAATCAGTGTTAGGCTTTAATTGACAGACATGAGTTGTCAATAGTGTATGTGGGAGCAGGAGTGAGGTGAGAGGGGAGTGGCTGAGACGCTTTCAGGCTCAATTTACTTAAAGGAAGACAGCAGAGATACCATTGATATTGGTAGATTTCCTGTGTTCTGGTTAATCCTCTGGTTAGCATGTACTAAATTGACACTGTTTATTTCAGAGTGAAAGTGATGTTGTCAAATAAAACTGCCCCAACAAGTAGCACTTACTGATTCAAGTGACAAGCCAATGCTCGAGTTAGGGTAATACTAATGACGGATTTGGGGAATAAAAGGAAGCCAGATACAGTACATGTCTTGATTGATAAACATGGACAGGAAACATTGCCCTGGTAAGCCTTGAAATCGGGGAGTTTGGTGGTCAGCAACATTACCCCAACAAGTAGCACTTACTGCATTCATATTCCAAATCAGCGCATGTGTTTGGGTAATGCTGGTGACATTCAGCCAGTCATGCAAAAACAAACACACATTCTCAATGCTGGAGATACGTCTGTTGCAAAGTCACAATCAAGACAACCCCAAAGAGAAGCACTTATGAACACAAGAATCATCAGTGTCTCCATTTGAGGAGATCTGAATGTGGTTTAATGTAGTACTGTCTTCATGTACAGTCTGTCTTATTTGCCATTGAAACCATCCCAACAAGTAGCACTTACCTAATTTAAAAATCAAGTACATGCCCAAGTCAGGTCAATATCCCAGGCACAAAATGCACAATTGCTTGCTAGCTTCTCCAGCTGTTTCTTCTGGCATCTTCTGTGTTGAGTCCCTGTTGCAGTAGAAGTTGTGACTGGTTCACATATTTGGCCATCTTTTATTCTCAAGGCAGCCATTTCAACCCAACTCCGCCTTCATTTTTAACAGGTTTCAATGGTCTTCATAATTGGTCATAGACAATTGCAATACCTGTACTTGGAGAAAAAGCCATCAACATGCAAGCAATTTGCATGCATGGAGGGCTAATCAGTGGGTCTGATGTAATTCTGATCCAGGCCTCCTTCAGCTGCAAAGTTTTCAAAAAATAAAAGCAACTTTAAGAACAATTTATGTAAAACTTTATTTTCTTTCCTTTAAAACAATCTTTATATCTAAGGGTTCTCTCTAAGTGCATCTCAGACTTCCTGAACATGCAGAGGTCAGTAAAACTACCCCAACAAAAAGCACTTACTGCATTTATACCAAAGTCAGTGTTTATGTTAGGGTAACAATACTGAGCAGATCGAAATATTGATGATCAAATTGTATGGCATTCAATTCCAGTAGATATAACCCAAGATGCCCGTCAATTTATTAGTTATGGAGTCAGACAATAGCATAGGTGTACAACTCATACTTGTTGAGAAACAATAACCAGCTCAGTGCGGACGTGTCCACTTTTCACCTCCAAGACAACCCCAAAGAGAAGCACTTATGAACACAAGAATCACCAGTGGCTCCATTTGAAGTTATCTGAGAGTGATTCTTCCCAAAAAATCTCTTGAAAATCATGCAGTTGATTTTGTCAAATAAAACTGCCCCAACAAGTAGCACTTACTGATTCAAGTGACAAGCCAATGCTCGAGTTAGGGTAATACTAATGACGGATTTGGGGAATAAAAGGAAGCCAGATACAGTACATGTCTTGATTGATAAACATGGACAGGAAACATTGCCCTGGTAAGCCTTGAAATCGGGGAGTTTGGTGGTCAGCAACATTACCCCAACAAGTAGCACTTACTGCATTCATATTCCAAATCAGCGCATGTGTTTGGGTAATGCTGGTGACATTCAGCCAGTCACGCAAAAACAAACACACATTCTCAATGCTGGAGATACGTCTGTTGCAAAGTCACAATCAAGACAACCCCAAAGAGAAGCACTTATGAACACAAGAATCATCAGTGTCTCCATTTGAGGAGATCTGAATGTGGTTTAATGTAGTACTGTCTTCATGTACAGTCTGTCTTATTTGCCATTGAAACCATCCCAACAAGTAGCACTTACCAAATTTAAAAGTCAAGTACATGCCCAAGTCAGGTCAATATCCCAGGCACAAAATGCACAATTGCTTGTTAGCTTCTCCAGCTGTTTCTTCTGGCATCTTCTGTGTTGAGTCCCTGTTGCAGTAGAAGTTGTGACTGGTTCACATATTTGGCCATCTTTTATTCTCAAGGCAGCCATTTCAACCCAACTCTGTCTTCATTTTTAACAGGTTTCAATGGTCTTGATAATTGGTCATAGACAATTGCAATACCTGTACTTGGAGAAAAAGCCATCAACATGCAAGCAATTTGCATGCATGGAGGGCTAATCAGTGGGTCTGATGTAATTCTGATCCAGGCCTCCTTCAGCTGCAAAGTTTTCAAAAAATAAAAGCAACTTTAAGAACAATTTATGTAAAACTTTATTTTCTTTCCTTTAAAACAATCTTTATATCTAAGGGTTCTCTCTAAGTGCATCTCAGACTTCCTGAACATGCAGAGGTCAGTAAAACTACCCCAACAAAAAGCACTTACTGCATTTATACCAAAGTTAGTGTTTATGTTAGGGTAACAATACTGAGCAGATCGAAATATTGATGATCAAATTGTATGGCATTCAATTCCAGTAGATATAACCCAAGATGCCCGTCAATTTATTAGTTATGGAGTCAGACAATATCATAGGTTGATGTACAACTCATACTTGTTGAGAAACAATAACCAGCTCAGTGCGGACGTGTCCACTTTTCACCTCCAAGACAACCCCAAAGAGAAGCACTTATGAACACAAGAATCACCAGTGGCTCCATTTGAAGTTATCTGAGAGTTATTCTTCTCAAAAAATCTCTTGAAAATCATGCAGTTGATTTTGTCAAATAAAACTGCCCCAACAAGTAGCACTTACTGATTCAAGTGACAAGCCAATGCTCGAGTTAGGGTAATACTAATGACGGATTTGGGGAATAAAAGGAAGCCAGATACAGTCAATGTCTTGATTGATAAACATGGACAGGAAACATTGCCCTGGTAAGCCTTGAAATCTGGGAGTTTGGTGGTCAGCAACATTACCCCAACAAGTAGCACTTACTGCATTCATATTCCAAATCAGCGCATGTGTTTGGGTAATGCTGGTGACATTCAGCCAGTCACGCAAAAACAAACAAACACCTTCAGCTGCAGCTTTTCTTTCCTTTAAAACAATCTTTATATCTGAGGGTTCTCTCTAAGTGCATCTCAGACTTCCTGAACATGCAGAGGTCAGTAAAACTACCCCAACAAAAAGCACTTACTGCATTTATACCAAAGTCAGTGTTTATGTTAGGGTAACAATACTGAGCAGATCGAAATATTGATGATCAAATTGTATGGCATTCAATTCCAGTAGATATAACCCAAGATGCCCGTCAATTTATTAGTTATGGAGTCAGACAATATCATAGGTTGATGTACAACTCATACTTAAAAGTGTTGTTGAGAAACAATAACCAGCTCAGTGCGGACGTGTCCACTTTTCACCTCCAAGACAACCCCAAAGCGAAGCACTTATGAACACAAGAATCACCAGTGGCTCCATTTGAAGTTATCTGAGAGTGATTCTTCCCAAAAAATCTCCTGAAAATCATGCAGTTGATTGTCAAATAAAACTACCCCAACAAGTAGCACTTACTGATTCAAGTGACAAGCCAATGCTCGAGTTAGGGTAATACTAATGACGGATTTGGGGAATAAAAGGAAGCCAGATACAGTACATGTCTTGATTGATAAACATGGACAGGAAACATTGCCCTGGTAAGCCTTGAAATCTGGGAGTTTGGTGGTCAGCAACATTACCCCAACAAGTAGCACTTACTGCATTCATATTCCAAATCAGCGCATGTGTTTGGGTAATGCTGGTGACATTCAGCCAGTCACGCAAAAACAAACACACATTCTCAATGCTGGAGATACGTCTGTTGCAAAGTCACAATCAAGACAACCCCAAAGAGAAGCACTTATGAACACAAGAATCATCAGTGTCTCCATTTGAGGAGATCTGAATGTGGTTTAATGTAGTACTGTCTTCATGTACAGTCTGTCTTATTTGCCATTGAAACCATCCCAACAAGTAGCACTTACCAAATTTAAAAGTCAAGTACATGCCCAAGTCAGGTCAATATCCCAGGCACAAAATGCACAATTGCTTGTTAGCTTCTCCAGCTGTTTCTTCTGGCATCTTCTGTGTTGAGTCCCTGTTGCAGTAGAAGTTGTGACTGGTTCACATATTTGGCCATCTTTTATTCTCAAGGCAGCCATTTCAACCCAACTCCGCCTTCATTTTTAACAGGTTTCAATGGTCTTGATAATTGGTCATAGACAATTGCAATACCTGTACTTGGAGAAAAAGCCATCAACATGCAAGCAATTTGCATGCATGGAGGGCTAATCAGTGGGTCTGATGTAATTCTGATCCAGGCCTCCTTCAGCTGCAAAGTTTTCAAAAAATAAAAGCAACTTTAAGAACAATTTATGTAAAACTTTATTTTCTTTCCTTTAAAACAATCTTTATATCTAAGGGTTCTCTCTAAGTGCATCTCAGACTTCCTGAACATGCAGAGGTCAGTAAAACTACCCCAACAAAAAGCACTTACTGCATTTATACCAAAGTTAGTGTTTATGTTAGGGTAACAATACTGAGCAGATCGAAATATTGATGATCAAATTGTATGGCATTCAATTCCAGTAGATATAACCCAAGATGCCCGTCAATTTATTAGTTATGGAGTCAGACAATAGCATAGGTGTACAACTCATACTTGTTGAGAAACAATAACCAGCTCAGTGCGGACGTGTCCACTTTTCACCTCCAAGACAACCCCAAAGAGAAGCACTTATGAACACAAGAATCACCAGTGGCTCCATTTGAAGTTATCTGAGAGTGATTCTTCCCAAAAAATCTCTTGAAAATCATGCAGTTGATTTTGTCAAATAAAACTGCCCCAACAAGTAGCACTTACTGATTCAAGTGACAAGCCAATGCTCGAGTTAGGGTAATACTAATGACGGATTTGGGGAATAAAAGGAAGCCAGATACAGTATATGTCTTGATTGATAAACATGGACAGGAAACATTGCCCTGGTAAGCTTTGAAATCTGGGAGTTTGGTGGTCAGCAACATTACCCCAACAAGTAGCACTTACTGCATTCATATTCCAAGTCAGTGTTTATGTTAGGGTAACAATACTGAGCAGATCGAAATATTGATGATCAAATTGTATGGCATTCAATTCCAGTAGATATAACCCAAGATGCCCGTCAATTTATTAGTTATGGAGTCAGACAATATCATAGGTTGATGTACAACTCATACTTAAAAGTGTTGTTGAGAAACAATAACCAGCTCAGTGCGGACGTGTCCACTTTTCACCTCCAAGACAACCCCAAAGCGAACATGCAAGTTGATGTACAACTCATACTTGTTGAGAAACAATACGTTTCCACTTTTCACCTCCAAGACAACCCCAAAGAGAAGCACTTATGAACACAAGAATCACCAGTGGCTCCATTTGAAGTTATCTGAGAGTGATTCTTCCCAAAAAATCTCTTGAAAATCATGCAGTTGATTGTCAAATAAAACTGCCCCAACAAGTAGCACTTACTGATTCAAGTGACAAGCCAATGCTCGAGTTAGGGTAATACTAATGACGGATTTGGGGAATAAAAGGAAGCCAGATACAGTACATGTCTTGATTGATAAACATGGACAGGAAACATTGCCCTGGTAAGCTTTGAAATCTGGGAGTTTGGTGGTCAGCAACATTACCCCAACAAGTAGCACTTACTGCATTCATATTCCAAATCAGCGCATGTGTTTGGGTAATGCTGGTGACATTCAGCCAGTCACAGATAGATAGATACTTTATTCATCCCCTTGGGGAAATTCAGGTTTCCAGTAGCTCACGTAGTCAGACAAATAAAACAAACCAAACAAACAAAAAATTGGACAAACAATAAAAGTCAATAAAAGTCAATAAAATAGTGAGCAATATTGCACATAATTAAAATTGTATATAAAAAAGAAGAGCCGGAGGTAGATATTAAATAAATAAGTATTGCACTATTGTCCATTGAGCGTATGTGTGTATGTGTGCATGTGAGGGGGGGCAGAGAGAGAGAGAGAGAATGGGAGAGAGTCACAATAAGCCCCTGCCCTCGACTGAGGTGTTGTGTAGTCTGATGGCTGTGGGGACAAAGGATGCTCTGTACCGCTCAGTCCTACAGCGCAGCGAGATGTGTCGTCTGCTGCGGCCGCTCCTCTGTTCTGCCAGTGTGAGGTGTAGAGGATGGCTGGCATTGTCCGTGATGGCCTGCAGTTTACTTTGTGTGCGTCTCTCCACCACCACCTTCAGCTGATCCAGACTCCTCCCGAGCACCGAAGCAGCCTTTTTGACCAGTTTGTCCAGCCGTCTGATGTTCTTGTCTGCTATGTTGCCTCCCCAGCAGACGGCAGCGTAGAAGAGGACACTCGCCACAACTGAGTGGTAAAACATCTGCAGCATTTCACTGCAGACATCGAAGGACCTGAGCCTCCTAAGGAAAAATAGTCGGCTCTGTCCCTTCCTGTAGAGGGCATCTGTGTTCACGGACCAGTCCAGTTTATTGTCTAGGTGCACCCCTAAGTATTTGTAGGTTTCCACAATCTCGATGTCATTCCCCTGGATGTTAACTGGGTTAGGTGGGGGCTTCGACCTGCGAAAGTCGACCACCATCTCCTTGGTTTTGGAGGTATTCAAAAGGAGACCGTTCTTCTCGCTCCAATCAGTGAAAGCTTTAACCAGATCCCTGTACTCCCCCTCCTGACCCTTCCTCACACACGCCACAATAGCTGTGTCGTCAGAGTATTTTTGAATGTGGCAGGACTCAGTGTTGTGTTTGAAGTCCGCTGTGTACAGAGTAAAGAGGAATGGAGCAAGAACAGTCCCCTGTGGAGCGCCTGTGTTGCTCACCACTGTTCCGGAGACACATTTCCCCAGTCGGACGAACTGTGGTCTTCCTGTCAGGTAATCCGTGATCCATGAGGTAAAGGAGGGCTCAACACCCATCTTTTCGAGCTTTCCTCTGAGTGCTGATGGTTGAATGGTGTTAAAAGCGCTCCAGAAGTCGAAGAACATAATCCTCATATAACCCCCCGGCTCATCCAAGTGAGAATAAGCCCGGTGGAGCAAGAAAAGGACAGCATCGTCCACTCCAATGTTTTGCTGGTAACCAAACTGTAGGGGGTCAAGTGCATGAACAGTCTGTGGTCTCAGGTGGCGGAGAACCAGCCTCTCCAGTGTCTTCATGATGTGCGATGTGAGGGCCACCGGTCTGTAGTCATTCAGCTCAGCCGGGCGCCCGGCCTTGGGTACCGGAACAAGACATGATGTTTTCCACAGAACCGGGACCCTCCCTGTCTGCAGGCTCAGATTGAAGATCCTCCGGAGGGGCTCAGCCAGTTGAGCTGCACAGACCTTTAACAGTCTCGGACAAACACCATCCGGGCCAGCAGCTTTCCCTGGGCGCAGCCTCCCTAGCTCGTTCCTCACCTCGTCTGCTGTGAAGGAGAGGGGGGGCCCAGGTGAGAGAGGAGGTGCAGCCACAGTGATGGGACTGCCACGGTGTTGGTGTAGGGGAGAAGGTGGGGGAGAAGGTGGAGGGGGGGAAACCGCAGCTAAAGCGATGGGGGAGGAGATGGGCAAGGCTGTGCTGGCAGGGGCAGGGTCGACACCAGCTGCCGTGTCAAACCTGTTTGACACGGCACCTGGCAGGAAACATTGCCCTGGTAAGCCTTGAAATCTGGGAGTTTGGTGGTCAGCAACATTACCCCAACAAGTAGCACTTACTGCATTCATATTCCAAATCAGCGCATGTGTTTGGGTAATGCTGGTGACAATTAGCCAGTCATGCAAAAACAAACACACATTCTCAATGCTGGAGATACGTCTGTTGCAAAGTCACAATCAAGACAACCCCAAAGAGAAGCACTTATGAACACAAGAATCATCAGTGTCTCCATTTGAGGAGATCTGAATGTGGTTTAATGTAGTACTGTCTTCATGTACAGTCTGTCTTATTTGCCATTGAAACCATCCCAACAAGTAGCACTTACCAAATTTAAAAGTCAAGTACATGCCCAAGTCAGGTCAATATCCCAGGCACAAAATGCACAATTGCTTGCTAGCTTCTCCAGCTGTTTCTTCTGGCATCTTCTGTGTTGAGTCCCTGTTGCAGTAGAAGTTGTGACTGGTTCACATATTTGGCCATCTTTTATTCTCAAGGCAGCCATTTCAACCCAACTCTGCCTTCATTTTTAACAGGTTTCAATGGTCTTGATAATTGGTCATAGACAATTGCAATAACCGTACTTGGAGAAAAAGCCATCAACATGCAAGCAATTTGCATGCATGGAGGGCTAATCAGTGGGTCTGATGTAATTCTGATCCAGGCCTCCTTCAGCTGCAAAGTTTTCAAAAAATAAAAGCAACTTTAAGAACAATTTATGTAAAACTTTATTTTCTTTCCTTTAAAACAATCTTTATATCTGAGGGTTCTCTCTAAGTGCATCTCAGACTTCCTGAACATGCAGAGGTCAGTAAAACTACCCCAACAAAAAGCACTTACTGCATTTATACCAAAGTTAGTGTTTATGTTAGGGTAACAATACTGAGCAGATCGAAATATTGATGATCAAATTGTATGGCATTCAATTCCAGTAGATATAACCCAAGATGCCCGTCAATTTATTAGTTATGGAGTCAGACAATATCATAGGTTGATGTACAACTCATACTTAAAAGTGTTGTTGAGAAACAATAACCAGCTCAGTGCGGACGTGTCCACTTTTCACCTCCAAGACAACCCCAAAGAGAAGCACTTATGAACACAAGAATCACCAGTGGCTCCATTTGAAGTTATCTGAGAGTGATTCTTCCCAAAAAATCTCTTGAAAATCATGCATTGATTTTGTCAAATAAAACTGCCCAAACAAGTAGCACTTACTGATTCAAGTGACAAGCCAATGCTCGAATTAGGGTAATACTAATGACGGATTTGGGGAATAAAAGGAAGCCAGATACAGTACATGTCTTGATTGATAAACATGGACAGGAAACATTGCCCTGGTAAGCCTTGAAATCTGGGAGTTTGGTGGTCAGCAACATTACCCCAACAAGTAGCACTTACTGCATTCATATTCCAAGTCAGCGCATGTGTTTGGGTAATGCTGGTGACATTCAGCCAGTCATGCAAAAACAAACACACATTCTCAATGCTGGAGATACGTCTGTTGCAAAGTCACAATCAAGACAACCCCAAAGAAAAGCACTTATGAACACAAGAATCATCAGTGTCTCCATTTGAGGAGATCTGAATGTGGTTTATTATAGTACTGTCTTCATGTATAGTCTGTCTCATTTGCCATTGAAACCGTCCCAACAAGTAGCACTTACCTAATTTAAAAGTCAAGTACATGCCCAAGTCAGGTCAATATCCCAGTCACAAAATGCACAATTGCTTGCTAGCTTCTCCAGCTGTTTCTTCTGGCATCTTCTGTGTTGAGTCCCTGTTGCAGTAGAAGTTGTGACTGGTTCACATATTTGGCCATCTTTTATTCTCAAGGCAGCCATTTCAACCCAACTCCGCCTTCATTTTTAACAGGTTTCAATGGTCTTGATAATTGGTCATAGACAATTGCAATACCTGTACTTGGAGAAAAAGCCATCAACATGCAAGCAATTTGCATGCATGGAGGGCTAATCAGTGGGTCTGATGTAATTCTGATCCAGGCCTCCTTCAGCTGCAAAGTTTTCAAAAAATAAAAGCAACTTTAAGAACAATTTATGTAAAACTTTATTTTCTTTCCTTTAAAACAATCTTTATATCTAAGGGTTCTCTCTAAGTGCATCTCAGACTTCCTGAACATGCAGAGGTCAGTAAAACTACCCCAACAAAAAGCACTTACTGCATTTATACCAAAGTTAGTGTTTATGTTAGGGTAACAATACTGAGCAGATCGAAATATTGATGATCAAATTGTATGGCATTCAATTCCAGTAGATATAACCCAAGATGCCCGTCAATTTATTAGTTATGGAGTCAGACAATAGCATAGGTGTACAACTCATACTTGTTGAGAAACAATAACCAGCTCAGTGCGGACGTGTCCACTTTTCACCTCCAAGACAACCCCAAAGAGAAGCACTTATGAACACAAGAATCACCAGTGGCTCCATTTGAAGTTATCTGAGAGTGATTCTTCCCAAAAAATCTCTTGAAAATCATGCAGTTGATTTTGTCAAATAAAACTGCCCCAACAAGTAGCACTTACTGATTCAAGTGACAAGCCAATGCTCGAGTTAGGGTAATACTAATGACGGATTTGGGGAATAAAAGGAAGCCAGATACAGTACATGTCTTGATTGATAAACATGGACAGGAAACATTGCCCTGGTAAGCCTTGAAATCGGGGAGTTTGGTGGTCAGCAACATTACCCCAACAAGTAGCACTTACTGCATTCATATTCCAAATCAGTGCATGTGTTTGGGTAATGCTGGTGACATTCAGCCAGTCACGCAAAAACAAACACACATTCTCAATGCTGGAGATACGTCTGTTGCAAAGTCACAATCAAGACAACCCCAAAGAGAAGCACTTATGAACACAAGAATCATCAGTGTCTCCATTTGAGGAGATCTGAATGTGGTTTAATGTAGTACTGTCTTCATGTACAGTCTGTCTCATTTGCCATTGAAACCATCCCAACAAGTAGCACTTACCAAATTTAAAAGTCAAGTACATGCCCAAGTCAGGTCAATATCCCAGGCACAAAATGCACAATTGCTTGTTAGCTTCTCCAGCTGTTTCTTCTGGCATCTTCTGTGTTGAGTCCCTGTTGCAGTAGAAGTTGTGACTGGTTCACATATTTGGCCATCTTTTATTCTCAAGGCAGCCATTTCAACCCAACTCCGCCTTCATTTTTAACAGGTTTCAATGGTCTTGATAATTGGTCATAGACAATTGCAATACCTGTACTTGGAGAAAAAGCCATCAACATGCAAGCAATTTGCATGCATGGAGGGCTAATCAGTGGGTCTGATGTAATTCTGATCCAGGCCTCCTTCAGCTGCAAAGTTTTCAAAAAATAAAAGCAACTTTAAGAACAATTTATGTAAAACTTTATTTTCTTTCCTTTAAAACAATCTTTATATCTAAGGGTTCTCTCTAAGTGCATCTCAGACTTCCTGAACATGCAGAGGTCAGTAAAACTACCCCAACAAAAAGCACTTACTGCATTTATACCAAAGTTAGTGTTTATGTTAGGGTAACAATACTGAGCAGATCGAAATATTGATGATCAAATTGTATGGCATTCAATTCCAGTAGATATAACCCAAGATGCCCGTCAATTTATTAGTTATGGAGTCAGACAATATCATAGGTTGATGTACAACTCATACTTGTTGAGAAACAATAACCAGCTCAGTGCGGACGTGTCCACTTTTCACCTCCAAGACAACCCCAAAGAGAAGCACTTATGAACACAAGAATCACCAGTGGCTCCATTTGAAGTTATCTGAGAGTTATTCTTCTCAAAAAATCTCTTGAAAATCATGCAGTTGATTTTGTCAAATAAAACTGCCCCAACAAGTAGCACTTACTGATTCAAGTGACAAGCCAATGCTCGAGTTAGGGTAATACTAATGACGGATTTGGGGAATAAAAGGAAGCCAGATACAGTCAATGTCTTGATTGATAAACATGGACAGGAAACATTGCCCTGGTAAGCCTTGAAATCTGGGAGTTTGGTGGTCAGCAACATTACCCCAACAAGTAGCACTTACTGCATTCATATTCCAAATCAACGCATGTGTTGGGGTAATGCTGGTGACATTCAGCCAGTCATGCAAAAACAAACAAACACCTTCAGCTGCAGCTTTTCTTTCCTTTAAAACAATCTTTATATCTGAGGGTTCTCTCTAAGTGCATCTCAGACTTCCTGAACATGCAGAGGTCAGTAAAACTACCCCAACAAAAAGCACTTACTGCATTTATACCAAAGTTAGTGTTTATGTTAGGGTAACAATACTGAGCAGATCGAAATATTGATGATCAAATTGTATGGCATTCAATTCCAGTAGATATAACCCAAGATGCCCGTCAATTTATTAGTTATGGAGTCAGACAATAGCATAGGTGTACAACTCATACTTGTTGAGAAACAATAACCAGCTCAGTGCGGACGTGTCCACTTTTCACCTCCAAGACAACCCCAAAGAGAAGCACTTATGAACACAAGAATCACCAGTGGCTCCATTTGAAGTTATCTGAGAGTGATTCTTCCCAAAAAATCTCTTGAAAATCATGCAGTTGATTTTGTCAAATAAAACTGCCCCAACAAGTAGCACTTACTGATTCAAGTGACAAGCCAATGCTCGAGTTAGGGTAATACTAATGACGGATTTGGGGAATAAAAGGAAGCCAGATACAGTACATGATTGATAAACATGGACAGGAAACATTGCCCTGGTAAGCCTTGAAATCTGGGAGTTTGGTGGTCAGCAACATTACCCCAACAAGTAGCACTTACTGCATTCATATTCCAAATCAGCGCATGTGTTTGGGTAATGCTGGTGACATTCAGCCAGTCATGCAAAAACAAACACACATTCTCAATGCTGGAGATACGTCTGTTGCAAAGTCACAATCAAGACAACCCCAAAGAGAAGCACTTATGAACACAAGAATCATCAGTGTCTCCATTTGAGGAGATCTGAATGTGGTTTAATGTAGTACTGTCTTCATGTACAGTCTGTCTTATTTGCCATTGAAACCGTCCCAACAAGTAGCACTTACCAAATTTAAAAGTCAAGTACATGCCCAAGTCAGGTCAATATCCCAGGCACAAAATGCACAATTGCTTGCTAGCTTCTCCAACTGTTTCTTCTGGCATCTTCTGTGTTGAGTCCCTGTTGCAGTAGAAGTTGTGACTGGTTCACATATTTGGCCATCTTTTATTCTCAAGGCAGCCATTTCAACCCAACTCCGCCTTCATTTTAAACAGGTTTCAATGGTCTTGATAATTGGTCATAGACAATTGCAATACCCGTACTTGGAGAAAAAGCCATCAACATGCAAGCAATTTGCATGCATGGAGGGCTAATCAGTGGGTCTGATGTAATTCTGATCCAGGCCTCCTTCAGCTGCAAAGTTTTCAAAAAATAAAAGCAACTTTAAGAACAATTTATGTAAAACTTTATTTTCTTTCCTTTAAAACAATCTTTATATCTAAGGGTTCTCTCTAAGTGCATCTCAGACTTCCTGAACATGCAGAGGTCAGTAAAACTACCCCAACAAAAAGCACTTACTGCATTTATACCAAAGTTAGTGTTTATGTTAGGGTAACAATACTGAGCAGATCGAAATATTGATGATCAAATTGTATGGCATTCAATTCCAGTAGATATAACCCAAGATGCCCGTCAATTTATTAGTTATGGAGTCAGACAATATCATAGGTTGATGTACAACTCATACTTGTTGAGAAACAATAACCAGCTCAGTGCGGACGTGTCCACTTTTCACATCCAAGACAACCCCAAAGAGAAGCACTTATGAACACAAGAATCACCAGTGGCTCCATTTGAAGTTATCTGAGAGTGATTCTTCCCAAAAAATCTCTTGAAAATCATGCAGTTGATTTTGTCAAATAAAACTGCCCCAACAAGTAGCACTTACTGATTCAAGTGACAAGCCAATGCTCGAGTTAGGGTAATACTAATGACGGATTTGGGGAATAAAAGGAAGCCAGATACAGTATATGTCTTGATTGATAAACATGGACAGGAAACATTGCCCTGGTAAGCTTTGAAATCTGGGAGTTTGGTGGTCAGCAACATTACCCCAACAAGTAGCACTTACTGCATTCATATTCCAAGTCAGCGCATGTGTTCGGGTAATGCTGGTGTCAAATTCAACCAGTCATGCAAAAACAAACACACATTCTTAATGCTGGCGATACGACTGTTGCAAAGTCACAATTAAGACAACCCCAAAGAGAATCACTTATGAACACAAGAATCATCAGTGTCTCCATTTGAGGAGATCTGAATAAGGTTTAATATAGTACTGTCTTCATTTACAGTCTGTCTTATTTGCCATTGAAACCATCCCAACAAGTAGCACTTACCTAATTTAAAAGTCAAGTACATGCCCAAGTCAGGTCAATATCCCAGGCACAAAATGCACAATTGCTTGCTAGCTTCTCCAGCTGTTTCTTCTGGCATCTTCTGTGTTGAGTCCCTGTTGCAGTAGAAGTTGTGACTGGTTCACATATTTGGCCATCTTTTATTCTCAAGGCAGCCATTTCAACCCAACTCCGCCTTCATTTTGAACAGGTTTCAATGGTCTTGATAATTGGTCATAGACAATTGCAATACCTGTACTTGGAGAAAAAGCCATCAACATGCAAGCAATTTGCATGCATGGAGGGCTAATCAGTGGGTCTGATGTAATTCTGATCCAGGCCTCCTTCAGCTGCAAAGTTTTCAAAAAATAAAAGCAACTTTAAGAACAATTTATGTAAAACTTTATTTTCTTTCCTTTAAAACAATCTTTATATCTAAGGGTTCTCTCTAAGTGCATCTCAGACTTCCTGAACATGCAGAGGTCAGTAAAACTACCCCAACAAAAAGCACTTACTGCATTTATACCAAAGTTAGTGTTTATGTTAGGGTAACAATACTGAGCAGATCGAAATATTGATGATCAAATTGTATGGCATTCAATTCCAGTAGATATAACCCAAGATGCCCGTCAATTTATTAGTTATGGAGTCAGACAATATCATAGGTTGATGTACAACTCATACTTGTTGAGAAACAATAACCAGCTCAGTGCGGACGTGTCCACTTTTCACCTCCAAGACAACCCCAAAGAGAAGCACTTATGAACACAAGAATCACCAGTGGCTCCATTTGAAGTTATCTGAGAGTTATTCTTCTCAAAAAATCTCTTGAAAATCATGCAGTTGATTTTGTCAAATAAAACTGCCCCAACAAGTAGCACTTACTGATTCAAGTGACAAGCCAATGCTCGAGTTAGGGTAATACTAATGACGGATTTGGGGAATAAAAGGAAGCCAGATACAGTCAATGTCTTGATTGATAAACATGGACAGGAAACATTGCCCTGGTAAGCCTTGAAATCTGGGAGTTTGGTGGTCAGCAACATTACCCCAACAAGTAGCACTTACTGCATTCATATTCCAAATCAGCGCATGTGTTTGGGTAATGCTGGTGACATTCCGCCAGTCATGCAAAAACAAACACACATTCTCAATGCTGGAGATACGTCTGTTGCAAAGTCACAATCAAGACAACCCCAAAGAGAAGCACTTATGAACACAAGAATCATCAGTGTCTCCATTTGAGGAGATCTGAATGTGGTTTAATATAGTACTGTCTTCATGTACAGTCTGTCTCATTTGCCATTGAAACCATCCCAACAAGTAGCACTTACCAAATTTAAAAGTCAAGTACATGCCCAAGTCAGGTCAATATCCCAGGCACAAAATGCACAATTGCTTGCTAGCTTCTCCAGCTGTTTCTTCTGGCATCTTCTGTGTTGAGTCCCTGTTGCAGTAGAAGTTGTGACTGGTTCACATATTTGGCCATCTTTTATTCTCAAGGCAGCCATTTCAACCCAACTCCGCCTTCATTTTTAACAGGTTTCAATGGTCTTGATAATTGGTCATAGACAATTGCAATACCTGTACTTGGAGAAAAAGCCATCAACATGCAAGCAATTTGCATGCATGGAGGGCTAATCAGTGGGTCTGATGTAATTCTGATCCAGGCCTCCTTCAGCTGCAAAGTTTTCAAAAAATAAAAGCAACTTTAAGAACAATTTATGTAAAACTTTATTTTCTTTCCTTTAAAACAATCTTTATATCTAAGGGTTCTCTCTAAGTGCATCTCAGACTTCCTGAACATGCAGAGGTCAGTAAAACTACCCCAACAAAAAGCACTTACTGCATTTATACCAAAGTCAGTGTTTATGTTAGGGTAACAATACTGAGCAGATCGAAATATTGATGATCAAATTGTATGGCATTCAATTCCAGTAGATATAACCCAAGATGCCCGTCAATTTATTAGTTATGGAGTCAGACAATATCATAGGTTGATGTACAACTCATACTTAAAAGTGTTGTTGAGAAACAATAACCAGCTCAGTGCGGACGTGTCCACTTTTCACCTCCAAGACAACCCCAAAGAGAAGCACTTATGAACACAAGAATCACCAGTGGCTCCATTTGAAGTTATCTGAGAGTGATTCTTCCCAAAAAATCTCTTGAAAATCATGCAGTTGATTTTGTCAAATAAAACTGCCCCAACAAGTAGCACTTACTGATTCAAGTGACAAGCCAATGCTCGAATTAGGGTAATACTAATGACGGATTTGGGGAATAAAAGGAAGCCAGATACAGTACATGTCTTGATTGATAAACATGGACAGGAAACATTGCCCTGGTAAGCCTTGAAATCTGGGAGTTTGGTGGTCAGCAACATTACCCAGACAAGTAGCACTTACTGCATTCATATTCCAAGTCAGCGCATGTGTTTGGGTAATGCTGGTGACATTCAGCCAGTCATGCAAAAACAAACACACATTCTCAATGCTGGAGATACGTCTGTTGCAAAGTCACAATCAAGACAACCCCAAAGAGAAGCACTTATGAACACAAGAATCATCAGTGTCTCCATTTGAGGAGATCTGAATGTGGTTTAATATAGTACTGTCTTCATGTACAGTCTGTCTCATTTGCCATTGAAACCATCCCAACAAGTAGCACTTACCAAATTTAAAAGTCAAGTACATGCCCAAGTCAGGTCAATATCCCAGGCACAAAATGCACAATTGCTTGCTAGCTTCTCCAGCTGTTTCTTCTGGCATCTTCTGTGTTGAGTCCCTGTTGCAGTAGAAGTTGTGACTGGTTCACATATTTGGCCATCTTTTATTCTCAAGGCAGCCATTTCAACCCAACTCCGCCTTCATTTTTACAGGTTTCAATGGTCTTGATAATTGGTCATAGACAATTGCAATACCCGTACTTGGAGAAAAAGCCATCAACATGCAAGCAATTTGCATGCATGGAGGGCTAATCAGTGGGTCTGATGTAATTCTGATCCAGGCCTCCTTCAGCTGCAAAGTTTTCAAAAATTAAAGCAACTTTAAGAACAATTTATGTAAAACGTTATTTTCTTTCATTTAAAACAATCTTTATATCTAAGGGTTCTCTCTAAGTGCATCTCAGACTTCCTGAACATGCAGAGGTCAGTAAAACTACCCCAACAAAAAGCACTTACTGCATTTATACCAAAGTTAGTGTTTATGTTAGGGTAACAATACTGAGCAGATCGAAATATTGATGATCAAATTGTATGGCGTTCAATTCCAGTAGATATAACCCAAGATGCCCGTCAATTTATTAGTTATGGAGTCAGACAATATCATAGGTTGATGTACAACTCATACTTAAAAGTGTTGTTGAGAAACAATAACCAGCTCAGTGCGGACGTGTCCACTTTTCACCTCCAAGACAACCCCAAAGAGAAGCACTTATGAACACAAGAATCACCAGTGGCTCCATTTGAAGTTATCTGAGAGTGATTCTTCCCAAAAAATCTCTTGAAAATCATGCAGTTGATTTTGTCAAATAAAACTGCCCCAACAAGTAGCACTTACTGATTCAAGTGACAAGCCAATGCTCGAGTTAGGGTAATACTAATGACGGATTTGGGGAATAAAAGGAAGCCAGATACAGTACATGTCTTGATTGATAAACATGGACAGGAAACATTGCCCTGGTAAGCCTTGAAATCGGGGAGTTTGGTGGTCAGCAACATTACCCCAACAAGTAGCACTTACTGCATTCATATTCCAAGTCAGCGCATGTGTTTGGGTAATGCTGGTGACATTCAGCCAGTCATGCAAAAACAAACACACATTCTCAATGCTGGAGATACGTCTGTTGCAAAGTCACAATCAAGACAACCCCAAAGAGAAGCACTTATGAACACAAGAATCATCAGTGTCTCCATTTGAGGAGATCTGAATGTGGTTTAATATAGTACTGTCTTCATGTACAGTCTGTCTCATTTGCCATTGAAACCATCCCAACAAGTAGCACTTACCAAATTTAAAAGTCAAGTACATGCCCAAGTCAGGTCAATATCCCAGGCACAAAATGCACAATTGCTTGCTAGCTTCTCCAGCTGTTTCTTCTGGCATCTTCTGTGTTGAGTCCCTGTTGCAGTAGAAGTTGTGACTGGTTCACATATTTGGCCATCTTTTATTCTCAAGGCAGCCATTTCAACCCAACTCCGCCTTCATTTTGAACAGGTTTCAATGGTCTTGATAATTGGTCATAGACAATTGCAATACCTGTACTTGGAGAAAAAGCCATCAACATGCAAGCAATTTGCATGCATGGAGGGCTAATCAGTGGGTCTGATGTAATTCTGATCCAGGCCTCCTTCAGCTGCAAAGTTTTCAAAAAATAAAAGCAACTTTAAGAACAATTTATGTAAAACTTTATTTTCTTTCCTTTAAAACAATCTTTATATCTAAGGGTTCTCTCTAAGTGCATCTCAGACTTCCTGAACATGCAGAGGTCAGTAAAACTACCCCAACAAAAAGCACTTACTGCATTTATACCAAAGTTAGTGTTTATGTTAGGGTAACAATACTGAGCAGATCGAAATATTGATGATCAAATTGTATGGCATTCAATTCCAGTAGATATAACCCAAGATGCCCGTCAATTTATTAGTTACGGAGTCAGACAATATCATAGGTTGATGTACAGCTCATACTTAAAAGTGTTGTTGAGAAACAATAACCAGCTCAGTGCGGACGTGTCCACTTTTCACCTCCAAGACAACCCCAAAGAGAAGCACTTATGAACACAAGAATCACCAGTGGCTCCATTTGAAGTTATCTGAGAGTGATTCTTCCCAAAAAATCTCTTGAAAATCATGCAGTTGATTTTGTCAAATAAAACTGCCCCAACAAGTAGCACTTACTGATTCAAGTGACAAGCCAATGCTCGAATTAGGGTAATACTAATGACGGATTTGGGGAATAAAAGGAAGCCAGATACAGTACATGTCTTGATTGATAAACATGGACAGGAAACATTGCCCTGGTAAGCCTTGAAATCTGGGAGTTTGGTGGTCAGCAACATTACCCAGACAAGTAGCACTTACTGCATTCATATTCCAAGTCAGCGCATGTGTTTGGGTAATGCTGGTGACATTCAGCCAGTCATGCAAAAACAAACACACATTCTCAATGCTGGAGATACGTCTGTTGCAAAGTCACAATCAAGACAACCCCAAAGAGAAGCACTTATGAACACAAGAATCATCAGTGTCTCCATTTGAGGAGATCTGAATGTGGTTTAATATAGTACTGTCTTCATGTACAGTCTGTCTCATTTGCCATTGAAACCATCCCAACAAGTAGCACTTACCAAATTTAAAAGTCAAGTACATGCCCAAGTCAGGTCAATATCCCAGGCACAAAATGCACAATTGCTTGCTAGCTTCTCCAGCTGTTTCTTCTGGCATCTTCTGTGTTGAGTCCCTGTTGCAGTAGAAGTTGTGACTGGTTCACATATTTGGCCATCTTTTATTCTCAAGGCAGCCATTTCAACCCAACTCCGCCTTCATTTTTACAGGTTTCAATGGTCTTGATAATTGGTCATAGACAATTGCAATACCCGTACTTGGAGAAAAAGCCATCAACATGCAAGCAATTTGCATGCATGGAGGGCTAATCAGTGGGTCTGATGTAATTCTGATCCAGGCCTCCTTCAGCTGCAAAGTTTTCAAAAATTAAAGCAACTTTAAGAACAATTTATGTAAAACGTTATTTTCTTTCATTTAAAACAATCTTTATATCTAAGGGTTCTCTCTAAGTGCATCTCAGACTTCCTGAACATGCAGAGGTCAGTAAAACTACCCCAACAAAAAGCACTTACTGCATTTATACCAAAGTTAGTGTTTATGTTAGGGTAACAATACTGAGCAGATCGAAATATTGATGATCAAATTGTATGGCATTCAATTCCAGTAGATATAACCCAAGATGCCCGTCAATTTATTAGTTATGGAGTCAGACAATATCATAGGTTGATGTACAACTCATACTTAAAAGTGTTGTTGAGAAACAATAACCAGCTCAGTGCGGACGTGTCCACTTTTCACCTCCAAGACAACCCCAAAGAGAAGCACTTATGAACACAAGAATCACCAGTGGCTCCATTTGAAGTTATCTGAGAGTGATTCTTCCCAAAAAAATCTCTTGAAAATCATGCAGTTGATTTTGTCAAATAAAACTGCCCCAACAAGTAACACTTACTGATTCAAGTTACAAGCCAATGCTCGAGTTAGGGTAATACTAATGACGGATTTGGGGAATAAAAGGAAGCCAGATACAGTACATGTCTTGATTGATAAACATGGACAGGAAACATTGCCCTGGTAAGCCTTGAAATCTGGGAGTTTGGCGGTCAGCAACATTTCCCCAACAAGTAGCACTTATTGCATTCATATTCCAAATCAGCGCATGTGTTTGGGTAATGCTGGTGACATTCAGCCAGTCATGCAAAAACAAACACACATTCTCAATGCTGGAGATACGTCTGTTGCAAAGTCACAATCAAGACAACCCCAAAGAGAAGCACTTATGAACACAAGAATCATCAGTGTCTCCATTTGAGGAGATCTGAATGTGGTTTAATATAGTACTGTCTTCATGTACAGTCTGTCTCATTTGCCATTGAAACCATCCCAACAAGTAGCACTTACCAAATTTAAAAGTCAAGTACATGCCCAAGTCAGGTCAATATCCCAGGCACAAAATGCACAATTGCTTGCTAGCTTCTCCAGCTGTTTCTTCTGGCATCTTCTGTGTTGAGTCCCTGTTGCAGTAGAAGTTGTGACTGGTTCACATATTTGGCCATCTTTTATTCTCAAGGCAGCCATTTCAACCCAACTCCGCCTTCATTTTGAACAGGTTTCAATGGTCTTGATAATTGGTCATAGACAATTGCAATACCTGTACTTGGAGAAAAAGCCATCAACATGCAAGCAATTTGCATGCATGGAGGGCTAATCAGTGGGTCTGATGTAATTCTGATCCAGGCCTCCTTCAGCTGCAAAGTTTTCAAAAAATAAAAGCAACTTTAAGAACAATTTATGTAAAACTTTATTTTCTTTCCTTTAAAACAATCTTTATATCTAAGGGTTCTCTCTAAGTGCATCTCAGACTTCCTGAACATGCAGAGGTCAGTAAAACTACCCCAACAAAAAGCACTTACTGCATTTATACCAAAGTTAGTGTTTATGTTAGGGTAACAATACTGAGCAGATCGAAATATTGATGATCAAATTGTATGGCATTCAATTCCAGTAGATATAACCCAAGATGCCCGTCAATTTATTAGTTACGGAGTCAGACAATATCATAGGTTGATGTACAACTCATACTTAAAAGTGTTGTTGAGAAACAATAACCAGCTCAGTGCGGACGTGTCCACTTTTCACCTCCAAGACAACCCCAAAGAGAAGCACTTATGAACACAAGAATCACCAGTGGCTCCATTTGAAGTTATCTGAGAGTGATTCTTCCCAAAAAATCTCTTGAAAATCATGCAGTTGATTTTGTCAAATAAAACTGCCCCAACAAGTAGCACTTACTGATTCAAGTGACAAGCCAATGCTCGAATTAGGGTAATACTAATGACGGATTTGGGGAATAAAAGGAAGCCAGATACAGTACATGTTTTGATTGATAAACATGGACAGGAAACATTGCCCTGGTAAGCCTTGAAATCGGGGAGTTTGGTGGTCAGCAACATTACCCCAACAAGTAGCACTTACTGCATTCATATTCCAAATCAGCGCATGTGTTTGGGTAATGCTGGTGACATTCAGCCAGTCATGCAAAAACAAACACACATTCTCAATGCTGGAGATACGTCTGTTGCAAAGTCACAATCAAGACAACCCCAAAGAGAAGCACTTATGAACACAAGAATCATCAGTGTCTCCATTTGAGGAGATCTGAATGTGGTTTAATATAGTACTGTCTGCATGTACAATCTGTCTCATTTGCCATAGAAACCATCCCAACAAGTAGCACTTACCTAATTTAAAAGTCAAGTACATGCCCAAGTCAGGTCAATATCCCAGGCACAAAATGCACAATTGCTTGCTAGCTTCTCCAGCTGTTTCTTCTGGCATCTTCTGTGTTGAGTCCCTGTTGCAGTAGAAGTTGTGACTGGTTCACATATTTGGCCATCTTTTATTCTCAAGGCAGCCATTTCAACCCAACTCCGCCTTCATTTTGAACAGGTTTCAATGGTCTTGATAATTGGTCATAGACAATTGCAATACCTGTACTTGGAGAAAAAGCCATCAACATGCAAGCAATTTGCATGCATGGAGGGCTAATCAGTGGGTCTGATGTAATTCTGATCCAGGCCTCCTTCAGCTGCAAAGTTTTCAAAAAATAAAAGCAACTTTAAGAACAATTTATGTAAAACTTTATTTTCTTTCCTTTAAAACAATCTTTATATCTAAGGGTTCTCTCTAAGTGCATCTCAGACTTCCTGAACATGCAGAGGTCAGTAAAACTACCCCAACAAAAAGCACTTACTGCATTTATACCAAAGTTAGTGTTTATGTTAGGGTAACAATACTGAGCAGATCGAAATATTGATGATCAAATTGTATGGCATTCAATTCCAGTAGATATAACCCAAGATGCCCGTCAATTTATTAGTTACGGAGTCAGACAATATCATAGGTTGATGTACAACTCATACTTAAAAGTGTTGTTGAGAAACAATAACCAGCTCAGTGCGGACGTGTCCACTTTTCACCTCCAAGACAACCCCAAAGAGAAGCACTTATGAACACAAGAATCACCAGTGGCTCCATTTGAAGTTATCTGAGAGTGATTCTTCCCAAAAAATCTCTTGAAAATCATGCAGTTGATTTTGTCAAATAAAACTGCCCCAACAAGTAGCACTTACTGATTCAAGTGACAAGCCAATGCTCGAATTAGGGTAATACTAATGACGGATTTGGGGAATAAAAGGAAGCCAGATACAGTACATGTTTTGATTGATAAACATGGACAGGAAACATTGCCCTGGTAAGCCTTGAAATCGGGGAGTTTGGTGGTCAGCAACATTACCCCAACAAGTAGCACTTACTGCATTCATATTCCAAATCAGCGCATGTGTTTGGGTAATGCTGGTGACATTCAGCCAGTCATGCAAAAACAAACACACATTCTCAATGCTGGAGATACGTCTGTTGCAAAGTCACAATCAAGACAACCCCAAAGAGAAGCACTTATGAACACAAGAATCATCAGTGTCTCCATTTGAGGAGATCTGAATGTGGTTTAATATAGTACTGTCTTCATGTACAGTCTGTCTCATTTGCCATAGAAACCATCCCAACAAGTAGCACTTACCTAATTTAAAAGTCAAGTACATGCCCAAGTCAGGTCAATATCCCAGGCACAAAATGCACAATTGCTTGCTAGCTTCTCCAGCTGTTTCTTCTGGCATCTTCTGTGTTGAGTCCCTGTTGCAGTAGAAGTTGTGACTGGTTCACATATTTGGCCATCTTTTATTCTCAAGGCAGCCATTTCAACCCAACTCCGCCTTCATTTTGAACAGGTTTCAATGGTCTTGATAATTGGTCATAGACAATTGCAATACCTGTACTTGGAGAAAAAGCCATCAACATGCAAGCAATTTGCATGCATGGAGGGCTAATCAGTGGGTCTGATGTAATTCTGATCCAGGCCTCCTTCAGCTGCAAAGTTTTCAAAAAATAAAAGCAACTTTAAGAACAATTTATGTAAAACTTTATTTTCTTTCCTTTAAAACAATCTTTATATCTAAGGGTTCTCTCTAAGTGCATCTCAGACTTCCTGAACATGCAGAGGTCAGTAAAACTACCCCAACAAAAAGCACTTACTGCATTTATACCAAAGTTAGTGTTTATGTTAGGGTAACAATACTGAGCAGATCGAAATATTGATGATCAAATTGTATGGCATTCAATTCCAGTAGATATAACCCAAGATGCCCGTCAATTTATTAGTTACGGAGTCAGACAATATCATAGGTTGATGTACAACTCATACTTAAAAGTGTTGTTGAGAAACAATAACCAGCTCAGTGCGGACGTGTCCACTTTTCACCTCCAAGACAACCCCAAAGAGAAGCACTTATGAACACAAGAATCACCAGTGGCTCCATTTGAAGTTATCTGAGAGTGATTCTTCCCAAAAAATCTCTTGAAAATCATGCAGTTGATTTTGTCAAATAAAACTGCCCCAACAAGTAGCACTTACTGATTCAAGTGACAAGCCAATGCTCGAATTAGGGTAATACTAATGACGGATTTGGGGAATAAAAGGAAGCCAGATACAGTACATGTTTTGATTGATAAACATGGACAGGAAACATTGCCCTGGTAAGCCTTGAAATCGGGGAGTTTGGTGGTCAGCAACATTACCCCAACAAGTAGCACTTACTGCATTCATATTCCAAATCAGCGCATGTGTTTGGGTAATGCTGGTGACATTCAGCCAGTCACGCAAAAACAAACACACATTCTCAATGCTGGAGATACGTCTGTTGCAAAGTCACAATCAAGACAACCCCAAAGAGAAGCACTTATGAACACAAGAATCATCAGTGTCTCCATTTGAGGAGATCTGAATGTGGTTTAATATAGTACTGTCTTCATGTACAGTCTGTCTTATTTGCCATTGAAACCATCCCAACAAGTAGCACTTACCAAATTTAAAAGTCAAGTACATGCCCAAGTCAGGTCAATATCCCAGGCACAAAATGCACAATTGCTTGCTAGCTTCTCCAGCTGTTTCTTCTGGCATCTTCTGTGTTGAGTCCCTGTTGCAGTAGAAGTTGTGACTGGTTCACATATTTGGCCATCTTTTATTCTCAAGGCAGCCATTTCAACCCAACTCCGCCTTCATTTTGAACAGGTTTCAATGGTCTTGATAATTGGTCATAGACAATTGCAATACCTGTACTTGGAGAAAAAGCCATCAACATGCAAGCAATTTGCATGCATGGAGGGCTAATCAGTGGGTCTGATGTAATTCTGATCCAGGCCTCCTTCAGCTGCAAAGTTTTCAAAAAATAAAAGCAACTTTAAGAACAATTTATGTAAAACGTTATTTTCTTTCATTTAAAACAATCTTTATATATAAGGGTTCTCTCTAAGTGCATCTCAGACTTCCTGAACATGCAGAGGTCAGTAAAACTACCCCAACAAAAAGCACTTACTGCATTTATACCAAAGTTAGTGTTTATGTTAGGGTAACAATACTGAGCAGATCGAAATATTGATGATCAAATTGTATGGCATTCAATTCCAGTAGATATAACCCAAGATGCCCGTCAATTTATTAGTTATGGAGTCAGACAATATCATAGGTTGATGTACAACTCATACTTAAAAGTGTTGTTGAGAAACAATAACCAGCTCAGTGCGGACGTGTCCACTTTTCACCTCCAAGACAACCCCAAAGAGAAGCACTTATGAACACAAGAATCACCAGTGGCTCCATTTGAAGTTATCTGAGAGTGATTCTTCCCAAAAAAATCTCTTGAAAATCATGCAGTTGATTTTGTCAAATAAAACTGCCCCAACAAGTAGCACTTACTGATTCAAGTTACAAGCCAATGCTCGAGTTAGGGTAATACTAATGACGGATTTGGGGAATAAAAGGAAGCCAGATACAGTACATGTCTTGATTGATAAACATGGACAGGAAACATTGCCCTGGTAAGCCTTGAAATCTGGGAGTTTGGTGGTCAGCAACATTACCCCAACAAGTAGCACTTATTGCATTCATATTCCAAATCAGCGCATGTGTTTGGGTAATGCTGGTGACATTCAGCCAGTCATGCAAAAACAAACACACATTCTCAATGCTGGAGATACGTCTGTTGCAAAGTCACAATCAAGACAACCCCAAAGAGAAGCACTTATGAACACAAGAATCATCAGTGTCTCCATTTGAGGAGATCTGAATGTGGTTTAATATAGTACTGTCTTCATGTACAGTCTGTCTCATTTGCCATTGAAACCATCCCAACAAGTAGCACTTACCAAATTTAAAAGTCAAGTACATGCCCAAGTCAGGTCAATATCCCAGGCACAAAATGCACAATTGCTTGCTAGCTTCTCCAGCTGTTTCTTCTGGCATCTTCTGTGTTGAGTCCCTGTTGCAGTAGAAGTTGTGACTGGTTCACATATTTGGCCATCTTTTATTCTCAAGGCAGCCATTTCAACCCAACTCCGCCTTCATTTTGAACAGGTTTCAATGGTCTTGATAATTGGTCATAGACAATTGCAATACCTGTACTTGGAGAAAAAGCCATCAACATGCAAGCAATTTGCATGAATGGAGGGCTAATCAGTGGGTCTGATGTAATTCTGATCCAGGCCTCCTTCAGCTGCAAAGTTTTCAAAAAATAAAAGCAACTTTAAGAACAATTTATGTAAAACTTTATTTTCTTTCCTTTAAAACAATCTTTATATCTAAGGGTTCTCTCTAAGTGCATCTCAGACTTCCTGAACATGCAGAGGTCAGTAAAACTACCCCAACAAAAAGCACTTACTGCATTTATACCAAAGTTAGTGTTTATGTTAGGGTAACAATACTGAGCAGATCGAAATATTGATGATCAAATTGTATGGCATTCAATTCCAGTAGATATAACCCAAGATGCCCGTCAATTTATTAGTTACGGAGTCAGACAATATCATAGGTTGATGTACAACTCATACTTAAAAGTGTTGTTGAGAAACAATAACCAGCTCAGTGCGGACGTGTCCACTTTTCACCTCCAAGACAACCCCAAAGAGAAGCACTTATGAACACAAGAATCACCAGTGGCTCCATTTGAAGTTATCTGAGAGTGATTCTTCCCAAAAAATCTCTTGAAAATCATGCAGTTGATTTTGTCAAATAAAACTGCCCCAACAAGTAGCACTTACTGATTCAAGTTACAAGCCAATGCTCGAATTAGGGTAATACTAATGACGGATTTGGGGAATAAAAGGAAGCCAGATACAGTACATGTCTTGATTGATAAACATGGACAGGAAACATTGCCCTGGTAAGCCTTGAAATCTGGGAGTTTGGTGGTCAGCAACATTACCCAGACAAGTAGCACTTACTGCATTCATATTCCAAGTCAGCGCATGTGTTTGGGTAATGCTGGTGACATTCAGCCAGTCATGCAAAAACAAACACACATTCTCAATGCTGGAGATACGTCTGTTGCAAAGTCACAATCAAGACAACCCCAAAGAGAAGCACTTATGAACACAAGAATCATCAGTGTCTCCATTTGAGGAGATCTGAATGTGGTTTAATATAGTACTGTCTTCATGTACAGTCTGTCTCATTTGCCATTGAAACCATCCCAACAAGTAGCACTTACCAAATTTAAAAGTCAAGTACATGCCCAAGTCAGGTCAATATCCCAGGCACAAAATGCACAATTGCTTGCTAGCTTCTCCAGCTGTTTCTTCTGGCATCTTCTGTGTTGAGTCCCTGTTGCAGTAGAAGTTGTGACTGGTTCACATATTTGGCCATCTTTTATTCTCAAGGCAGCCATTTCAACCCAACTCCGCCTTCATTTTTACAGGTTTCAATGGTCTTGATAATTGGTCATAGACAATTGCAATACCCGTACTTGGAGAAAAAGCCATCAACATGCAAGCAATTTGCATGCATGGAGGGCTAATCAGTGGGTCTGATGTAATTCTGATCCAGGCCTCCTTCAGCTGCAAAGTTTTCAAAAAATAAAAGCAACTTTAAGAACAATTTATGTAAAACGTTATTTTCTTTCATTTAAAACAATCTTTATATCTAAGGGTTCTCTCTAAGTGCATCTCAGACTTCCTGAACATGCAGAGGTCAGTAAAACTACCCCAACAAAAAGCACTTACTGCATTTATACCAAAGTTAGTGTTTATGTTAGGGTAACAATACTGAGCAGATCGAAATATTGATGATCAAATTGTATGGCATTCAATTCCAGTAGATATAACCCAAGATGCCCGTCAATTTATTAGTTATGGAGTCAGACAATATCATAGGTTGATGTACAACTCATACTTAAAAGTGTTGTTGAGAAACAATAACCAGCTCAGTGCGGACGTGTCCACTTTTCACCTCCAAGACAACCCCAAAGAGAAGCACTTATGAACACAAGAATCACCAGTGGCTCCATTTGAAGTTATCTGAGAGTGATTCTTCCCAAAAAAATCTCTTGAAAATCATGCAGTTGATTTTGTCAAATAAAACTGCCCCAACAAGTAGCACTTACTGATTCAAGTTACAAGCCAATGCTCGAGTTAGGGTAATACTAATGACGGATTTGGGGAATAAAAGGAAGCCAGATACAGTACATGTCTTGATTGATAAACATGGACAGGAAACATTGCCCTGGTAAGCCTTGAAATCTGGGAGTTTGGTGGTCAGCAACATTACCCCAACAAGTAGCACTTATTGCATTCATATTCCAAATCAGCGCATGTGTTTGGGTAATGCTGGTGACATTCAGCCAGTCATGCAAAAACAAACACACATTCTCAATGCTGGAGATACGTCTGTTGCAAAGTCACAATCAAGACAACCCCAAAGAGAAGCACTTATGAACACAAGAATCATCAGTGTCTCCATTTGAGGAGATCTGAATGTGGTTTAATATAGTACTGTCTTCATGTACAGTCTGTCTCATTTGCCATTGAAACCATCCCAACAAGTAGCACTTACCAAATTTAAAAGTCAAGTACATGCCCAAGTCAGGTCAATATCCCAGGCACAAAATGCACAATTGCTTGCTAGCTTCTCCAGCTGTTTCTTCTGGCATCTTCTGTGTTGAGTCCCTGTTGCAGTAGAAGTTGTGACTGGTTCACATATTTGGCCATCTTTTATTCTCAAGGCAGCCATTTCAACCCAACTCCGCCTTCATTTTGAACAGGTTTCAATGGTCTTGATAATTGGTCATAGACAATTGCAATACCTGTACTTGGAGAAAAAGCCATCAACATGCAAGCAATTTGCATGCATGGAGGGCTAATCAGTGGGTCTGATGTAATTCTGATCCAGGCCTCCTTCAGCTGCAAAGTTTTCAAAAAATAAAAGCAACTTTAAGAACAATTTATGTAAAACTTTATTTTCTTTCCTTTAAAACAATCTTTATATCTAAGGGTTCTCTCTAAGTGCATCTCAGACTTCCTGAACATGCAGAGGTCAGTAAAACTACCCCAACAAAAAGCACTTACTGCATTTATACCAAAGTTAGTGTTTATGTTGGGGTAACAATACTGAGCAGATCGAAATATTGATGATCAAATTGTATGGCATTCAATTCCAGTAGATATAACCCAAGATGCCCGTCAATTTATTAGTTACGGAGTCAGACAATATCATAGGTTGATGTACAACTCATACTTAAAAGTGTTGTTGAGAAACAATAACCAGCTCAGTGCGGACGTGTCCACTTTTCACCTCCAAGACAACCCCAAAGAGAAGCACTTATGAACACAAGAATCACCAGTGGCTCCATTTGAAGTTATCTGAGAGTGATTCTTCCCAAAAAATCTCTTGAAAATCATGCAGTTGATTTTGTCAAATAAAACTGCCCCAACAAGTAGCACTTACTGATTCAAGTGACAAGCCAATGCTCGAGTTAGGGTAATACTAATGACGGATTTGGGGAATAAAAGGAAGCCAGATACAGTACATGATTGATAAACATGGACAGGAAACATTGCCCTGGTAAGCCTTGAAATCTGGGAGTTTGGTGGTCAGCAACATTACCCCAACAAGTAGCACTTACTGCATTCATATTCCAAATCAGCGCATGTGTTGGGGTAATGCTGGTGACATTCAGCCAGTCATGCAAAAAAAAACACACATTCTCAATGCTGGAGATACGTCTGTTGCAAAGTCACAATCAAGACAACCCCAAAGAGAAGCACTTATGAACACAAGAATCATCAGTGTCTCCATTTGAGGAGATCTGAATGTGGTTTAATATAGTACTGTCTTCATGTACAGTCTGTCTTATTTGCCATTGAAACCGTCCCAACAAGTAGCACTTACCAAATTTAAAAGTCAAGTACATGCCCAAGTCAGGTCAATATCCCAGGCACAAAATGCACAATTGCTTGCTAGCTTCTCCAGCTGTTTCTTCTGGCATCTTCTGTGTTGAGTCCCTGTTGCAGTAGAAGTTGTGACTGGTTCACATATTTGGCCATCTTTTATTCTCAAGGCAGCCATTTCAACCCAACTCCGCCTTCATTTTGACCAGGTTTCAATGGTCTTGATAATTGGTCATAGACAATTGCAATACCCGTACTTGGAGAAAAAGCCATCAACATGCAAGCAATTTGCATGCATGGAGGGCTAATCAGTGGGTCTGATGTAATTCTGATCCAGGCCTCCTTCAGCTGCAAAGTTTTCAAAAAATAAAAGCAACTTTAAGAACAATTTATGTAAAACTTTATTTTCTTTCCTTTAAAACAATCTTTATATCTAAGGGTTCTCTCTAAGTGCATCTCAGACTTCCTGAACATGCAGAGGTCAGTAAAACTACCCCAACAAAAAGCACTTACTGCATTTATACCAAAGTTAGTGTTTATGTTAGGGTAACAATACTGAGCAGATCGAAATATTGATGATCAAATTGTATGGCATTCAATTCCAGTAGATATAACCCAAGCTGCCCGTCAATTTATTAGTTATGGAGTCAGACAATATCATAGGTTGATGTACAACTCATACTTAAAAGTGTTGTTGAGAAACAATAACCAGCTCAGTGCGGACGTGTCCACTTTTCACCTCCAAGACAACCCCAAAGAGAAGCACTTATGAACACAAGAATCACCAGTGGCTCCATTTGAAGTTATCTGAGAGTGATTCTTCCCAAAAAATCTCTTGAAAATCATGCAGTTGATTTTGTCAAATAAAACTGCCCCAACAAGTAGCACTTACTGATTCAAGTGACAAGCCAATGCTCGAGTTAGGGTAATACTAATGACGGATTTGGGGAATAAAAGGAAGCCAGATACAGTACATGTCTTGATTGATAAACATGGACAGGAAACATTGCCCTGGTAAGCCTTGAAATCGGGGAGTTTGGTGGTCAGCAACATTACCCCAACAAGTAGCACTTACTGCATTCATATTCCAAGTCAGCGCATGTGTTTGGGTAATGCTGGTGACATTCAGCCAGTCATGCAAAAACAAACACACATTCTCAATGCTGGAGATACGTCTGTTGCAAAGTCACAATCAAGACAACCCCAAAGAGAAGCACTTATGAACACAAGAATCATCAGTGTCTCCATTTGAGGAGATCTGAATGTGGTTTAATATAGTACTGTCTTCATGTACAGTCTGTCTCATTTGCCATTGAAACCGTCCCAACAAGTAGCACTTACCAAATTTAAAAGTCAAGTACATGCCCAAGTCAGGTCAATATCCCAGGCACAAAATGCACAATTGCTTGCTAGCTTCTCCAGCTGTTTCTTCTGGCATCTTCTCTGTTGAGTCCCTGTTGCAGTAGAAGTTGTGACTGGTTCACATATTTGGCCATCTTTTATTCTCAAGGCAGCCATTTCAACCCAACTCCGCCTTCATTTTGAACAGGTTTCAATGGTCTTGATAATTGGTCATAGACAATTGCAATAACCGTACTTGGAGAAAAAGCCATCAACATGCAAGCAATTTGCATGCATGGAGGGCTAATCAGTGGGTCTGATGTAATTCTGATCCAGGCCTCCTTCAGCTGCAAAGTTTTCAAAAAATAAAAGCAACTTTAAGAACAATGTATGTAAAACTTTATTTTCTTTCCTTTAAAACAATCTTTATATCTAAGGGTTCTCTCTAAGTGCATCTCAGACTTCCTGAACATGCAGAGGTCAGTAAAACTACCCCAACAAAAAGCACTTACTGCATTTATACCAAAGTTAGTGTTTATGTTAGGGTAACAATACTGAGCAGATCGAAATATTGATGATCAAATTGTATGGCATTCAATTCCAGTAGATATAACCCAAGATGCCCGTCAATTTATTAGTTATGGAGTCAGACAATATCATAGGTTGATGTACAACTCATACTTAAAAGTGTTGTTGAGAAACAATAACCAGCTCAGTGCGGACGTGTCCACTTTTCACCTCCAAGACAACCCCAAAGAGAAGCACTTATGAACACAAGAATCACCAGTGGCTCCATTTGAAGTTATCTGAGAGTGATTCTTCCCAAAAAATCTCTTGAAAATCATGCAGTTGATTTTGTCAAATAAAACTGCCCCAACAAGTAGCACTTACTGATTCAAGTGACAAGCCAATGCTCGAGTTAGGGTAATACTAATGACGGATTTGGGGAATAAAAGGAAGCCAGATACAGTACATGTCTTGATTGATAAACATGGACAGGAAACATTGCCCTGGTAAGCCTTGAAATCTGGGAGTTTGGTGGTCAGCAACATTACCCCAACAAGTAGCACTTACTGCATTCATATTCCAAGTCAGCGCATGTGTTTGGGTAATGCTGGTGACATTCAGCCAGTCATGCAAAAACAAACACACATTCTCAATGCTGGAGATACGTCTGTTGCAAAGTCACAATCAAGACAACCCCAAAGAGAAGCACTTATGAACACAAGAATCATCAGTGTCTCCATTTGAGGAGATCTGAATGTGGTTTAATATAGTACTGTCTTCATGTACAGTCTGTCTCATTTGCCATTGAAACCGTCCCAACAAGTAGCACTTACCAAATTTAAAAGTCAAGTACATGCCCAAGTCAGGTCAATATCCCAGGCACAAAATGCACAATTGCTTGCTAGCTTCTCCAGCTGTTTCTTCTGGCATCTTCTGTGTTGAGTCCCTGTTGCAGTAGAAGTTGTGACTGGTTCACATATTTGGCCATCTTTTATTCTCAAGGCAGCCATTTCAACCCAACTCCGCCTTCATTTTGAACAGGTTTCAATGGTCTTGATAATTGGTCATAGACAATTGCAATAACCGTACTTGGAGAAAAAGCCATCAACATGCAAGCAATTTGCATGCATGGAGGGCTAATCAGTGGGTCTGATGTAATTCTGATCCAGGCCTCCTTCAGCTGCAAAGTTTTCAAAAAATAAAAGCAACTTTAAGAACAATGTATGTAAAACTTTATTTTCTTTCCTTTAAAACAATCTTTATATCTAAGGGTTCTCTCTAAGTGCATCTCAGACTTCCTGAACATGCAGAGGTCAGTAAAACTACCCCAACAAAAAGCACTTACTGCATTTATACCAAAGTTAGTGTTTATGTTAGGGTAACAATACTGAGCAGATCGAAATATTGATGATCAAATTGTATGGCATTCAATTCCAGTAGATATAACCCAAGATGCCCGTCAATTTATTAGTTATGGAGTCAGACAATATCATAGGTTGATGTACAACTCATACTTAAAAGTGTTGTTGAGAAACAATAACCAGCTCAGTGCGGACGTGTCCACTTTTCACCTCCAAGACAACCCCAAAGAGAAGCACTTATGAACACAAGAATCACCAGTGGCTCCATTTGAAGTTATCTGAGAGTGATTCTTCCCAAAAAATCTCTTGAAAATCATGCAGTTGATTTTGTCAAATAAAACTGCCCCAACAAGTAGCACTTACTGATTCAAGTGACAAGCCAATGCTCGAGTTAGGGTAATACTAATGACGGATTTGGGGAATAAAAGGAAGCCAGATACAGTACATGTCTTGATTGATAAACATGGACAGGAAACATTGCCCTGGTAAGCCTTGAAATCTGGGAGTTTGGTGGTCAGCAACATTACCCCAACAAGTAGCACTTACTGCATTCATATTCCAAGTCAGCGCATGTGTTTGGGTAATGCTGGTGACATTCAGCCAGTCATGCAAAAACAAACACACATTCTCAATGCTGGAGATACGTCTGTTGCAAAGTCACAATCAAGACAACCCCAAAGAGAAGCACTTATGAACACAAGAATCATCAGTGTCTCCATTTGAGGAGATCTGAATGTGGTTTAATATAGTACTGTCTTCATGTACAGTCTGTCTCATTTGCCATTGAAACCGTCCCAACAAGTAGCACTTACCAAATTTAAAAGTCAAGTACATGCCCAAGTCAGGTCAATATCCCAGGCACAAAATGCACAATTGCTTGCTAGCTTCTCCAGCTGTTTCTTCTGGCATCTTCTGTGTTGAGTCCCTGTTGCAGTAGAAGTTGTGACTGGTTCACATATTTGGCCATCTTTTATTCTCAAGGCAGCCATTTCAACCCAACTCCGCCTTCATTTTGAACAGGTTTCAATGGTCTTGATAATTGGTCATAGACAATTGCAATAACCGTACTTGGAGAAAAAGCCATCAACATGCAAGCAATTTGCATGCATGGAGGGCTAATCAGTGGGTCTGATGTAATTCTGATCCAGGCCTCCTTCAGCTGCAAAGTTTTCAAAAAATAAAAGCAACTTTAAGAACAATGTATGTAAAACTTTATTTTCTTTCCTTTAAAACAATCTTTATATCTAAGGGTTCTCTCTAAGTGCATCTCAGACTTCCTGAACATGCAGAGGTCAGTAAAACTACCCCAACAAAAAGCACTTACTGCATTTATACCAAAGTTAGTGTTTATGTTAGGGTAACAATACTGAGCAGATCGAAATATTGATGATCAAATTGTATGGCATTCAATTCCAGTAGATATAACCCAAGATGCCCGTCAATTTATTAGTTATGGAGTCAGACAATATCATAGGTTGATGTACAACTCATACTTAAAAGTGTTGTTGAGAAACAATAACCAGCTCAGTGCGGACGTGTCCACTTTTCACCTCCAAGACAACCCCAAAGAGAAGCACTTATGAACACAAGAATCACCAGTGGCTCCATTTGAAGTTATCTGAGAGTGATTCTTCCCAAAAAATCTCTTGAAAATCATGCAGTTGATTTTGTCAAATAAAACTGCCCCAACAAGTAGCACTTACTGATTCAAGTGACAAGCCAATGCTCGAGTTAGGGTAATACTAATGACGGATTTGGGGAATAAAAGGAAGCCAGATACAGTACATGTCTTGATTGATAAACATGGACAGGAAACATTGCCCTGGTAAGCCTTGAAATCTGGGAGTTTGGTGGTCAGCAACATTACCCCAACAAGTAGCACTTACTGCATTCATATTCCAAGTCAGCGCATGTGTTTGGGTAATGCTGGTGACATTCAGCCAGTCATGCAAAAACAAACACACATTCTCAATGCTGGAGATACGTCTGTTGCAAAGTCACAATCAAGACAACCCCAAAGAGAAGCACTTATGAACACAAGAATCATCAGTGTCTCCATTTGAGGAGATCTGAATGTGGTTTAATATAGTACTGTCTTCATGTACAGTCTGTCTCATTTGCCATTGAAACCGTCCCAACAAGTAGCACTTACCAAATTTAAAAGTCAAGTACATGCCCAAGTCAGGTCAATATCCCAGGCACAAAATGCACAATTGCTTGCTAGCTTCTCCAGCTGTTTCTTCTGGCATCTTCTGTGTTGAGTCCCTGTTGCAGTAGAAGTTGTGACTGGTTCACATATTTGGCCATCTTTTATTCTCAAGGCAGCCATTTCAACCCAACTCCGCCTTCATTTTGAACAGGTTTCAATGGTCTTGATAATTGGTCATAGACAATTGCAATAACCGTACTTGGAGAAAAAGCCATCAACATGCAAGCAATTTGCATGCATGGAGGGCTAATCAGTGGGTCTGATGTAATTCTGATCCAGGCCTCCTTCAGCTGCAAAGTTTTCAAAAAATAAAAGCAACTTTAAGAACAATGTATGTAAAACTTTATTTTCTTTCCTTTAAAACAATCTTTATATCTAAGGGTTCTCTCTAAGTGCATCTCAGACTTCCTGAACATGCAGAGGTCAGTAAAACTACCCCAACAAAAAGCACTTACTGCATTTATACCAAAGTTAGTGTTTATGTTAGGGTAACAATACTGAGCAGATCGAAATATTGATGATCAAATTGTATGGCATTCAATTCCAGTAGATATAACCCAAGATGCCCGTCAATTTATTAGTTATGGAGTCAGACAATATCATAGGTTGATGTACAACTCATACTTAAAAGTGTTGTTGAGAAACAATAACCAGCTCAGTGCGGACGTGTCCACTTTTCACCTCCAAGACAACCCCAAAGAGAAGCACTTATGAACACAAGAATCACCAGTGGCTCCATTTGAAGTTATCTGAGAGTGATTCTTCCCAAAAAATCTCTTGAAAATCATGCAGTTGATTTTGTCAAATAAAACTGCCCCAACAAGTAGCACTTACTGATTCAAGTGACAAGCCAATGCTCGAGTTAGGGTAATACTAATGACGGATTTGGGGAATAAAAGGAAGCCAGATACAGTACATGTCTTGATTGATAAACATGGACAGGAAACATTGCCCTGGTAAGCCTTGAAATCTGGGAGTTTGGTGGTCAGCAACATTACCCCAACAAGTAGCACTTACTGCATTCATATTCCAAATCAGCGCATGTGTTTGGGTAATGCTGGTGACATTCAGCCAGTCATGCAAAAACAAACACACATTCTCAATGCTGGAGATACGTCTGTTGCAAAGTCACAATCAAGACAACCCCAAAGAGAAGCACTTATGAACACAAGAATCATCAGTGTCTCCATTTGAGGAGATCTGAATGTGGTTTAATATAGTACTGTCTTCATGTACAGTCTGTCTCATTTGCCATTGAAACCGTCCCAACAAGTAGCACTTACCAAATTTAAAAGTCAAGTACATGCCCAAGTCAGGTCAATATCCCAGGCACAAAATGCACAATTGCTTGCTAGCTTCTCCAGCTGTTTCTTCTGGCATCTTCTGTGTTGAGTCCCTGTTGCAGTAGAAGTTGTGACTGGTTCACATATTTGGCCATCTTTTATTCTCAAGGCAGCCATTTCAACCCAACTCCGCCTTCATTTTGAACAGGTTTCAATGGTCTTGATAATTGGTCATAGACAATTGCAATACCTGTACTTGGAGAAAAAGCCATCAACATGCAAGCAATTTGCATGCATGGAGGGCTAATCAGTGGGTCTGATGTAATTCTGATCCAGGCCTCCTTCAGCTGCAAAGTTTTCAAAAAATAAAAGCAACTTTAAGAACAATTTATGTAAAACTTTATTTTCTTTCCTTTAAAACAATCTTTATATCTAAGGGTTCTCTCTAAGTGCATCTCAGACTTCCTGAACATGCAGAGGTCAGTAAAACTACCCCAACAAAAAGCACTTACTGCATTTATACCAAAGTTAGTGTTTATGTTAGGGTAACAATACTGAGCAGATCGAAATATTGATGATCAAATTGTATGGCATTCAATTCCAGTAGATATAACCCAAGATGCCCGTCAATTTATTAGTTATGGAGTCAGACAATATCATAGGTTGATGTACAACTCATACTTAAAAGTGTTGTTGAGAAACAATAACCAGCTCAGTGCGGACGTGTCCACTTTTCACCTCCAAGACAACCCCAAAGAGAAGCACTTATGAACACAAGAATCACCAGTGGCTCCATTTGAAGTTATCTGAGAGTGATTCTTCCCAAAAAATCTCTTGAAAATCATGCAGTTGATTTTGTCAAATAAAACTGCCCCAACAAGTAGCACTTACTGATTCAAGTGACAAGCCAATGCTCGAGTTAGGGTAATACTAATGACGGATTTGGGGAATAAAAGGAAGCCAGATACAGTACATGTCTTGATTGATAAACATGGACAGGAAACATTGCCCTGGTAAGCCTTGAAATCTCGGAGTTTGGTGGTCAGCAACATTACCCCAACAAGTAGCACTTACTGCATTCATATTCCAAATCAGCGCATGTGTTTGGGTAATGCTGGTGACATTCAGCCAGTCATGCAAAAACAAACACACATTCTCAATGCTGGAGATACGTCTGTTGCAAAGTCACAATCAAGACAACCCCAAAGAGAAGCACTTATGAACACAAGAATCATCAGTGTCTCCATTTGAGGAGATCTGAATGTGGTTTAATATAGTACTGTCTTCATGTACAGTCTGTCTCATTTGCCATTGAAACCGTCCCAACAAGTAGCACTTACCAAATTTAAAAGTCAAGTACATGCCCAAGTCAGGTCAATATCCCAGGCACAAAATGCACAATTGCTTGCTAGCTTCTCCAGCTGTTTCTTCTGGCATCTTCTGTGTTGAGTCCCTGTTGCAGTAGAAGTTGTGACTGGTTCACATATTTGGCCATCTTTTATTCTCAAGGCAGCCATTTCAACCCAACTCCGCCTTCATTTTGAACAGGTTTCAATGGTCTTGATAATTGGTCATAGACAATTGCAATACCTGTACTTGGAGAAAAAGCCATCAACATGCAAGCAATTTGCATGCATGGAGGGCTAATCAGTGGGTCTGATGTAATTCTGATCCAGGCCTCCTTCAGCTGCAAAGTTTTCAAAAAATAAAAGCAACTTTAAGAACAATTTATGTAAAACTTTATTTTCTTTCCTTTAAAACAATCTTTATATCTAAGGGTTCTCTCTAAGTGCATCTCAGACTTCCTGAACATGCAGAGGTCAGTAAAACTACCCCAACAAAAAGCACTTACTGCATTTATACCAAAGTTAGTGTTTATGTTAGGGTAACAATACTGAGCAGATCGAAATATTGATGATCAAATTGTATGGCATTCAATTCCAGTAGATATAACCCAAGATGCCCGTCAATTTATTAGTTATGGAGTCAGACAATATCATAGGTTGATGTACAACTCATACTTAAAAGTGTTGTTGAGAAACAATAACCAGCTCAGTGCGGACGTGTCCACTTTTCACCTCCAAGACAACCCCAAAGAGAAGCACTTATGAACACAAGAATCACCAGTGGCTCCATTTGAAGTTATCTGAGAGTGATTCTTCCCAAAAAATCTCTTGAAAATCATGCAGTTGATTTTGTCAAATAAAACTGCCCCAACAAGTAGCACTTACTGATTCAAGTGACAAGCCAATGCTCGAGTTAGGGTAATACTAATGACGGATTTGGGGAATAAAAGGAAGCCAGATACAGTACATGTCTTGATTGATAAACATGGACAGGAAACATTGCCCTGGTAAGCCTTGAAATCTGGGAGTTTGGTGGTCAGCAACATTACCCCAACAAGTAGCACTTACTGCATTCATATTCCAAGTCAGCGCATGTGTTTGGGTAATGCTGGTGACATTCAGCCAGTCATGCAAAAACAAACACACATTCTCAATGCTGGAGATACGTCTGTTGCAAAGTCACAATCAAGACAACCCCAAAGAGAAGCACTTATGAACACAAGAATCATCAGTGTCTCCATTTGAGGAGATCTGAATGTGGTTTAATATAGTACTGTCTTCATGTACAGTCTGTCTCATTTGCCATTGAAACCGTCCCAACAAGTAGCACTTACCAAATTTAAAAGTCAAGTACATGCCCAAGTCAGGTCAATATCCCAGGCACAAAATGCACAATTGCATGCTAGCTTCTCCAGCTGTTTCTTCTGGCATCTTCTGTGTTGAGTCCCTGTTGCAGTAGAAGTTGTGACTGGTTCACATATTTGGCCATCTTTTATTCTCAAGGCAGCCATTTCAACCCAACTCTGCCTTCATTTTGAACAGGTTTCAATGGTCTTGATAATTGGTCATAGACAATTGCAATACCTGTACTTGGAGAAAAAGCCATCAACATGCAAGCAATTTGCATGCATGGAGGGCTAATCAGTGGGTCTGATGTAATTCTGATCCAGGCCTCCTTCAGCTGCAAAGTTTTCAAAAAATAAAAGCAACTTTAAGAACAATTTATGTAAAACTTTATTTTCTTTCCTTTAAAACAATCTTTATATCTAAGGGTTCTCTCTAAGTGCATCTCAGACTTCCTGAACATGCAGAGGTCAGTAAAACTACCCCAACAAAAAGCACTTACTGCATTTATACCAAAGTTAGTGTTTATGTTAGGGTAACAATACTGAGCAGATCGAAATATTGATGATCAAATTGTATGGCATTCAATTCCAGTAGATATAACCCAAGATGCCCGTCAATTTATTAGTTATGGAGTCAGACAATATCATAGGTTGATGTACAACTCATACTTAAAAGTGTTGTTGAGAAACAATAACCAGCTCAGTGCGGACGTGTCCACTTTTCACCTCCAAGACAACCCCAAAGAGAAGCACTTATGAACACAAGAATCACCAGTGGCTCCATTTGAAGTTATCTGAGAGTGATTCTTCCCAAAAAATCTCTTGAAAATCATGCAGTTGATTTTGTCAAATAAAACTGCCCCAACAAGTAGCACTTACTGATTCAAGTGACAAGCCAATGCTCGAGTTAGGGTAATACTAATGACGGATTTGGGGAATAAAAGGAAGCCAGATACAGTACATGTCTTGATTGATAAACATGGACAGGAAACATTGCCCTGGTAAGCCTTGAAATCTGGGTGTTTGGTGGTCAGCAACATTACCCCAACAAGTAGCACTTACTGCATTCATATTCCAAATCAGCGCATGTGTTTGGGTAATGCTGGTGACATTCAGCCAGTCACGCAAAAACACACACATTCTCAATGCTGGAGATACGTCTGTTGCAAAGTCACAATCAAGACAACCCCAAAGAGAAGCACTTATGAACACAAGAATCATCAGTGTCTCCATTTGAGGAGATCTGAATGTGGTTTAATGTAGTACTGTCTTCATGTACAGTCTGTCTTATTTGCCATTGAAACCATCCCAACAAGTAGCACTTACCAAATTTAAAAGTCAAGTACATGCCCAAGTCAGGTCAATATCCCAGGCACAAAATGCACAATTGCATGCTAGCTTCTCCAGCTGTTTCTTCTGGCATCTTCTGTGTTGAGTCCCTGTTGCAGTAGAAGTTGTGACTGGTTCACATATTTGGCCATCTTTTATTCTCAAGGCAGCCATTTCAACCCAACTCTGCCTTCATTTTGAACAGGTTTCAATGGTCTTGATAATTGGTCATAGACAATTGCAATACCTGTACTTGGAGAAAAAGCCATCAACATGCAAGCAATTTGCATGCATGGAGGGCTAATCAGTGGGTCTGATGTAATTCTGATCCAGGCCTCCTTCAGCTGCAAAGTTTTCAAAAAATAAAAGCAACTTTAAGAACAATTTATGTAAAACTTTATTTTCTTTCCTTTAAAACAATCTTTATATCTAAGGGTTCTCTCTAAGTGCATCTCAGACTTCCTGAACATGCAGAGGTCAGTAAAACTACCCCAACAAAAAGCACTTACTGCATTTATACCAAAGTTAGTGTTTATGTTAGGGTAACAATACTGAGCAGATCGAAATATTGATGATCAAATTGTATGGCATTCAATTCCAGTAGATATAACCCAAGATGCCCGTCAATTTATTAGTTATGGAGTCAGACAATATCATAGGTTGATGTACAACTCATACTTAAAAGTGTTGTTGAGAAACAATAACCAGCTCAGTGCGGACGTGTCCACTTTTCACCTCCAAGACAACCCCAAAGAGAAGCACTTATGAACACAAGAATCACCAGTGGCTCCATTTGAAGTTATCTGAGAGTGATTCTTCCCAAAAAATCTCTTGAAAATCATGCAGTTGATTTTGTCAAATAAAACTGCCCCAACAAGTAGCACTTACTGATTCAAGTGACAAGCCAATGCTCGAGTTAGGGTAATACTAATGACGGATTTGGGGAATAAAAGGAAGCCAGATACAGTACATGTCTTGATTGATAAACATGGACAGGAAACATTGCCCTGGTAAGCCTTGAAATCTGGGAGTTTGGTGGTCAGCAACATTACCCCAACAAGTAGCACTTACTGCATTCATATTCCAAGTCAGCGCATGTGTTTGGGTAATGCTGGTGACATTCAGCCAGTCATGCAAAAACAAACACACATTCTCAATGCTGGAGATACGTCTGTTGCAAAGTCACAATCAAGACAACCCCAAAGAGAAGCACTTATGAACACAAGAATCATCAGTGTCTCCATTTGAGGAGATCTGAATGTGGTTTAATATAGTACTGTCTTCATGTACAGTCTGTCTCATTTGCCATTGAAACCGTCCCAACAAGTAGCACTTACCAAATTTAAAAGTCAAGTACATGCCCAAGTCAGGTCAATATCCCAGGCACAAAATGCACAATTGCATGCTAGCTTCTCCAGCTGTTTCTTCTGGCATCTTCTGTGTTGAGTCCCTGTTGCAGTAGAAGTTGTGACTGGTTCACATATTTGGCCATCTTTTATTCTCAAGGCAGCCATTTCAACCCAACTCTGCCTTCATTTTGAACAGGTTTCAATGGTCTTGATAATTGGTCATAGACAATTGCAATACCTGTACTTGGAGAAAAAGCCATCAACATGCAAGCAATTTGCATGCATGGAGGGCTAATCAGTGGGTCTGATGTAATTCTGATCCAGGCCTCCTTCAGCTGCAAAGTTTTCAAAAAATAAAAGCAACTTTAAGAACAATTTATGTAAAACTTTATTTTCTTTCCTTTAAAACAATCTTTATATCTAAGGGTTCTCTCTAAGTGCATCTCAGACTTCCTGAACATGCAGAGGTCAGTAAAACTACCCCAACAAAAAGCACTTACTGCATTTATACCAAAGTTAGTGTTTATGTTAGGGTAACAATACTGAGCAGATCGAAATATTGATGATCAAATTGTATGGCATTCAATTCCAGTAGATATAACCCAAGATGCCCGTCAATTTATTAGTTATGGAGTCAGACAATATCATAGGTTGATGTACAACTCATACTTAAAAGTGTTGTTGAGAAACAATAACCAGCTCAGTGCGGACGTGTCCACTTTTCACCTCCAAGACAACCCCAAAGAGAAGCACTTATGAACACAAGAATCACCAGTGGCTCCATTTGAAGTTATCTGAGAGTGATTCTTCCCAAAAAATCTCTTGAAAATCATGCAGTTGATTTTGTCAAATAAAACTGCCCCAACAAGTAGCACTTACTGATTCAAGTGACAAGCCAATGCTCGAGTTAGGGTAATACTAATGACGGATTTGGGGAATAAAAGGAAGCCAGATACAGTACATGTCTTGATTGATAAACATGGACAGGAAACATTGCCCTGGTAAGCCTTGAAATCGGGGAGTTTGGTGGTCAGCAACATTACCCCAACAAGTAGCACTTACTGCATTCATATTCCAAATCAGTGCATGTGTTTGGGTAATGCTGGTGACATTCAGCCAGTCACGCAAAAACACACACATTCTCAATGCTGGAGATACGTCTGTTGCAAAGTCACAATCAAGACAACCCCAAAGAGAAGCACTTATGAACACAAGAATCATCAGTGTCTCCATTTGAGGAGATCTGAATGTGGTTTAATATAGTACTGTCTTCATGTACAGTCTGTCTCATTTGCCATTGAAACCGTCCCAACAAGTAGCACTTACCAAATTTAAAAGTCAAGTACATGCCCAAGTCAGGTCAATATCCCAGGCACAAAATGCACAATTGCTTGCTAGCTTCTCCAGCTGTTTCTTCTGGCATCTTCTGTGTTGAGTCCCTGTTGCAGTAGAAGTTGTGACTGGTTCACATATTTGGCCATCTTTTATTCTCAAGGCAGCCATTTCAACCCAACTCCGCCTTCATTTTGAACAGGTTTCAATGGTCTTGATAATTGGTCATAGACAATTGCAATACCTGTACTTGGAGAAAAAGCCATCAACATGCAAGCAATTTGCATGCATGGAGGGCTAATCAGTGGGTCTGATGTAATTCTGATCCAGGCCTCCTTCAGCTGCAAAGTTTTCAAAAAATAAAAGCAACTTTAAGAACAATGTATGTAAAACTTTATTTTCTTTCCTTTAAAACAATCTTTATATCTAAGGGTTCTCTCTAAGTGCATCTCAGACTTCCTGAACATGCAGAGGTCAGTAAAACTACCCCAACAAAAAGCACTTACTGCATTTATACCAAAGTTAGTGTTTATGTTAGGGTAACAATACTGAGCAGATCGAAATATTGATGATCAAATTGTATGGCATTCAATTCCAGTAGATATAACCCAAGATGCCCGTCAATTTATTAGTTATGGAGTCAGACAATATCATAGGTTGATGTACAACTCATACTTAAAAGTGTTGTTGAGAAACAATAACCAGCTCAGTGCGGACGTGTCCACTTTTCACCTCCAAGACAACCCCAAAGAGAAGCACTTATGAACACAAGAATCACCAGTGGCTCCATTTGAAGTTATCTGAGAGTGATTCTTCCCAAAAAATCTCTTGAAAATCATGCAGTTGATTTTGTCAAATAAAACTGCCCCAACAAGTAGCACTTACTGATTCAAGTGACAAGCCAATGCTCGAGTTAGGGTAATACTAATGACGGATTTGGGGAATAAAAGGAAGCCAGATACAGTACATGTCTTGATTGATAAACATGGACAGGAAACATTGCCCTGGTAAGCCTTGAAATCTGGGAGTTTGGTGGTCAGCAACATTACCCCAACAAGTAGCACTTACTGCATTCATATTCCAAATCAGCGCATGTGTTTGGGTAATGCTGGTGACATTCAGCCAGTCACGCAAAAACACACACATTCTCAATGCTGGAGATACGTCTGTTGCAAAGTCACAATCAAGACAACCCCAAAGAGAAGCACTTATGAACACAAGAATCATCAGTGTCTCCATTTGAGGAGATCTGAATGTGGTTTAATGTAGTACTGTCTTCATGTACAGTCTGTCTTATTTGCCATTGAAACCATCCCAACAAGTAGCACTTACCAAATTTAAAAGTCAAGTACATGCCCAAGTCAGGTCAATATCCCAGGCACAAAATGCACAATTGCATGCTAGCTTCTCCAGCTGTTTCTTCTGGCATCTTCTGTGTTGAGTCCCTGTTGCAGTAGAAGTTGTGACTGGTTCACATATTTGGCCATCTTTTATTCTCAAGGCAGCCATTTCAACCCAACTCTGCCTTCATTTTGAACAGGTTTCAATGGTCTTGATAATTGGTCATAGACAATTGCAATACCTGTACTTGGAGAAAAAGCCATCAACATGCAAGCAATTTGCATGCATGGAGGGCTAATCAGTGGGTCTGATGTAATTCTGATCCAGGCCTCCTTCAGCTGCAAAGTTTTCAAAAAATAAAAGCAACTTTAAGAACAATTTATGTAAAACTTTATTTTCTTTCCTTTAAAACAATCTTTATATCTAAGGGTTCTCTCTAAGTGCATCTCAGACTTCCTGAACATGCAGAGGTCAGTAAAACTACCCCAACAAAAAGCACTTACTGCATTTATACCAAAGTTAGTGTTTATGTTAGGGTAACAATACTGAGCAGATCGAAATATTGATGATCAAATTGTATGGCATTCAATTCCAGTAGATATAACCCAAGATGCCCGTCAATTTATTAGTTATGGAGTCAGACAATATCATAGGTTGATGTACAACTCATACTTAAAAGTGTTGTTGAGAAACAATAACCAGCTCAGTGCGGACGTGTCCACTTTTCACCTCCAAGACAACCCCAAAGAGAAGCACTTATGAACACAAGAATCACCAGTGGCTCCATTTGAAGTTATCTGAGAGTGATTCTTCCCAAAAAATCTCTTGAAAATCATGCAGTTGATTTTGTCAAATAAAACTGCCCCAACAAGTAGCACTTACTGATTCAAGTGACAAGCCAATGCTCGAGTTAGGGTAATACTAATGACGGATTTGGGGAATAAAAGGAAGCCAGATACAGTACATGTCTTGATTGATAAACATGGACAGGAAACATTGCCCTGGTAAGCCTTGAAATCTGGGAGTTTGGTGGTCAGCAACATTACCCCAACAAGTAGCACTTACTGCATTCATATTCCAAGTCAGCGCATGTGTTTGGGTAATGCTGGTGACATTCAGCCAGTCATGCAAAAACAAACACACATTCTCAATGCTGGAGATACGTCTGTTGCAAAGTCACAATCAAGACAACCCCAAAGAGAAGCACTTATGAACACAAGAATCATCAGTGTCTCCATTTGAGGAGATCTGAATGTGGTTTAATATAGTACTGTCTTCATGTACAGTCTGTCTCATTTGCCATTGAAACCGTCCCAACAAGTAGCACTTACCAAATTTAAAAGTCAAGTACATGCCCAAGTCAGGTCAATATCCCAGGCACAAAATGCACAATTGCATGCTAGCTTCTCCAGCTGTTTCTTCTGGCATCTTCTGTGTTGAGTCCCTGTTGCAGTAGAAGTTGTGACTGGTTCACATATTTGGCCATCTTTTATTCTCAAGGCAGCCATTTCAACCCAACTCTGCCTTCATTTTGAACAGGTTTCAATGGTCTTGATAATTGGTCATAGACAATTGCAATACCTGTACTTGGAGAAAAAGCCATCAACATGCAAGCAATTTGCATGCATGGAGGGCTAATCAGTGGGTCTGATGTAATTCTGATCCAGGCCTCCTTCAGCTGCAAAGTTTTCAAAAAATAAAAGCAACTTTAAGAACAATTTATGTAAAACTTTATTTTCTTTCCTTTAAAACAATCTTTATATCTAAGGGTTCTCTCTAAGTGCATCTCAGACTTCCTGAACATGCAGAGGTCAGTAAAACTACCCCAACAAAAAGCACTTACTGCATTTATACCAAAGTTAGTGTTTATGTTAGGGTAACAATACTGAGCAGATCGAAATATTGATGATCAAATTGTATGGCATTCAATTCCAGTAGATATAACCCAAGATGCCCGTCAATTTATTAGTTATGGAGTCAGACAATATCATAGGTTGATGTACAACTCATACTTAAAAGTGTTGTTGAGAAACAATAACCAGCTCAGTGCGGACGTGTCCACTTTTCACCTCCAAGACAACCCCAAAGAGAAGCACTTATGAACACAAGAATCACCAGTGGCTCCATTTGAAGATATCTGAGAGTGATTCTTCCCAAAAAATCTCTTGAAAATCATGCAGTTGATTTTGTCAAATAAAACTGCCCCAACAAGTAGCACTTACTGATTCAAGTGACAAGCCAATGCTCGAGTTAGGGTAATACTAATGACGGATTTGGGGAATAAAAGGAAGCCAGATACAGTACATGTCTTGATTGATAAACATGGACAGGAAACATTGCCCTGGTAAGCCTTGAAATCTGGGAGTTTGGTGGTCAGCAACATTACCCCAACAAGTAGCACTTACTGCATTCATATTCCAAATCAGCGCATGTGTTTGGGTAATGCTGGTGACATTCAGCCAGTCACGCAAAAACACACACATTCTCAATGCTGGAGATACGTCTGTTGCAAAGTCACAATCAAGACAACCCCAAAGAGAAGCACTTATGAACACAAGAATCATCAGTGTCTCCATTTGAGGAGATCTGAATGTGGTTTAATGTAGTACTGTCTTCATGTACAGTCTGTCTTATTTGCCATTGAAACCATCCCAACAAGTAGCACTTACCAAATTTAAAAGTCAAGTACATGCCCAAGTCAGGTCAATATCCCAGGCACAAAATGCACAATTGCATGCTAGCTTCTCCAGCTGTTTCTTCTGGCATCTTCTGTGTTGAGTCCCTGTTGCAGTAGAAGTTGTGACTGGTTCACATATTTGGCCATCTTTTATTCTCAAGGCAGCCATTTCAACCCAACTCTGCCTTCATTTTGAACAGGTTTCAATGGTCTTGATAATTGGTCATAGACAATTGCAATACCTGTACTTGGAGAAAAAGCCATCAACATGCAAGCAATTTGCATGCATGGAGGGCTAATCAGTGGGTCTGATGTAATTCTGATCCAGGCCTCCTTCAGCTGCAAAGTTTTCAAAAAATAAAAGCAACTTTAAGAACAATTTATGTAAAACTTTATTTTCTTTCCTTTAAAACAATCTTTATATCTAAGGGTTCTCTCTAAGTGCATCTCAGACTTCCTGAACATGCAGAGGTCAGTAAAACTACCCCAACAAAAAGCACTTACTGCATTTATACCAAAGTTAGTGTTTATGTTAGGGTAACAATACTGAGCAGATCGAAATATTGATGATCAAATTGTATGGCATTCAATTCCAGTAGATATAACCCAAGATGCCCGTCAATTTATTAGTTATGGAGTCAGACAATATCATAGGTTGATGTACAACTCATACTTAAAAGTGTTGTTGAGAAACAATAACCAGCTCAGTGCGGACGTGTCCACTTTTCACCTCCAAGACAACCCCAAAGAGAAGCACTTATGAACACAAGAATCACCAGTGGCTCCATTTGAAGTTATCTGAGAGTGATTCTTCCCAAAAAATCTCTTGAAAATCATGCAGTTGATTTTGTCAAATAAAACTGCCCCAACAAGTAGCACTTACTGATTCAAGTGACAAGCCAATGCTCGAGTTAGGGTAATACTAATGACGGATTTGGGGAATAAAAGGAAGCCAGATACAGTACATGTCTTGATTGATAAACATGGACAGGAAACATTGCCCTGGTAAGCCTTGAAATCTGGGAGTTTGGTGGTCAGCAACATTACCCCAACAAGTAGCACTTACTGCATTCATATTCCAAGTCAGCGCATGTGTTTGGGTAATGCTGGTGACATTCAGCCAGTCATGCAAAAACAAACACACATTCTCAATGCTGGAGATACGTCTGTTGCAAAGTCACAATCAAGACAACCCCAAAGAGAAGCACTTATGAACACAAGAATCATCAGTGTCTCCATTTGAGGAGATCTGAATGTGGTTTAATATAGTACTGTCTTCATGTACAGTCTGTCTCATTTGCCATTGAAACCGTCCCAACAAGTAGCACTTACCAAATTTAAAAGTCAAGTACATGCCCAAGTCAGGTCAATATCCCAGGCACAAAATGCACAATTGCATGCTAGCTTCTCCAGCTGTTTCTTCTGGCATCTTCTGTGTTGAGTCCCTGTTGCAGTAGAAGTTGTGACTGGTTCACATATTTGGCCATCTTTTATTCTCAAGGCAGCCATTTCAACCCAACTCTGCCTTCATTTTGAACAGGTTTCAATGGTCTTGATAATTGGTCATAGACAATTGCAATACCTGTACTTGGAGAAAAAGCCATCAACATGCAAGCAATTTGCATGCATGGAGGGCTAATCAGTGGGTCTGATGTAATTCTGATCCAGGCCTCCTTCAGCTGCAAAGTTTTCAAAAAATAAAAGCAACTTTAAGAACAATTTATGTAAAACTTTATTTTCTTTCCTTTAAAACAATCTTTATATCTAAGGGTTCTCTCTAAGTGCATCTCAGACTTCCTGAACATGCAGAGGTCAGTAAAACTACCCCAACAAAAAGCACTTACTGCATTTATACCAAAGTTAGTGTTTATGTTAGGGTAACAATACTGAGCAGATCGAAATATTGATGATCAAATTGTATGGCATTCAATTCCAGTAGATATAACCCAAGATGCCCGTCAATTTATTAGTTATGGAGTCAGACAATATCATAGGTTGATGTACAACTCATACTTAAAAGTGTTGTTGAGAAACAATAACCAGCTCAGTGCGGACGTGTCCACTTTTCACCTCCAAGACAACCCCAAAGAGAAGCACTTATGAACACAAGAATCACCAGTGGCTCCATTTGAAGATATCTGAGAGTGATTCTTCCCAAAAAATCTCTTGAAAATCATGCAGTTGATTTTGTCAAATAAAACTGCCCCAACAAGTAGCACTTACTGATTCAAGTGACAAGCCAATGCTCGAGTTAGGGTAATACTAATGACGGATTTGGGGAATAAAAGGAAGCCAGATACAGTACATGTCTTGATTGATAAACATGGACAGGAAACATTGCCCTGGTAAGCCTTGAAATCTGGGAGTTTGGTGGTCAGCAACATTACCCCAACAAGTAGCACTTACTGCATTCATATTCCAAATCAGCGCATGTGTTTGGGTAATGCTGGTGACATTCAGCCAGTCACGCAAAAACACACACATTCTCAATGCTGGAGATACGTCTGTTGCAAAGTCACAATCAAGACAACCCCAAAGAGAAGCACTTATGAACACAAGAATCATCAGTGTCTCCATTTGAGGAGATCTGAATGTGGTTTAATGTAGTACTGTCTTCATGTACAGTCTGTCTTATTTGCCATTGAAACCATCCCAACAAGTAGCACTTACCAAATTTAAAAGTCAAGTACATGCCCAAGTCAGGTCAATATCCCAGGCACAAAATGCACAATTGCATGCTAGCTTCTCCAGCTGTTTCTTCTGGCATCTTCTGTGTTGAGTCCCTGTTGCAGTAGAAGTTGTGACTGGTTCACATATTTGGCCATCTTTTATTCTCAAGGCAGCCATTTCAACCCAACTCTGCCTTCATTTTGAACAGGTTTCAATGGTCTTGATAATTGGTCATAGACAATTGCAATACCTGTACTTGGAGAAAAAGCCATCAACATGCAAGCAATTTGCATGCATGGAGGGCTAATCAGTGGGTCTGATGTAATTCTGATCCAGGCCTCCTTCAGCTGCAAAGTTTTCAAAAAATAAAAGCAACTTTAAGAACAATTTATGTAAAACTTTATTTTCTTTCCTTTAAAACAATCTATATATCTAAGGGTTCTCTCTAAGTGCATCTCAGACTTCCTGAACATGCAGAGGTCAGTAAAACTACCCCAACAAAAAGCACTTACTGCATTTATACCAAAGTTAGTGTTTATGTTAGGGTAACAATACTGAGCAGATCGAAATATTGATGATCAAATTGTATGGCATTCAATTCCAGTAGATATAACCCAAGATGCCCATCAATTTATTAGTTATGGAGTCAGACAATATCATAGGTTGATGTACAACTCATACTTAAAAGTGTTGTTGAGAAACAATAACCAGCTCAGTGCGGACGTGTCCACTTTTCACCTCCAAGACAACCCCAAAGAGAAGCACTTATGAACACAAGAATCACCAGTGGCTCCATTTGAAGTTATCTGAGAGTGATTCTTCCCAAAAAATCTCTTGAAAATCATGCAGTTGATTTTGTCAAATAAAACTGCCCCAACAAGTAGCACTTACTGATTCAAGTGACAAGCCAATGCTCGAGTTAGGGTAATACTAATGACGGATTTGGGGAATAAAAGGAAGCCAGATACAGTACATGTCTTGATTGATAAACATGGACAGGAAACATTGCCCTGGTAAGCCTTGAAATCTGGGAGTTTGGTGGTCAGCAACATTACCCCAACAAGTAGCACTTACTGCATTCATATTCCAAATCAGCGCATGTGTTTGGGTAATGCTGGTGACATTCAGCCAGTCATGCAAAAACAAACACACATTCTCAATGCTGGAGATACGTCTGTTGCAAAGTCACAATCAAGACAACCCCAAAGAGAAGCACTTATGAACACAAGAATCATCAGTGTCTCCATTTGAGGAGATCTGAATGTGGTTTAATGTAGTACTGTCTTCATGTACAGTCTGTCTTATTTGCCATTGAAACCATCCCAACAAGTAGCACTTACCAAATTTAAAAGTCAAGTACATGCCCAAGTCAGGTCAATATCCCAGGCACAAAATGCACAATTGCATGCTAGCTTCTCCAGCTGTTTCTTCTGGCATCTTCTGTGTTGAGTCCCTGTTGCAGTAGAAGTTGTGACTGGTTCACATATTTGGCCATCTTTTATTCTCAAGGCAGCCATTTCAACCCAACTCTGCCTTCATTTTGAACAGGTTTCAATGGTCTTGATAATTGGTCATAGACAATTGCAATACCTGTACTTGGAGAAAAAGCCATCAACATGCAAGCAATTTGCATGCATGGAGGGCTAATCAGTGGGTCTGATGTAATTCTGATCCAGGCCTCCTTCAGCTGCAAAGTTTTCAAAAAATAAAAGCAACTTTAAGAACAATTTATGTAAAACTTTATTTTCTTTCCTTTAAAACAATCTATATATCTAAGGGTTCTCTCTAAGTGCATCTCAGACTTCCTGAACATGCAGAGGTCAGTAAAACTACCCCAACAAAAAGCACTTACTGCATTTATACCAAAGTTAGTGTTTATGTTAGGGTAACAATACTGAGCAGATCGAAATATTGATGATCAAATTGTATGGCATTCAATTCCAGTAGATATAACCCAAGATGCCCGTCAATTTATTAGTTATGGAGTCAGACAATATCATAGGTTGATGTACAACTCATACTTAAAAGTGTTGTTGAGAAACAATAACCAGCTCAGTGCGGACGTGTCCACTTTTCACCTCCAAGACAACCCCAAAGAGAAGCACTTATGAACACAAGAATCACCAGTGGCTCCATTTGAAGTTATCTGAGAGTGATTCTTCCCAAAAAATCTCTTGAAAATCATGCAGTTGATTTTGTCAAATAAAACTGCCCCAACAAGTAGCACTTACTGATTCAAGTGACAAGCCAATGCTCGAGTTAGGGTAATACTAATGGCGGATTTGGGGAATAAAAGGAAGCCAGATACAGTACATGTCTTGATTGATAAACATGGACAGGAAACATTGCCCTGGTAAGCCTTGAAATCTGGGAGTTTGGTGGTCAGCAACATTACCCCAACAAGTAGCACTTACTGCATTCATATTCCAAGTCAGCGCATGTGTTTGGGTAATGCTGGTGACATTCAGCCAGTCATGCAAAAACAAACACACATTCTCAATGCTGGAGATACGTCTGTTGCAAAGTCACAATCAAGACAACCCCAAAGAGAAGCACTTATGAACACAAGAATCATCAGTGTCTCCATTTGAGGAGATCTGAATGTGGTTTAATATAGTACTGTCTTCATGTACAGTCTGTCTCATTTGCCATTGAAACCGTCCCAACAAGTAGCACTTACCAAATTTAAAAGTCAAGTACATGCCCAAGTCAGGTCAATATCCCAGGCACAAAATGCACAATTGCATGCTAGCTTCTCCAGCTGTTTCTTCTGGCATCTTCTGTGTTGAGTCCCTGTTGCAGTAGAAGTTGTGACTGGTTCACATATTTGGCCATCTTTTATTCTCAAGGCAGCCATTTCAACCCAACTCTGCCTTCATTTTGAACAGGTTTCAATGGTCTTGATAATTGGTCATAGACAATTGCAATACCTGTACTTGGAGAAAAAGCCATCAACATGCAAGCAATTTGCATGCATGGAGGGCTAATCAGTGGGTCTGATGTAATTCTGATCCAGGCCTCCTTCAGCTGCAAAGTTTTCAAAAAATAAAAGCAACTTTAAGAACAATTTATGTAAAACTTTATTTTCTTTCCTTTAAAACAATCTTTATATCTAAGGGTTCTCTCTAAGTGCATCTCAGACTTCCTGAACATGCAGAGGTCAGTAAAACTACCCCAACAAAAAGCACTTACTGCATTTATACCAAAGTTAGTGTTTATGTTAGGGTAACAATACTGAGCAGATCGAAATATTGATGATCAAATTGTATGGCATTCAATTCCAGTAGATATAACCCAAGATGCCCGTCAATTTATTAGTTATGGAGTCAGACAATATCATAGGTTGATGTACAACTCATACTTAAAAGTGTTGTTGAGAAACAATAACCAGCTCAGTGCGGACGTGTCCACTTTTCACCTCCAAGACAACCCCAAAGAGAAGCACTTATGAACACAAGAATCACCAGTGGCTCCATTTGAAGTTATCTGAGAGTGATTCTTCCCAAAAAATCTCTTGAAAATCATGCAGTTGATTTTGTCAAATAAAACTGCCCCAACAAGTAGCACTTACTGATTCAAGTGACAAGCCAATGCTCGAGTTAGGGTAATACTAATGACGGATTTGGGGAATAAAAGGAAGCCAGATACAGTACATGTCTTGATTGATAAACATGGACAGGAAACATTGCCCTGGTAAGCCTTGAAATCTGGGAGTTTGGTGGTCAGCAACATTACCCCAACAAGTAGCACTTACTGCATTCATATTCCAAATCAGCGCATGTGTTTGGGTAATGCTGGTGACATTCAGCCAGTCATGCAAAAACAAACACACATTCTCAATGCTGGAGATACGTCTGTTGCAAAGTCACAATCAAGACAACCCCAAAGAGAAGCACTTATGAACACAAGAATCATCAGTGTCTCCATTTGAGGAGATCTGAATGTGGTTTAATATAGTACTGTCTTCATGTACAGTCTGTCTCATTTGCCATTGAAACCGTCCCAACAAGTAGCACTTACCAAATTTAAAAGTCAAGTACATGCCCAAGTCAGGTCAATATCCCAGGCACAAAATGCACAATTGCTTGCTAGCTTCTCCAGCTGTTTCTTCTGGCATCTTCTGTGTTGAGTCCCTGTTGCAGTAGAAGTTGTGACTGGTTCACATATTTGGCCATCTTTTATTCTCAAGGCAGCCATTTCAACCCAACTCCGCCTTCATTTTGAACAGGTTTCAATGGTCTTGATAATTGGTCATAGACAATTGCAATACCTGTACTTGGAGAAAAAGCCATCAACATGCAAGCAATTTGCATGCATGGAGGGCTAATCAGTGGGTCTGATGTAATTCTGATCCAGGCCTCCTTCAGCTGCAAAGTTTTCAAAAAATAAAAGCAACTTTAAGAACAATTTATGTAAAACTTTATTTTCTTTCCTTTAAAACAATCTTTATATCTAAGGGTTCTCTCTAAGTGCATCTCAGACTTCCTGAACATGCAGAGGTCAGTAAAACTACCCCAACAAAAAGCACTTACTGCATTTATACCAAAGTTAGTGTTTATGTTAGGGTAACAATACTGAGCAGATCGAAATATTGATGATCAAATTGTATGGCATTCAATTCCAGTAGATATAACCCAAGATGCCCGTCAATTTATTAGTTATGGAGTCAGACAATATCATAGGTTGATGTACAACTCATACTTAAAAGTGTTGTTGAGAAACAATAACCAGCTCAGTGCGGACGTGTCCACTTTTCACCTCCAAGACAACCCCAAAGAGAAGCACTTATGAACACAAGAATCACCAGTGGCTCCATTTGAAGTTATCTGAGAGTGATTCTTCCCAAAAAATCTCTTGAAAATCATGCAGTTGATTTTGTCAAATAAAACTGCCCCAACAAGTAGCACTTACTGATTCAAGTGACAAGCCAATGCTCGAGTTAGGGTAATACTAATGACGGATTTGGGGAATAAAAGGAAGCCAGATACAGTACATGTCTTGATTGATAAACATGGACAGGAAACATTGCCCTGGTAAGCCTTGAAATCTGGGAGTTTGGTGGTCAGCAACATTACCCCAACAAGTAGCACTTACTGCATTCATATTCCAAATCAGCGCATGTGTTTGGGTAATGCTGGTGACATTCAGCCAGTCACGCAAAAACACACACATTCTCAATGCTGGAGATACGTCTGTTGCAAAGTCACAATCAAGACAACCCCAAAGAGAAGCACTTATGAACACAAGAATCATCAGTGTCTCCATTTGAGGAGATCTGAATGTGGTTTAATGTAGTACTGTCTTCATGTACAGTCTGTCTTATTTGCCATTGAAACCATCCCAACAAGTAGCACTTACCAAATTTAAAAGTCAAGTACATGCCCAAGTCAGGTCAATATCCCAGGCACAAAATGCACAATTGCATGCTAGCTTCTCCAGCTGTTTCTTCTGGCATCTTCTGTGTTGAGTCCCTGTTGCAGTAGAAGTTGTGACTGGTTCACATATTTGGCCATCTTTTATTCTCAAGGCAGCCATTTCAACCCAACTCTGCCTTCATTTTGAACAGGTTTCAATGGTCTTGATAATTGGTCATAGACAATTGCAATACCTGTACTTGGAGAAAAAGCCATCAACATGCAAGCAATTTGCATGCATGGAGGGCTAATCAGTGGGTCTGATGTAATTCTGATCCAGGCCTCCTTCAGCTGCAAAGTTTTCAAAAAATAAAAGCAACTTTAAGAACAATTTATGTAAAACTTTATTTTCTTTCCTTTAAAACAATCTTTATATCTAAGGGTTCTCTCTAAGTGCATCTCAGACTTCCTGAACATGCAGAGGTCAGTAAAACTACCCCAACAAAAAGCACTTACTGCATTTATACCAAAGTTAGTGTTTATGTTAGGGTAACAATACTGAGCAGATCGAAATATTGATGATCAAATTGTATGGCATTCAATTCCAGTAGATATAACCCAAGATGCCCGTCAATTTATTAGTTATGGAGTCAGACAATATCATAGGTTGATGTACAACTCATACTTAAAAGTGTTGTTGAGAAACAATAACCAGCTCAGTGCGGACGTGTCCACTTTTCACCTCCAAGACAACCCCAAAGAGAAGCACTTATGAACACAAGAATCACCAGTGGCTCCATTTGAAGTTATCTGAGAGTGATTCTTCCCAAAAAATCTCTTGAAAATCATGCAGTTGATTTTGTCAAATAAAACTGCCCCAACAAGTAGCACTTACTGATTCAAGTGACAAGCCAATGCTCGAGTTAGGGTAATACTAATGACGGATTTGGGGAATAAAAGGAAGCCAGATACAGTACATGTCTTGATTGATAAACATGGACAGGAAACATTGCCCTGGTAAGCCTTGAAATCTGGGAGTTTGGTGGTCAGCAACATTACCCCAACAAGTAGCACTTACTGCATTCATATTCCAAGTCAGCGCATGTGTTTGGGTAATGCTGGTGACATTCAGCCAGTCATGCAAAAACAAACACACATTCTCAATGCTGGAGATACGTCTGTTGCAAAGTCACAATCAAGACAACCCCAAAGAGAAGCACTTATGAACACAAGAATCATCAGTGTCTCCATTTGAGGAGATCTGAATGTGGTTTAATATAGTACTGTCTTCATGTACAGTCTGTCTCATTTGCCATTGAAACCGTCCCAACAAGTAGCACTTACCAAATTTAAAAGTCAAGTACATGCCCAAGTCAGGTCAATATCCCAGGCACAAAATGCACAATTGCATGCTAGCTTCTCCAGCTGTTTCTTCTGGCATCTTCTGTGTTGAGTCCCTGTTGCAGTAGAAGTTGTGACTGGTTCACATATTTGGCCATCTTTTATTCTCAAGGCAGCCATTTCAACCCAACTCTGCCTTCATTTTGAACAGGTTTCAATGGTCTTGATAATTGGTCATAGACAATTGCAATACCTGTACTTGGAGAAAAAGCCATCAACATGCAAGCAATTTGCATGCATGGAGGGCTAATCAGTGGGTCTGATGTAATTCTGATCCAGGCCTCCTTCAGCTGCAAAGTTTTCAAAAAATAAAAGCAACTTTAAGAACAATTTATGTAAAACTTTATTTTCTTTCCTTTAAAACAATCTTTATATCTAAGGGTTCTCTCTAAGTGCATCTCAGACTTCCTGAACATGCAGAGGTCAGTAAAACTACCCCAACAAAAAGCACTTACTGCATTTATACCAAAGTTAGTGTTTATGTTAGGGTAACAATACTGAGCAGATCGAAATATTGATGATCAAATTGTATGGCATTCAATTCCAGTAGATATAACCCAAGATGCCCGTCAATTTATTAGTTATGGAGTCAGACAATATCATAGGTTGATGTACAACTCATACTTAAAAGTGTTGTTGAGAAACAATAACCAGCTCAGTGCGGACGTGTCCACTTTTCACCTCCAAGACAACCCCAAAGAGAAGCACTTATGAACACAAGAATCACCAGTGGCTCCATTTGAAGTTATCTGAGAGTGATTCTTCCCAAAAAATCTCTTGAAAATCATGCAGTTGATTTTGTCAAATAAAACTGCCCCAACAAGTAGCACTTACTGATTCAAGTGACAAGCCAATGCTCGAGTTAGGGTAATACTAATGACGGATTTGGGGAATAAAAGGAAGCCAGATACAGTACATGTCTTGATTGATAAACATGGACAGGAAACATTGCCCTGGTAAGCCTTGAAATCGGGGAGTTTGGTGGTCAGCAACATTACCCCAACAAGTAGCACTTACTGCATTCATATTCCAAATCAGCGCATGTGTTTGGGTAATGCTGGTGACATTCAGCCAGTCACGCAAAAACACACACATTCTCAATGCTGGAGATACGTCTGTTGCAAAGTCACAATCAAGACAACCCCAAAGAGAAGCACTTATGAACACAAGAATCATCAGTGTCTCCATTTGAGGAGATCTGAATGTGGTTTAATATAGTACTGTCTTCATGTACAGTCTGTCTCATTTGCCATTGAAACCATCCCAACAAGTAGCACTTACCAAATTTAAAAGTCAAGTACATGCCCAAGTCAGGTCAATATCCCAGGCACAAAATGCACAATTGCATGCTAGCTTCTCCAGCTGTTTCTTCTGGCATCTTCTGTGTTGAGTCCCTGTTGCAGTAGAAGTTGTGACTGGTTCACATATTTGGCCATCTTTTATTCTCAAGGCAGCCATTTCAACCCAACTCTGCCTTCATTTTGAACAGGTTTCAATGGTCTTGATAATTGGTCATAGACAATTGCAATACCTGTACTTGGAGAAAAAGCCATCAACATGCAAGCAATTTGCATGCATGGAGGGCTAATCAGTGGGTCTGATGTAATTCTGATCCAGGCCTCCTTCAGCTGCAAAGTTTTCAAAAAATAAAAGCAACTTTAAGAACAATTTATGTAAAACTTTATTTTCTTTCCTTTAAAACAATCTTTATATCTAAGGGTTCTCTCTAAGTGCATCTCAGACTTCCTGAACATGCAGAGGTCAGTAAAACTACCCCAACAAAAAGCACTTACTGCATTTATACCAAAGTTAGTGTTTATGTTAGGGTAACAATACTGAGCAGATCGAAATATTGATGATCAAATTGTATGGCATTCAATTCCAGTAGATATAACCCAAGATGCCCGTCAATTTATTAGTTATGGAGTCAGACAATATCATAGGTTGATGTACAACTCATACTTAAAAGTGTTGTTGAGAAACAATAACCAGCTCAGTGCGGACGTGTCCACTTTTCACCTCCAAGACAACCCCAAAGAGAAGCACTTATGAACACAAGAATCACCAGTGGCTCCATTTGAAGTTATCTGAGAGTGATTCTTCCCAAAAAATCTCTTGAAAATCATGCAGTTGATTTTGTCAAATAAAACTGCCCCAACAAGTAGCACTTACTGATTCAAGTGACAAGCCAATGCTCGAGTTAGGGTAATACTAATGACGGATTTGGGGAATAAAAGGAAGCCAGATACAGTACATGTCTTGATTGATAAACATGGACAGGAAACATTGCCCTGGTAAGCCTTGAAATCTGGGAGTTTGGTGGTCAGCAACATTACCCCAACAAGTAGCACTTACTGCATTCATATTCCAAGTCAGCGCATGTGTTTGGGTAATGCTGGTGACATTCAGCCAGTCATGCAAAAACAAACACACATTCTCAATGCTGGAGATACGTCTGTTGCAAAGTCACAATCAAGACAACCCCAAAGAGAAGCACTTATGAACACAAGAATCATCAGTGTCTCCATTTGAGGAGATCTGAATGTGGTTTAATGTAGTACTGTCTTCATGTACAGTCTGTCTTATTTGCCATTGAAACCATCCCAACAAGTAGCACTTACCAAATTTAAAAGTCAAGTACATGCCCAAGTCAGGTCAATATCCCAGGCACAAAATGCACAATTGCATGCTAGCTTCTCCAGCTGTTTCTTCTGGCATCTTCTGTGTTGAGTCCCTGTTGCAGTAGAAGTTGTGACTGGTTCACATATTTGGCCATCTTTTATTCTCAAGGCAGCCATTTCAACCCAACTCTGCCTTCATTTTGAACAGGTTTCAATGGTCTTGATAATTGGTCATAGACAATTGCAATACCTGTACTTGGAGAAAAAGCCATCAACATGCAAGCAATTTGCATGCATGGAGGGCTAATCAGTGGGTCTGATGTAATTCTGATCCAGGCCTCCTTCAGCTGCAAAGTTTTCAAAAAATAAAAGCAACTTTAAGAACAATTTATGTAAAACTTTATTTTCTTTCCTTTAAAACAATCTTTATATCTAAGGGTTCTCTCTAAGTGCATCTCAGACTTCCTGAACATGCAGAGGTCAGTAAAACTACCCCAACAAAAAGCACTTACTGCATTTATACCAAAGTTAGTGTTTATGTTAGGGTAACAATACTGAGCAGATCGAAATATTGATGATCAAATTGTATGGCATTCAATTCCAGTAGATATAACCCAAGATGCCCGTCAATTTATTAGTTATGGAGTCAGACAATATCATAGGTTGATGTACAACTCATACTTAAAAGTGTTGTTGAGAAACAATAACCAGCTCAGTGCGGACGTGTCCACTTTTCACCTCCAAGACAACCCCAAAGAGAAGCACTTATGAACACAAGAATCACCAGTGGCTCCATTTGAAGTTATCTGAGAGTGATTCTTCCCAAAAAATCTCTTGAAAATCATGCAGTTGATTTTGTCAAATAAAACTGCCCCAACAAGTAGCACTTACTGATTCAAGTGACAAGCCAATGCTCGAGTTAGGGTAATACTAATGACGGATTTGGGGAATAAAAGGAAGCCAGATACAGTACATGTCTTGATTGATAAACATGGACAGGAAACATTGCCCTGGTAAGCCTTGAAATCTGGGAGTTTGGTGGTCAGCAACATTACCCCAACAAGTAGCACTTACTGCATTCATATTCCAAGTCAGCGCATGTGTTTGGGTAATGCTGGTGACATTCAGCCAGTCATGCAAAAACAAACACACATTCTCAATGCTGGAGATACGTCTGTTGCAAAGTCACAATCAAGACAACCCCAAAGAGAAGCACTTATGAACACAAGAATCATCAGTGTCTCCATTTGAGGAGATCTGAATGTGGTTTAATATAGTACTGTCTTCATGTACAGTCTGTCTCATTTGCCATTGAAACCGTCCCAACAAGTAGCACTTACCAAATTTAAAAGTCAAGTACATGCCCAAGTCAGGTCAATATCCCAGGCACAAAATGCACAATTGCATGCTAGCTTCTCCAGCTGTTTCTTCTGGCATCTTCTGTGTTGAGTCCCTGTTGCAGTAGAAGTTGTGACTGGTTCACATATTTGGCCATCTTTTATTCTCAAGGCAGCCATTTCAACCCAACTCTGCCTTCATTTTGAACAGGTTTCAATGGTCTTGATAATTGGTCATAGACAATTGCAATACCTGTACTTGGAGAAAAAGCCATCAACATGCAAGCAATTTGCAAGCAATTTGCATGCATGGAGGGCTAATCAGTGGGTCTGATGTAATTCTGATCCAGGCCTCCTTCAGCTGCAAAGTTTTCAAAAAATAAAAGCAACTTTAAGAACAATTTATGTAAAACTTTATTTTCTTTCCTTTAAAACAATCTTTATATCTAAGGGTTCTCTCTAAGTGCATCTCAGACTTCCTGAACATGCAGAGGTCAGTAAAACTACCCCAACAAAAAGCACTTACTGCATTTATACCAAAGTTAGTGTTTATGTTAGGGTAACAATACTGAGCAGATCGAAATATTGATGATCAAATTGTATGGCATTCAATTCCAGTAGATATAACCCAAGATGCCCGTCAATTTATTAGTTATGGAGTCAGACAATATCATAGGTTGATGTACAACTCATACTTAAAAGTGTTGTTGAGAAACAATAACCAGCTCAGTGCGGACGTGTCCACTTTTCACCTCCAAGACAACCCCAAAGAGAAGCACTTATGAACACAAGAATCACCAGTGGCTCCATTTGAAGTTATCTGAGAGTGATTCTTCCCAAAAAATCTCTTGAAAATCATGCAGTTGATTTTGTCAAATAAAACTGCCCCAACAAGTAGCACTTACTGATTCAAGTGACAAGCCAATGCTCGAGTTAGGGTAATACTAATGACGGATTTGGGGAATAAAAGGAAGCCAGATACAGTACATGTCTTGATTGATAAACATGGACAGGAAACATTGCCCTGGTAAGCCTTGAAATCGGGGAGTTTGGTGGTCAGCAACATTACCCCAACAAGTAGCACTTACTGCATTCATATTCCAAATCAGCGCATGTGTTTGGGTAATGCTGGTGACATTCAGCCAGTCACGCAAAAACACACACATTCTCAATGCTGGAGATACGTCTGTTGCAAAGTCACAATCAAGACAACCCCAAAGAGAAGCACTTATGAACACAAGAATCATCAGTGTCTCCATTTGAGGAGATCTGAATGTGGTTTAATATAGTACTGTCTTCATGTACAGTCTGTCTCATTTGCCATTGAAACCATCCCAACAAGTAGCACTTACCAAATTTAAAAGTCAAGTACATGCCCAAGTCAGGTCAATATCCCAGGCACAAAATGCACAATTGCATGCTAGCTTCTCCAGCTGTTTCTTCTGGCATCTTCTGTGTTGAGTCCCTGTTGCAGTAGAAGTTGTGACTGGTTCACATATTTGGCCATCTTTTATTCTCAAGGCAGACATTTCAACCCAACTCTGCCTTCATTTTGAACAGGTTTCAATGGTCTTGATAATTGGTCATAGACAATTGCAATACCTGTACTTGGAGAAAAAGCCATCAACATGCAAGCAATTTGCATGCATGGAGGGCTAATCAGTGGGTCTGATGTAATTCTGATCCAGGCCTCCTTCAGCTGCAAAGTTTTCAAAAAATAAAAGCAACTTTAAGAACAATTTATGTAAAACTTTATTTTCTTTCCTTTAAAACAATCTTTATATCTAAGGGTTCTCTCTAAGTGCATCTCAGACTTCCTGAACATGCAGAGGTCAGTAAAACTACCCCAACAAAAAGCACTTACTGCATTTATACCAAAGTTAGTGTTTATGTTAGGGTAACAATACTGAGCAGATCGAAATATTGATGATCAAATTGTATGGCATTCAATTCCAGTAGATATAACCCAAGATGCCCGTCAATGTATTAGTTATGGAGTCAGACAATATCATAGGTTGATGTACAACTCATACTTAAAAGTGTTGTTGAGAAACAATAACCAGCTCAGTGCGGACGTGTCCACTTTTCACCTCCAAGACAACCCCAAAGAGAAGCACTTATGAACACAAGAATCACCAGTGGCTCCATTTGAAGTAATCTGAGAGTGATTCTTCCCAAAAAATCTCTTGAAAATCATGCAGTTGATTTTGTCAAATAAAACTGCCCCAACAAGTAGCACTTACTGATTCAAGTGACAAGCCAATGCTCGAGTTAGGGTAATACTAATGACGGATTTGGGGAATAAAAGGAAGCCAGATACAGTACATGTCTTGATTGATAAACATGGACAGGAAACATTGCCCTGGTAAGCCTTGAAATCTCGGAGTTTGGTGGTCAGCAACATTACCCCAACAAGTAGCACTTACTGCATTCATATTCCAAATCAGCGCATGTGTTTGGGTAATGCTGGTGACATTCAGCCAGTCATGCAAAAACAAACACACATTCTCAATGCTGGAGATACGTCTGTTGCAAAGTCACAATCAAGACAACCCCAAAGAGAAGCACTTATGAACACAAGAATCATCAGTGTCTCCATTTGAGGAGATCTGAATGTGGTTTAATATAGTACTGTCTTCATGTACAGTCTGTCTCATTTGCCATTGAAACCGTCCCAACAAGTAGCACTTACCAAATTTAAAAGTCAAGTACATGCCCAAGTCAGGTCAATATCCCAGGCACAAAATGCACAATTGCTTGCTAGCTTCTCCAGCTGTTTCTTCTGGCATCTTCTGTGTTGAGTCCCTGTTGCAGTAGAAGTTGTGACTGGTTCACATATTTGGCCATCTTTTATTCTCAAGGCAGCCATTTCAACCCAACTCCGCCTTCATTTTGAACAGGTTTCAATGGTCTTGATAATTGGTCATAGACAATTGCAATACCTGTACTTGGAGAAAAAGCCATCAACATGCAAGCAATTTGCATGCATGGAGGGCTAATCAGTGGGTCTGATGTAATTCTGATCCAGGCCTCCTTCAGCTGCAAAGTTTTCAAAAAATAAAAGCAACTTTAAGAACAATTTATGTAAAACTTTATTTTCTTTCCTTTAAAACAATCTTTATATCTAAGGGTTCTCTCTAAGTGCATCTCAGACTTCCTGAACATGCAGAGGTCAGTAAAACTACCCCAACAAAAAGCACTTACTGCATTTATACCAAAGTTAGTGTTTATGTTAGGGTAACAATACTGAGCAGATCGAAATATTGATGATCAAATTGTATGGCATTCAATTCCAGTAGATATAACCCAAGATGCCCGTCAATTTATTAGTTATGGAGTCAGACAATATCATAGGTTGATGTACAACTCATACTTAAAAGTGTTGTTGAGAAACAATAACCAGCTCAGTGCGGACGTGTCCACTTTTCACCTCCAAGACAACCCCAAAGAGAAGCACTTATGAACACAAGAATCACCAGTGGCTCCATTTGAAGTTATCTGAGAGTGATTCTTCCCAAAAAATCTCTTGAAAATCATGCAGTTGATTTTGTCAAATAAAACTGCCCCAACAAGTAGCACTTACTGATTCAAGTGACAAGCCAATGCTCGAGTTAGGGTAATACTAATGACGGATTTGGGGAATAAAAGGAAGCCAGATACAGTACATGTCTTGATTGATAAACATGGACAGGAAACATTGCCCTGGTAAGCCTTGAAATCGGGGAGTTTGGTGGTCAGCAACATTACCCCAACAAGTAGCACTTACTGCATTCATATTCCAAATCAGCGCATGTGTTTGGGTAATGCTGGTGACATTCAGCCAGTCACGCAAAAACACACACATTCTCAATGCTGGAGATACGTCTGTTGCAAAGTCACAATCAAGACAACCCCAAAGAGAAGCACTTATGAACACAAGAATCATCAGTGTCTCCATTTGAGGAGATCTGAATGTGGTTTAATATAGTACTGTCTTCATGTACAGTCTGTCTCATTTGCCATTGAAACCATCCCAACAAGTAGCACTTACCAAATTTAAAAGTCAAGTACATGCCCAAGTCAGGTCAATATCCCAGGCACAAAATGCACAATTGCATGCTAGCTTCTCCAGCTGTTTCTTCTGGCATCTTCTGTGTTGAGTCCCTGTTGCAGTAGAAGTTGTGACTGGTTCACATATTTGGCCATCTTTTATTCTCAAGGCAGCCATTTCAACCCAACTCTGCCTTCATTTTGAACAGGTTTCAATGGTCTTGATAATTGGTCATAGACAATTGCAATACCTGTACTTGGAGAAAAAGCCATCAACATGCAAGCAATTTGCATGCATGGAGGGCTAATCAGTGGGTCTGATGTAATTCTGATCCAGGCCTCCTTCAGCTGCAAAGTTTTCAAAAAATAAAAGCAACTTTAAGAACAATTTATGTAAAACTTTATTTTCTTTCCTTTAAAACAATCTTTATATCTAAGGGTTCTCTCTAAGTGCATCTCAGACTTCCTGAACATGCAGAGGTCAGTAAAACTACCCCAACAAAAAGCACTTACTGCATTTATACCAAAGTTAGTGTTTATGTTAGGGTAACAATACTGAGCAGATCGAAATATTGATGATCAAATTGTATGGCATTCAATTCCAGTAGATATAACCCAAGATGCCCGTCAATTTATTAGTTATGGAGTCAGACAATATCATAGGTTGATGTACAACTCATACTTAAAAGTGTTGTTGAGAAACAATAACCAGCTCAGTGCGGACGTGTCCACTTTTCACCTCCAAGACAACCCCAAAGAGAAGCACTTATGAACACAAGAATCACCAGTGGCTCCATTTGAAGTAATCTGAGAGTGATTCTTCCCAAAAAATCTCTTGAAAATCATGCAGTTGATTTTGTCAAATAAAACTGCCCCAACAAGTAGCACTTACTGATTCAAGTGACAAGCCAATGCTCGAGTTAGGGTAATACTAATGACGGATTTGGGGAATAAAAGGAAGCCAGATACAGTACATGTCTTGATTGATAAACATGGACAGGAAACATTGCCCTGGTAAGCCTTGAAATCTCGGAGTTTGGTGGTCAGCAACATTACCCCAACAAGTAGCACTTACTGCATTCATATTCCAAATCAGCGCATGTGTTTGGGTAATGCTGGTGACATTCAGCCAGTCATGCAAAAACAAACACACATTCTCAATGCTGGAGATACGTCTGTTGCAAAGTCACAATCAAGACAACCCCAAAGAGAAGCACTTATGAACACAAGAATCATCAGTGTCTCCATTTGAGGAGATCTGAATGTGGTTTAATATAGTACTGTCTTCATGTACAGTCTGTCTCATTTGCCATTGAAACCGTCCCAACAAGTAGCACTTACCAAATTTAAAAGTCAAGTACATGCCCAAGTCAGGTCAATATCCCAGGCACAAAATGCACAATTGCTTGCTAGCTTCTCCAGCTGTTTCTTCTGGCATCTTCTGTGTTGAGTCCCTGTTGCAGTAGAAGTTGTGACTGGTTCACATATTTGGCCATCTTTTATTCTCAAGGCAGCCATTTCAACCCAACTCCGCCTTCATTTTGAACAGGTTTCAATGGTCTTGATAATTGGTCATAGACAATTGCAATACCTGTACTTGGAGAAAAAGCCACCAACATGCAAGCAATTTGCATGCATGGAGGGCTAATCAGTGGGTCTGATGTAATTCTGATCCAGGCCTCCTTCAGCTGCAAAGTTTTCAAAAAATAAAAGCAACTTTAAGAACAATTTATGTAAAACTTTATTTTCTTTCCTTTAAAACAATCTTTATATCTAAGGGTTCTCTCTAAGTGCATCTCAGACTTCCTGAACATGCAGAGGTCAGTAAAACTACCCCAACAAAAAGCACTTACTGCATTTATACCAAAGTTAGTGTTTATGTTAGGGTAACAATACTGAGCAGATCGAAATATTGATGATCAAATTGTATGGCATTCAATTCCAGTAGATATAACCCAAGATGCCCGTCAATTTATTAGTTATGGAGTCAGACAATATCATAGGTTGATGTACAACTCATACTTAAAAGTGTTGTTGAGAAACAATAACCAGCTCAGTGCGGACGTGTCCACTTTTCACCTCCAAGACAACCCCAAAGAGAAGCACTTATGAACACAAGAATCACCAGTGGCTCCATTTGAAGTTATCTGAGAGTGATTCTTCCCAAAAAATCTCTTGAAAATCATGCAGTTGATTTTGTCAAATAAAACTGCCCCAACAAGTAGCACTTACTGATTCAAGTGACAAGCCAATGCTCGAGTTAGGGTAATACTAATGACGGATTTGGGGAATAAAAGGAAGCCAGATACAGTACATGTCTTGATTGATAAACATGGACAGGAAACATTGCCCTGGTAAGCCTTGAAATCTCGGAGTTTGGTGGTCAGCAACATTACCCCAACAAGTAGCACTTACTGCATTCATATTCCAAATCAGCGCATGTGTTTGGGTAATGCTGGTGACATTCAGCCAGTCATGCAAAAACAAACACACATTCTCAATGCTGGAGATACGTCTGTTGCAAAGTCACAATCAAGACAACCCCAAAGAGAAGCACTTATGAACACAAGAATCATCAGTGTCTCCATTTGAGGAGATCTGAATGTGGTTTAATATAGTACTGTCTTCATGTACAGTCTGTCTCATTTGCCATTGAACCCGTCCCAACAAGTAGCACTTACCAAATTTAAAAGTCAAGTACATGCCCAAGTCAGGTCAATATCCCAGGCACAAAATGCACAATTGCTTGCTAGCTTCTCCAGCTGTTTCTTCTGGCATCTTCTGTGTTGAGTCCCTGTTGCAGTAGAAGTTGTGACTGGTTCACATATTTGGCCATCTTTTATTCTCAAGGCAGCCATTTCAACCCAACTCCACCTTCATTTTGAACAGGTTTCAATGGTCTTGATAATTGGTCATAGACAATTGCAATACCTGTACTTGGAGAAAAAGCCATCAACATGCAAGCAATTTGCATGCATGGAGGGCTAATCAGTGGGTCTGATGTAATTCTGATCCAGGCCTCCTTCAGCTGCAAAGTTTTCAAAAAATAAAAGCAACTTTAAGAACAATGTATGTAAAACTTTATTTTCTTTCCTTTAAAACAATCTATATATCTAAGGGTTCTCTCTAAGTGCATCTCAGACTTCCTGAACATGCAGAGGTCAGTAAAACTACCCCAACAAAAAGCACTTACTGCATTTATACCAAAGTTAGTGTTTATGTTAGGGTAACATTATTGAGCAGATCGAAATATTGATGATCAAATTGTATGGCATTCAATTCCAGTAGATATAACCCAAGATGCCCGTCAATTTATTAGTTATGGAGTCAGACAATATCATAGGTTGATGTACAACTCATACTTAAAAGTGTTGTTGAGAAACAATAACCAGCTCAGTGCGGACGTGTCCACTTTTCACCTCCAAGACAACCCCAAAGAGAAGCACTTATGAACACAAGAATCACCAGTGGCTCCATTTGAAGTTATCTGAGAGTGATTCTTCCCAAAAAATCTCTTGAAAATCATGCAGTTGATTTTGTCAAATAAAACTGCCCCAACAAGTAGCACTTACTGATTCAAGTGACAAGCCAATGCTCGAGTTAGGGTAATACTAATGACGGATTTGGGGAATAAAAGGAAGCCAGATACAGTACATGTCTTGATTGATAAACATGGACAGGAAACATTGCCCTGGTAAGCCTTGAAATCTGGGAGTTTGGTGGTCAGCAACATTACCCCAACAAGTAGCACTTACTGCATTCATATTCCAAGTCAGCGCATGTGTTTGGGTAATGCTGGTGACATTCAGCCAGTCATGCAAAAACAAACACACATTCTCAATGCTGGAGATACGTCTGTTGCAAAGTCACAATCAAGACAACCCCAAAGAGAAGCACTTATGAACACAAGAATCATCAGTGTCTCCATTTGAGGAGATCTGAATGTGGTTTAATGTAGTACTGTCTTCATGTACAGTCTGTCTTATTTTCCATTGAAACCATCCCAACAAGTAGCACTTACCAAATTTAAAAGTCAAGTACATGCCCAAGTCAGGTCAATATCCCAGGCACAAAATGCACAATTGCATGCTAGCTTCTCCAGCTGTTTCTTCTGGCATCTTCTGTGTTGAGTCCCTGTTGCAGTAGAAGTTGTGACTGGTTCACATATTTGGCCATCTTTTATTCTCAAGGCAGCCATTTCAACCCAACTCTGCCTTCATTTTGAACAGGTTTCAATGGTCTTGATAATTGGTCATAGACAATTGCAATACCTGTACTTGGAGAAAAAGCCATCAACATGCAAGCAATTTGCATGCATGGAGGGCTAATCAGTGGGTCTGATGTAATTCTGATCCAGGCCTCCTTCAGCTGCAAAGTTTTCAAAAAATAAAAGCAACTTTAAGAACAATTTATGTAAAACTTTATTTTCTTTCCTTTAAAACAATCTTTATATCTAAGGGTTCTCTCTAAGTGCATCTCAGACTTCCTGAACATGCAGAGGTCAGTAAAACTACCCCAACAAAAAGCACTTACTGCATTTATACCATCGAAATATTAGTTCTAGTATAAGTTAGTATAAGTTAGTGTTTATGTTAGGGTAACAATACTGAGCAGATCGAAATATTGATGATCAAATTGTATGGCATTCAATTCCAGTAGATATAACCCAAGATGCCCGTCAATTTATTAGTTATGGAGTCAGACAATATCATAGGTTGATGTACAACTCATACTTAAAAGTGTTGTTGAGAAACAATAACCAGCTCAGTGCGGACGTGTCCACTTTTCACCTCCAAGACAACCCCAAAGAGAAGCACTTATGAACACAAGAATCACCAGTGGCTCCATTTGAAGTTATCTGAGAGTGATTCTTCCCAAAAAATCTCTTGAAAATCATGCAGTTGATTTTGTCAAATAAAACTGCCCCAACAAGTAGCACTTACTGATTCAAGTGACAAGCCAATGCTCGAGTTAGGGTAATACTAATGACGGATTTGGGAAATAAAAGGAAGCCAGATACAGTACATGTCTTGATTGATAAACATGGACAGGAAACATTGCCCTGGTAAGCCTTGAAATCTGGGAGTTTGGTGGTCAGCAACATTACCCCAACAAGTAGCACTTACTGCATTCATATTCCAAATCAGCGCATGTGTTTGGGTAATGCTGGTGACATTCAGCCAGTCATGCAAAAACAAACACACATTCTCAATGCTGGAGATACGTCTGTTGCAAAGTCACAATCAAGACAACCCCAAAGAGAAGCACTTATGAACACAAGAATCATCAGTGTCTCCATTTGAGGAGATCTGAATGTGGTTTAATATAGTACTGTCTTCATGTACAGTCTGTCTCATTTGCCATTGAAACCGTCCCAACAAGTAGCACTTACTTAATTTAAAAGTCAAGTACATGCCCAAGTCAGGTCAATATCCCAGGCACAAAATGCACAATTGCTTGCTAGCTTCTCCAGCTGTTTCTTCTGGCATCTTCTGTGTTGAGTCCCTGTTGCAGTAGAAGTTGTGACTGGTTCACATATTTGGCCATCTTTTATTCTCAAGGCAGCCATTTCAACCCAACTCCACCTTCATTTTGAACAGGTTTCAATGGTCTTGATAATTGGTCATAGACAATTGCAATACCTGTACTTGGAGAAAAAGCCATCAACATGCAAGCAATTTGCATGCATGGAGGGCTAATCAGTGGGTCTGATGTAATTCTGATCCAGGCCTCCTTCAGCTGCAAAGTTTTCAAAAAATAAAAGCAACTTTAAGAACAATGTATGTAAAACTTTATTTTCTTTCCTTTAAAACAATCTTTATATCTAAGGGTTCTCTCTAAGTGCATCTCAGACTTCCTGAACATGCAGAGGTCAGTAAAACTACCCCAACAAAAAGCACTTACTGCATTTATACCATCGAAATATTAGTTCTAGTATAAGTTAGTATAAGTTAGTGTTTATGTTAGGGTAACATTACTGAGCAGATCGAAATATTGATGATCAAATTGTATGGCATTCAATTCCAGTAGATATAACCCAAGATGCCCGTCAATTTATTAGTTATGGAGTCAGACAATATCATAGGTTGATGTACAACTCATACTTAAAAGTGTTGTTGAGAAACAATAACCAGCTCAGTGCGGACGTGTCCACTTTTCACCTCCAAGACAACCCCAAAGAGAAGCACTTATGAACACAAGAATCACCAGTGGCTCCATTTGAAGTTATCTGAGAGTGATTCTTCCCAAAAAATCTCTTGAAAATCATGCAGTTGATTTTGTCAAATAAAACTGCCACAACAAGTAGCACTTACTGATTCAAGTGACAAGCCAATGCTCGAGTTAGGGTAATACTAATGACGGATTTGGGGAATAAAAGGAAGCCAGATACAGTACATGTCTTGATTGATAAACATGGACAGGAAACATTGCCCTGGTAAGCCTTGAAATCTGGGAGTTTGGTGGTCAGCAACATTACCCCAACAAGTAGCACTTACTGCATTCATATTCCAAGTCAGCGCATGTGTTTGGGTAATGCTGGTGACATTCAGCCAGTCATGCAAAAACAAACACACATTCTCAATGCTGGAGATACGTCTGTTGCAAAGTCACAATCAAGACAACCCCAAAGAGAAGCACTTATGAACACAAGAATCATCAGTGTCTCCATTTGAGGAGATCTGAATGTGGTTTAATGTAGTACTGTCTTCATGTACAGTCTGTCTTATTTGCCATTGAAACCATCCCAACAAGTAGCACTAACCAAATTTAAAAGTCAAGTACATGCCCAAGTCAGGTCAATATCCCAGGCACAAAATGCACAATTGCATGCTAGCTTCTCCAGCTGTTTCTTCTGGCATCTTCTGTGTTGAGTCCCTGTTGCAGTAGAAGTTGTGACTGGTTCACATATTTGGCCATCTTTTATTCTCAAGGCAGCCATTTCAACCCAACTCTGCCTTCATTTTGAACAGGTTTCAATGGTCTTGATAATTGGTCATAGACAATTGCAATACCTGTACTTGGAGAAAAAGCCATCAACATGCAAGCAATTTGCATGCATGGAGGGCTAATCAGTGGGTCTGATGTAATTCTGATCCAGGCCTCCTTCAGCTGCAAAGTTTTCAAAAAATAAAAGCAACTTTAAGAACAATTTATGTAAAACTTTATTTTCTTTCCTTTAAAACAATCTTTATATCTAAGGGTTCTCTCTAAGTGCATCTCAGACTTCCTGAACATGCAGAGGTCAGTAAAACTACCCCAACAAAAAGCACTTACTGCATTTATACCAAAGTTAGTGTTTATGTTAGGGTAACAATACTGAGCAGATCGAAATATTGATGATCAAATTGTATGGCATTCAATTCCAGTAGATATAACCCAAGATGCCCGTCAATTTATTAGTTATGGAGTCAGACAATATCATAGGTTGATGTACAACTCATACTTAAAAGTGTTGTTGAGAAACAATAACCAGCTCAGTGCGGACGTGTCCACTTTTCACCTCCAAGACAACCCCAAAGAGAAGCACTTATGAACACAAGAATCACCAGTGGCTCCATTTGAAGTTATCTGAGAGTGATTCTTCCCAAAAAATCTCTTGAAAATCATGCAGTTGATTTTGTCAAATAAAACTGCCCCAACAAGTAGCACTTACTGATTCAAGTGACAAGCCAATGCTCGAGTTAGGGTAATACTAATGACGGATTTGGGGAATAAAAGGAAGCCAGATACAGTACATGTCTTGATTGATAAACATGGACAGGAAACATTGCCCTGGTAAGCCTTGAAATCGGGGAGTTTGGTGGTCAGCAACATTACCCCAACAAGTAGCACTTACTGCATTCATATTCCAAATCAGCGCATGTGTTTGGGTAATGCTGGTGACATTCAGCCAGTCATGCAAAAACAAACACACATTCTCAATGCTGGAGATACGTCTGTTGCAAAGTCACAATCAAGACAACCCCAAAGAGAAGCACTTATGAACACAAGAATCATCAGTGTCTCCATTTGAGGAGATCTGAATGTGGTTTAATATAGTACTGTCTTCATGTACAGTCTGTCTCATTTGCCATTGAAACCGTCCCAACAAGTAGCACTTACTTAATTTAAAAGTCAAGTACATGCCCAAGTCAGGTCAATATCCCAGGCACAAAATGCACAATTGCTTGCTAGCTTCTCCAGCTGTTTCTTCTGGCATCTTCTGTGTTGAGTCCCTGTTGCAGTAGAAGTTGTGACTGGTTCACATATTTGGCCATCTTTTATTCTCAAGGCAGCCATTTCAACCCAACTCTGCCTTCATTTTGAACAGGTTTCAATGGTCTTGATAATTGGTCATAGACAATTGCAATACCTGTACTTGGAGAAAAAGCCATCAACATGCAAGCAATTTGCATGCATGGAGGGCTAATCAGTGGGTCTGATGTAATTCTGATCCAGGCCTCCTTCAGCTGCAAAGTTTTCAAAAAATAAAAGCAACTTTAAGAACAATTTATGTAAAACTTTATTTTCTTTCCTTTAAAACAATCTTTATATCTAAGGGTTCTCTCTAAGTGCATCTCAGACTTCCTGAACATGCAGAGGTCAGTAAAACTACCCCAACAAAAAGCACTTACTGCATTTATACCAAAGTTAGTGTTTATGTTAGGGTAACAATACTGAGCAGATCGAAATATTGATGATCAAATTGTATGGCATTCAATTCCAGTAGATATAACCCAAGATGCCCGTCAATTTATTAGTTATGGAGTCAGACAATATCATAGGTTGATGTACAACTCATACTTAAAAGTGTTGTTGAGAAACAATAACCAGCTCAGTGCGGACGTGTCCACTTTTCACCTCCAAGACAACCCCAAAGAGAAGCACTTATGAACACAAGAATCACCAGTGGCTCCATTTGAAGTAATCTGAGAGTGATTCTTCCCAAAAAATCTCTTGAAAATCATGCAGTTGATTTTGTCAAATAAAACTGCCCCAACAAGTAGCACTTACTGATTCAAGTGACAAGCCAATGCTCGAGTTAGGGTAATACTAATGACGGATTTGGGGAATAAAAGGAAGCCAGATACAGTACATGTCTTGATTGATAAACATGGACAGGAAACATTGCCCTGGTAAGCCTTGAAATCTCGGAGTTTGGTGGTCAGCAACATTACCCCAACAAGTAGCACTTACTGCATTCATATTCCAAATCAGCGCATGTGTTTGGGTAATGCTGGTGACATTCAGCCAGTCATGCAAAAACAAACACACATTCTCAATGCTGGAGATACGTCTGTTGCAAAGTCACAATCAAGACAACCCCAAAGAGAAGCACTTATGAACACAAGAATCATCAGTGTCTCCATTTGAGGAGATCTGAATGTGGTTTAATATAGTACTGTCTTCATGTACAGTCTGTCTCATTTGCCATTGAAACCGTCCCAACAAGTAGCACTTACCAAATTTAAAAGTCAAGTACATGCCCAAGTCAGGTCAATATCCCAGGCACAAAATGCACAATTGCTTGCTAGCTTCTCCAGCTGTTTCTTCTGGCATCTTCTGTGTTGAGTCCCTGTTGCAGTAGAAGTTGTGACTGGTTCACATATTTGGCCATCTTTTATTCTCAAGGCAGCCATTTCAACCCAACTCCGCCTTCATTTTGAACAGGTTTCAATGGTCTTGATAATTGGTCATAGACAATTGCAATACCTGTACTTGGAGAAAAAGCCACCAACATGCAAGCAATTTGCATGCATGGAGGGCTAATCAGTGGGTCTGATGTAATTCTGATCCAGGCCTCCTTCAGCTGCAAAGTTTTCAAAAAATAAAAGCAACTTTAAGAACAATTTATGTAAAACTTTATTTTCTTTCCTTTAAAACAATCTTTATATCTAAGGGTTCTCTCTAAGTGCATCTCAGACTTCCTGAACATGCAGAGGTCAGTAAAACTACCCCAACAAAAAGCACTTACTGCATTTATACCAAAGTTAGTGTTTATGTTAGGGTAACAATACTGAGCAGATCGAAATATTGATGATCAAATTGTATGGCATTCAATTCCAGTAGATATAACCCAAGATGCCCGTCAATTTATTAGTTATGGAGTCAGACAATATCATAGGTTGATGTACAACTCATACTTAAAAGTGTTGTTGAGAAACAATAACCAGCTCAGTGCGGACGTGTCCACTTTTCACCTCCAAGACAACCCCAAAGAGAAGCACTTATGAACACAAGAATCACCAGTGGCTCCATTTGAAGTTATCTGAGAGTGATTCTTCCCAAAAAATCTCTTGAAAATCATGCAGTTGATTTTGTCAAATAAAACTGCCCCAACAAGTAGCACTTACTGATTCAAGTGACAAGCCAATGCTCGAGTTAGGGTAATACTAATGACGGATTTGGGGAATAAAAGGAAGCCAGATACAGTACATGTCTTGATTGATAAACATGGACAGGAAACATTGCCCTGGTAAGCCTTGAAATCTCGGAGTTTGGTGGTCAGCAACATTACCCCAACAAGTAGCACTTACTGCATTCATATTCCAAATCAGCGCATGTGTTTGGGTAATGCTGGTGACATTCAGCCAGTCATGCAAAAACAAACACACATTCTCAATGCTGGAGATACGTCTGTTGCAAAGTCACAATCAAGACAACCCCAAAGAGAAGCACTTATGAACACAAGAATCATCAGTGTCTCCATTTGAGGAGATCTGAATGTGGTTTAATATAGTACTGTCTTCATGTACAGTCTGTCTCATTTGCCATTGAACCCGTCCCAACAAGTAGCACTTACCAAATTTAAAAGTCAAGTACATGCCCAAGTCAGGTCAATATCCCAGGCACAAAATGCACAATTGCTTGCTAGCTTCTCCAGCTGTTTCTTCTGGCATCTTCTGTGTTGAGTCCCTGTTGCAGTAGAAGTTGTGACTGGTTCACATATTTGGCCATCTTTTATTCTCAAGGCAGCCATTTCAACCCAACTCCACCTTCATTTTGAACAGGTTTCAATGGTCTTGATAATTGGTCATAGACAATTGCAATACCTGTACTTGGAGAAAAAGCCATCAACATGCAAACAATTTGCATGCATGGAGGGCTAATCAGTGGGTCTGATGTAATTCTGATCCAGGCCTCCTTCAGCTGCAAAGTTTTCAAAAAATAAAAGCAACTTTAAGAACAATGTATGTAAAACTTTATTTTCTTTCCTTTAAAACAATCTATATATCTAAGGGTTCTCTCTAAGTGCATCTCAGACTTCCTGAACATGCAGAGGTCAGTAAAACTACCCCAACAAAAAGCACTTACTGCATTTATACCAAAGTTAGTGTTTATGTTAGGGTAACATTATTGAGCAGATCGAAATATTGATGATCAAATTGTATGGCATTCAATTCCAGTAGATATAACCCAAGATGCCCGTCAATTTATTAGTTATGGAGTCAGACAATATCATAGGTTGATGTACAACTCATACTTAAAAGTGTTGTTGAGAAACAATAACCAGCTCAGTGCGGACGTGTCCACTTTTCACCTCCAAGACAACCCCAAAGAGAAGCACTTATGAACACAAGAATCACCAGTGGCTCCATTTGAAGTTATCTGAGAGTGATTCTTCCCAAAAAATCTCTTGAAAATCATGCAGTTGATTTTGTCAAATAAAACTGCCCCAACAAGTAGCACTTACTGATTCAAGTGACAAGCCAATGCTCGAGTTAGGGTAATACTAATGACGGATTTGGGGAATAAAAGGAAGCCAGATACAGTACATGTCTTGATTGATAAACATGGACAGGAAACATTGCCCTGGTAAGCCTTGAAATCTGGGAGTTTGGTGGTCAGCAACATTACCCCAACAAGTAGCACTTACTGCATTCATATTCCAAGTCAGCGCATGTGTTTGGGTAATGCTGGTGACATTCAGCCAGTCATGCAAAAACAAACACACATTCTCAATGCTGGAGATACGTCTGTTGCAAAGTCACAATCAAGACAACCCCAAAGAGAAGCACTTATGAACACAAGAATCATCAGTGTCTCCATTTGAGGAGATCTGAATGTGGTTTAATGTAGTACTGTCTTCATGTACAGTCTGTCTTATTTTCCATTGAAACCATCCCAACAAGTAGCACTTACCAAATTTAAAAGTCAAGTACATGCCCAAGTCAGGTCAATATCCCAGGCACAAAATGCACAATTGCATGCTAGCTTCTCCAGCTGTTTCTTCTGGCATCTTCTGTGTTGAGTCCCTGTTGCAGTAGAAGTTGTGACTGGTTCACATATTTGGCCATCTTTTATTCTCAAGGCAGCCATTTCAACCCAACTCTGCCTTCATTTTGAACAGGTTTCAATGGTCTTGATAATTGGTCATAGACAATTGCAATACCTGTACTTGGAGAAAAAGCCATCAACATGCAAGCAATTTGCATGCATGGAGGGCTAATCAGTGGGTCTGATGTAATTCTGATCCAGGCCTCCTTCAGCTGCAAAGTTTTCAAAAAATAAAAGCAACTTTAAGAACAATTTATGTAAAACTTTATTTTCTTTCCTTTAAAACAATCTTTATATCTAAGGGTTCTCTCTAAGTGCATCTCAGACTTCCTGAACATGCAGAGGTCAGTAAAACTACCCCAACAAAAAGCACTTACTGCATTTATACCATCGAAATATTAGTTCTAGTATAAGTTAGTATAAGTTAGTGTTTATGTTAGGGTAACAATACTGAGCAGATCGAAATATTGATGATCAAATTGTATGGCATTCAATTCCAGTAGCTAAAACCCAAGATGCCCGTCAATTTATTAGTTATGGAGTCAGACAATATCATAGGTTGATGTACAACTCATACTTAAAAGTGTTGTTGAGAAACAATAACCAGCTCAGTGCGGACGTGTCCACTTTTCACCTCCAAGACAACCCCAAAGAGAAGCACTTATGAACACAAGAATCACCAGTGGCTCCATTTGAAGTTATCTGAGAGTGATTCTTCCCAAAAAATCTCTTGAAAATCATGCAGTTGATTTTGTCAAATAAAACTGCCCCAACAAGTAGCACTTACTGATTCAAGTGACAAGCCAATGCTCGAGTTAGGGTAATACTAATGACGGATTTGGGGAATAAAAGGAACCAGATACAGTACATGTCTTGATTGATAAACATGGACAGGAAACATTGCCCTGGTAAGCCTTGAAATCGGGGAGTTTGGTGGTCAGCAACATTACCCCAACAAGTAGCACTTACTGCATTCATATTCCAAATCAGCGCATGTGTTTGGGTAATGCTGGTGACATTCAGCCAGTCATGCAAAAACAAACACACATTCTCAATGCTGGAGATACGTCTGTTGCAAAGTCACAATCAAGACAACCCCAAAGAGAAGCACTTATGAACACAAGAATCATCAGTGTCTCCATTTGAGGAGATCTGAATGTGGTTTAATATAGTACTGTCTTCATGTACAGTCTGTCTCATTTGCCATTGAAACCGTCCCAACAAGTAGCACTTACCTAATTTAAAAGTCAAGTACATGCCCAAGTCAGGTCAATATCCCAGGCACAAAATGCACAATTGCTTGCTAGCTTCTCCAGCTGTTTCTTCTGGCATCTTCTGTGTTGAGTCCCTGTTGCAGTAGAAGTTGTGACTGGTTCACATATTTGGCCATCTTTTATTCTCAAGGCAGCCATTTCAACCCAACTCCGCCTTCATTTTGAACAGGTTTCAATGGTCTTGATAATTGGTCATAGACAATTGCAATACCTGTACTTGGAGAAAAAGCCATCAACATGCAAGCAATTTGCATGCATGGAGGGCTAATCAGTGGGTCTGATGTAATTCTGATCCAGGCCTCCTTCAGCTGCAAAGTTTTCAAAAAATAAAAGCAACTTTAAGAACAATTTATGTAAAACTTTATTTTCTTTCCTTTAAAACAATCTATATATCTAAGGGTTCTCTCTAAGTGCATCTCAGACTTCCTGAACATGCAGAGGTCAGTAAAACTACCCCAACAAAAAGCACTTACTGCATTTATACTAAAGTTAGTGTTTATGTTAGGGTAACAATACTGAGCAGATCGAAATATTGATGATGAAATTGTATGGCATTCAATTCCAGTAGATATAACCCAAGATGCCCGTCAATTTATTAGTTATGGAGTCAGACAATATCATAGGTTGATGTACAACTCATACTTAAAAGTGTTGTTGAGAAACAATAACCAGCTCAGTGCGGACGTGTCCACTTTTCACCTCCAAGACAACCCCAAAGAGAAGCACTTATGAACACAAGAATCACCAGTGGCTCCATTTGAAGTTATCTGAGAGTGATTCTTCCCAAAAAATCTCTTGAAAATCATGCAGTTGATTTTGTCAAATAAAACTGCCCCAACAAGTAGCACTTACTGATTCAAGTGACAAGCCAATGCTCGAGTTAGGGTAATACTAATGACGGATTTGGGAAATAAAAGGAAGCCAGATACAGTACATGTCTTGATTGATAAACATGGACAGGAAACATTGCCCTGGTAAGCCTTGAAATCTGGGAGTTTGGTGGTCAGCAACATTACCCCAACAAGTAGCACTTACTGCATTCATATTCCAAATCAGCGCATGTGTTTGGGTAATGCTGGTGACATTCAGCCAGTCATGCAAAAACAAACACACATTCTCAATGCTGGAGATACGTCTGTTGCAAAGTCACAATCAAGACAACCCCAAAGAGAAGCACTTATGAACACAAGAATCATCAGTGTCTCCATTTGAGGAGATCTGAATGTGGTTTAATATAGTACTGTCTTCATGTACAGTCTGTCTCATTTGCCATTGAAACCGTCCCAACAAGTAGCACTTACTTAATTTAAAAGTCAAGTACATGCCCAAGTCAGGTCAATATCCCAGGCACAAAATGCACAATTGCTTGCTAGCTTCTCCAGCTGTTTCTTCTGGCATCTTCTGTGTTGAGTCCCTGTTGCAGTAGAAGTTGTGACTGGTTCACATATTTGGCCATCTTTTATTCTCAAGGCAGCCATTTCAACCCAACTCCACCTTCATTTTGAACAGGTTTCAATGGTCTTGATAATTGGTCATAGACAATTGCAATACCTGTACTTGGAGAAAAAGCCATCAACATGCAAGCAATTTGCATGCATGGAGGGCTAATCAGTGGGTCTGATGTAATTCTGATCCAGGCCTCCTTCAGCTGCAAAGTTTTCAAAAAATAAAAGCAACTTTAAGAACAATGTATGTAAAACTTTATTTTCTTTCCTTTAAAACAATCTTTATATCTAAGGGTTCTCTCTAAGTGCATCTCAGACTTCCTGAACATGCAGAGGTCAGTAAAACTACCCCAACAAAAAGCACTTACTGCATTTATACCATCGAAATATTAGTTCTAGTATAAGTTAGTATAAGTTAGTGTTTATGTTAGGGTAACATTACTGAGCAGATCGAAATATTGATGATCAAATTGTATGGCATTCAATTCCAGTAGATATAACCCAAGATGCCCGTCAATTTATTAGTTATGGAGTCAGACAATATCATAGGTTGATGTACAACTCATACTTAAAAGTGTTGTTGAGAAACAATAACCAGCTCAGTGCGGACGTGTCCACTTTTCACCTCCAAGACAACCCCAAAGAGAAGCACTTATGAACACAAGAATCACCAGTGGCTCCATTTGAAGTTATCTGAGAGTGATTCTTCCCAAAAAATCTCTTGAAAATCATGCAGTTGATTTTGTCAAATAAAACTGCCACAACAAGTAGCACTTACTGATTCAAGTGACAAGCCAATGCTCGAGTTAGGGTAATACTAATGACGGATTTGGGGAATAAAAGGAAGCCAGATACAGTACATGTCTTGATTGATAAACATGGACAGGAAACATTGCCCTGGTAAGCCTTGAAATCTGGGAGTTTGGTGGTCAGCAACATTACCCCAACAAGTAGCACTTACTGCATTCATATTCCAAGTCAGCGCATGTGTTTGGGTAATGCTGGTGACATTCAGCCAGTCATGCAAAAACAAACACACATTCTCAATGCTGGAGATACGTCTGTTGCAAAGTCACAATCAAGACAACCCCAAAGAGAAGCACTTATGAACACAAGAATCATCAGTGTCTCCATTTGAGGAGATCTGAATGTGGTTTAATGTAGTACTGTCTTCATGTACAGTCTGTCTTATTTGCCATTGAAACCATCCCAACAAGTAGCACTTACCAAATTTAAAAGTCAAGTACATGCCCAAGTCAGGTCAATATCCCAGGCACAAAATGCACAATTGCATGCTAGCTTCTCCAGCTGTTTCTTCTGGCATCTTCTGTGTTGAGTCCCTGTTGCAGTAGAAGTTGTGACTGGTTCACATATTTGGCCATCTTTTATTCTCAAGGCAGCCATTTCAACCCAACTCTGCCTTCATTTTGAACAGGTTTCAATGGTCTTGATAATTGGTCATAGACAATTGCAATACCTGTACTTGGAGAAAAAGCCATCAACATGCAAGCAATTTGCATGCATGGAGGGCTAATCAGTGGGTCTGATGTAATTCTGATCCAGGCCTCCTTCAGCTGCAAAGTTTTCAAAAAATAAAAGCAACTTTAAGAACAATTTATGTAAAACTTTATTTTCTTTCCTTTAAAACAATCTTTATATCTAAGGGTTCTCTCTAAGTGCATCTCAGACTTCCTGAACATGCAGAGGTCAGTAAAACTACCCCAACAAAAAGCACTTACTGCATTTATACCAAAGTTAGTGTTTATGTTAGGGTAACAATACTGAGCAGATCGAAATATTGATGATCAAATTGTATGGCATTCAATTCCAGTAGATATAACCCAAGATGCCCGTCAATTTATTAGTTATGGAGTCAGACAATATCATAGGTTGATGTACAACTCATACTTAAAAGTGTTGTTGAGAAACAATAACCAGCTCAGTGCGGACGTGTCCACTTTTCACCTCCAAGACAACCCCAAAGAGAAGCACTTATGAACACAAGAATCACCAGTGGCTCCATTTGAAGTTATCTGAGAGTGATTCTTCCCAAAAAATCTCTTGAAAATCATGCAGTTGATTTTGTCAAATAAAACTGCCCCAACAAGTAGCACTTACTGATTCAAGTGACAAGCCAATGCTCGAGTTAGGGTAATACTAATGACGGATTTGGGGAATAAAAGGAAGCCAGATACAGTACATGTCTTGATTGATAAACATGGACAGGAAACATTGCCCTGGTAAGCCTTGAAATCGGGGAGTTTGGTGGTCAGCAACATTACCCCAACAAGTAGCACTTACTGCATTCATATTCCAAATCAGCGCATGTGTTTGGGTAATGCTGGTGACATTCAGCCAGTCATGCAAAAACAAACACACATTCTCAATGCTGGAGATACGTCTGTTGCAAAGTCACAATCAAGACAACCCCAAAGAGAAGCACTTATGAACACAAGAATCATCAGTGTCTCCATTTGAGGAGATCTGAATGTGGTTTAATATAGTACTGTCTTCATGTACAGTCTGTCTCATTTGCCATTGAAACCGTCCCAACAAGTAGCACTTACTTAATTTAAAAGTCAAGTACATGCCCAAGTCAGGTCAATATCCCAGGCACAAAATGCACAATTGCTTGCTAGCTTCTCCAGCTGTTTCTTCTGGCATCTTCTGTGTTGAGTCCCTGTTGCAGTAGAAGTTGTGACTGGTTCACATATTTGGCCATCTTTTATTCTCAAGGCAGCCATTTCAACCCAACTCCGCCTTCATTTTGAACAGGTTTCAATGGTCTTGATAATTGGTCATAGACAATTGCAATACCTGTACTTGGAGAAAAAGCCATCAACATGCAAGCAATTTGCATGCATGGAGGGCTAATCAGTGGGTCTGATGTAATTCTGATCCAGGCCTCCTTCAGCTGCAAAGTTTTCAAAAAATAAAAGCAACTTTAAGAACAATTTATGTAAAACTTTATTTTCTTTCCTTTAAAACAATCTATATATCTAAGGGTTCTCTCTAAGTGCATCTCAGACTTCCTGAACATGCAGAGGTCAGTAAAACTACCCCAACAAAAAGCACTTACTGCATTTATACCAAAGTTAGTGTTTATGTTAGGGTAACAATACTGAGCAGATCGAAATATTGATGATCAAATTGTATGGCATTCAATTCCAGTAGATATAACCCAAGATGCCCGTCAATTTATTAGTTATGGAGTCAGACAATATCATAGGTTGATGTACAACTCATACTTAAAAGTGTTGTTGAGAAACAATAACCAGCTCAGTGCGGACGTGTCCACTTTTCACCTCCAAGACAACCCCAAAGAGAAGCACTTATGAACACAAGAATCACCAGTGGCTCCATTTGAAGTTATCTGAGAGTGATTCTTCCCAAAAAATCTCTTGAAAATCATGCAGTTGATTTTGTCAAATAAAACTGCCCCAACAAGTAGCACTTACTGATTCAAGTGACAAGCCAATGCTCGAGTTAGGGTAATACTAATGACGGATTTGGGGAATAAAAGGAAGCCAGATACAGTACATGTCTTGATTGATAAACATGGACAGGAAACATTGCCCTGGTAAGCCTTGAAATCTGGGAGTTTGGTGGTCAGCAACATTACCCCAACAAGTAGCACTTACTGCATTCATATTCCAAATCAGCGCATGTGTTTGGGTAATGCTGGTGACATTCAGCCAGTCATGCAAAAACAAACACACATTCTCAATGCTGGAGATACGTCTGTTGCAAAGTCACAATCAAGACAACCCCAAAGAGAAGCACTTATGAACACAAGAATCATCAGTGTCTCCATTTGAGGAGATCTGAATGTGGTTTAATATAGTACTGTCTTCATGTACAGTCTGTCTCATTTGCCATTGAAACCGTCCCAACAAGTAGCACTTACCTAATTTAAAAGTCAAGTACATGCCCAAGTCAGGTCAATATCCCAGGCACAAAATGCACAATTGCTTGCTAGCTTCTCCAGCTGTTTCTTCTGGCATCTTCTGTGTTGAGTCCCTGTTGCAGTAGAAGTTGTGACTGGTTCACATATTTGGCCATCTTTTATTCTCAAGGCAGCCATTTCAACCCAACTCCGCCTTCATTTTGAACAGGTTTCAATGGTCTTGATAATTGGTCATAGACAATTGCAATACCTGTACTTGGAGAAAAAGCCATCAACATGCAAGCAATTTGCATGCATGGAGGGCTAATCAGTGGGTCTGATGTAATTCTGATCCAGGCCTCCTTCAGCTGCAAAGTTTTCAAAAAATAAAAGCAACTTTAAGAACAATGTATGTAAAACTTTATTTTCTTTCCTTTAAAACAATCTATATATCTAAGGGTTCTCTCTAAGTGCATCTCAGACTTCCTGAACATGCAGAGGTCAGTAAAACTACCCCAACAAAAAGCACTTACTGCATTTATACCAAAGTTAGTGTTTATGTTAGGGTAACATTACTGAGCAGATCGAAATATTGATGATCAAATTGTATGGCATTCAATTCCAGTAGATATAACCCAAGATGCCCGTCAATTTATTAGTTATGGAGTCAGACAATATCATAGGTTGATGTACAACTCATACTTAAAAGTGTTGTTGAGAAACAATAACCAGCTCAGTGCGGACGTGTCCACTTTTCACCTCCAAGACAACCCCAAAGAGAAGCACTTATGAACACAAGAATCACCAGTGGCTCCATTTGAAGTTATCTGAGAGTGATTCTTCCCAAAAAATCTCTTGAAAATCATGCAGTTGATTTTGTCAAATAAAACTGCCCCAACAAGTAGCACTTACTGATTCAAGTGACAAGCCAATGCTCGAGTTAGGGTAATACTAATGACGGATTTGGGGAATAAAAGGAAGCCAGATACAGTACATGTCTTGATTGATAAACATGGACAGGAAACATTGCCCTGGTAAGCCTTGAAATCTGGGAGTTTGGTGGTCAGCAACATTACCCCAACAAGTAGCACTTACTGCATTCATATTCCAAATCAGCGCATGTGTTTGGGTAATGCTGGTGACATTCAGCCAGTCATGCAAAAACAAACACACATTCTCAATGCTGGAGATACGTCTGTTGCAAAGTCACAATCAAGACAACCCCAAAGAGAAGCACTTATGAACACAAGAATCATCAGTGTCTCCATTTGAGGAGATCTGAATGTGGTTTAATATAGTACTGTCTTCATGTACAGTCTGTCTCATTTGCCATTGAAACCGTCCCAACAAGTAGCACTTACCTAATTTAAAAGTCAAGTACATGCCCAAGTCAGGTCAATATCCCAGGCACAAAATGCACAATTGCTTGCTAGCTTCTCCAGCTGTTTCTTCTGGCATCTTCTGTGTTGAGTCCCTGTTGCAGTAGAAGTTGTGACTGGTTCACATATTTGGCCATCTTTTATTCTCAAGGCAGCCATTTCAACCCAACTCCGCCTTCATTTTGAACAGGTTTCAATGGTCTTGATAATTGGTCATAGACAATTGCAATACCTGTACTTGGAGAAAAAGCCATCAACATGCAAGCAATTTGCATGCATGGAGGGCTAATCAGTGGGTCTGATGTAATTCTGATCCAGGCCTCCTTCAGCTGCAAAGTTTTCAAAAAATAAAAGCAACTTTAAGAACAATGTATGTAAAACTTTATTTTCTTTCCTTTAAAACAATCTATATATCTAAGGGTTCTCTCTAAGTGCATCTCAGACTTCCTGAACATGCAGAGGTCAGTAAAACTACCCCAACAAAAAGCACTTACTGCATTTATACCAAAGTTAGTGTTTATGTTAGGGTAACATTACTGAGCAGATCGAAATATTGATGATCAAATTGTATGGCATTCAATTCCAGTAGATATAACCCAAGATGCCCGTCAATTTATTAGTTATGGAGTCAGACAATATCATAGGTTGATGTACAACTCATACTTAAAAGTGTTGTTGAGAAACAATAACCAGCTCAGTGCGGACGTGTCCACTTTTCACCTCCAAGACAACCCCAAAGAGAAGCACTTATGAACACAAGAATCACCAGTGGCTCCATTTGAAGTTATCTGAGAGTGATTCTTCCCAAAAAGTCTCTTGAAAATCATGCAGTTGATTTTGTCAAATAAAACTGCCCCAACAAGTAGCACTTACTGATTCAAGTGACAAGCCAATGCTCGAGTTAGGGTAATACTAATGACGGATTTGGGGAATAAAAGGAAGCCAGATACAGTACATGTCTTGATTGATAAACATGGACAGGAAACATTGCCCTGGTAAGCCTTGAAATCTGGGAGTTTGGTGGTCAGCAACATTACCCCAACAAGTAGCACTTACTGCATTCATATTCCAAGTCAGCGCATGTGTTTGGGTAATGCTGGTGACATTCAGCCAGTCATGCAAAAACAAACACACATTCTCAATGCTGGAGATACGTCTGTTGCAAAGTCACAATCAAGACAACCCCAAAGAGAAGCACTTATGAACACAAGAATCATCAGTGTCTCCATTTGAGGAGATCTGAATGTGGTTTAATGTAGTACTGTCTTCATGTACAGTCTGTCTTATTTTCCATTGAAACCATCCCAACAAGTAGCACTTACCAAATTTAAAAGTCAAGTACATGCCCAAGTCAGGTCAATATCCCAGGCACAAAATGCACAATTGCATGCTAGCTTCTCCAGCTGTTTCTTCTGGCATCTTCTGTGTTGAGTCCCTGTTGCAGTAGAAGTTGTGACTGGTTCACATATTTGGCCATCTTTTATTCTCAAGGCAGCCATTTCAACCCAACTCTGCCTTCATTTTGAACAGGTTTCAATGGTCTTGATAATTGGTCATAGACAATTGCAATACCTGTACTTGGAGAAAAAGCCATCAACATGCAAGCAATTTGCATGCATGGAGGGCTAATCAGTGGGTCTGATGTAATTCTGATCCAGGCCTCCTTCAGCTGCAAAGTTTTCAAAAAATAAAAGCAACTTTAAGAACAATTTATGTAAAACTTTATTTTCTTTCCTTTAAAACAATCTTTATATCTAAGGGTTCTCTCTAAGTGCATCTCAGACTTCCTGAACATGCAGAGGTCAGTAAAACTACCCCAACAAAAAGCACTTACTGCATTTATACCAAAGTTAGTGTTTATGTTAGGGTAACAATACTGAGCAGATCGAAATATTGATGATCAAATTGTATGGCATTCAATTCCAGTAGATATAACCCAAGATGCCCGTCAATTTATTAGTTATGGAGTCAGACAATATCATAGGTTGATGTACAACTCATACTTAAAAGTGTTGTTGAGAAACAATAACCAGCTCAGTGCGGACGTGTCCACTTTTCACCTCCAAGACAACCCCAAAGAGAAGCACTTATGAACACAAGAATCACCAGTGGCTCCATTTGAAGTTATCTGAGAGTGATTCTTCCCAAAAAATCTCTTGAAAATCATGCAGTTGATTTTGTCAAATAAAACTGCCCCAACAAGTAGCACTTACTGATTCAAGTGACAAGCCAATGCTCGAGTTAGGGTAATACTAATGACGGATTTGGGGAATAAAAGGAAGCCAGATACAGTACATGTCTTGATTGATAAACATGGACAGGAAACATTGCCCTGGTAAGCCTTGAAATCTGGGAGTTTGGTGGTCAGCAACATTACCCCAACAAGTAGCACTTACTGCATTCATATTCCAAATCAGCGCATGTGTTTGGGTAATGCTGGTGACATTCAGCCAGTCATGCAAAAACAAACACACATTCTCAATGCTGGAGATACGTCTGTTGCAAAGTCACAATCAAGACAACCCCAAAGAGAAGCACTTATGAACACAAGAATCATCAGTGTCTCCATTTGAGGAGATCTGAATGTGGTTTAATATAGTACTGTCTTCATGTACAGTCTGTCTCATTTGCCATTGAAACCGTCCCAACAAGTAGCACTTACCTAATTTAAAAGTCAAGTACATGCCCAAGTCAGGTCAATATCCCAGGCACAAAATGCACAATTGCTTGCTAGCTTCTCCAGCTGTTTCTTCTGGCATCTTCTGTGTTGAGTCCCTGTTGCAGTAGAAGTTGTGACTGGTTCACATATTTGGCCATCTTTTATTCTCAAGGCAGCCATTTCAACCCAACTCCGCCTTCATTTTGAACAGGTTTCAATGGTCTTGATAATTGGTCATAGACAATTGCAATACCTGTACTTGGAGAAAAAGCCATCAACATGCAAGCAATTTGCATGCATGGAGGGCTAATCAGTGGGTCTGATGTAATTCTGATCCAGGCCTCCTTCAGCTGCAAAGTTTTCAAAAAATAAAAGCAACTTTAAGAACAATGTATGTAAAACTTTATTTTCTTTCCTTTAAAACAATCTATATATCTAAGGGTTCTCTCTAAGTGCATCTCAGACTTCCTGAACATGCAGAGGTCAGTAAAACTACCCCAACAAAAAGCACTTACTGCATTTATACCAAAGTTAGTGTTTATGTTAGGGTAACATTACTGAGCAGATCGAAATATTGATGATCAAATTGTATGGCATTCAATTCCAGTAGATATAACCCAAGATGCCCGTCAATTTATTAGTTATGGAGTCAGACAATATCATAGGTTGATGTACAACTCATACTTAAAAGTGTTGTTGAGAAACAATAACCAGCTCAGTGCGGACGTGTCCACTTTTCACCTCCAAGACAACCCCAAAGAGAAGCACTTATGAACACAAGAATCACCAGTGGCTCCATTTGAAGTTATCTGAGAGTGATTCTTCCCAAAAAATCTCTTGAAAATCATGCAGTTGATTTTGTCAAATAAAACTGCCCCAACAAGTAGCACTTACTGATTCAAGTGACAAGCCAATGCTCGAGTTAGGGTAATACTAATGACGGATTTGGGGAATAAAAGGAAGCCAGATACAGTACATGTCTTGATTGATAAACATGGACAGGAAACATTGCCCTGGTAAGCCTTGAAATCTGGGAGTTTGGTGGTCAGCAACATTACCCCAACAAGTAGCACTTACTGCATTCATATTCCAAGTCAGCGCATGTGTTTGGGTAATGCTGGTGACATTCAGCCAGTCATGCAAAAACAAACACACATTCTCAATGCTGGAGATACGTCTGTTGCAAAGTCACAATCAAGACAACCCCAAAGAGAAGCACTTATGAACACAAGAATCATCAGTGTCTCCATTTGAGGAGATCTGAATGTGGTTTAATGTAGTACTGTCTTCATGTACAGTCTGTCTTATTTGCCATTGAAACCATCCCAACAAGTAGCACTTACCAAATTTAAAAGTCAAGTACATGCCCAAGTCAGGTCAATATCCCAGGCACAAAATGCACAATTGCATGCTAGCTTCTCCAGCTGTTTCTTCTGGCATCTTCTGTGTTGAGTCCCTGTTGCAGTAGAAGTTGTGACTGGTTCACATATTTGGCCATCTTTTATTCTCAAGGCAGCCATTTCAACCCAACTCTGCCTTCATTTTGAACAGGTTTCAATGGTCTTGATAATTGGTCATAGACAATTGCAATACCTGTACTTGGAGAAAAAGCCATCAACATGCAAGCCATTTGCATGCATGGAGGGCTAATCAGTGGGTCTGATGTAATTCTGATCCAGGCCTCCTTCAGCTGCAAAGTTTTCAAAAAATAAAAGCAACTTTAAGAACAATTTATGTAAAACTTTATTTTCTTTCCTTTAAAACAATCTTTATATCTAAGGGTTCTCTCTAAGTGCATCTCAGACTTCCTGAACATGCAGAGGTCAGTAAAACTACCCCAACAAAAAGCACTTACTGCATTTATACCAAAGTTAGTGTTTATGTTAGGGTAACAATACTGAGCAGATCGAAATATTGATGATCAAATTGTATGGCATTCAATTCCAGTAGATATAACCCAAGATGCCCGTCAATTTATTAGTTATGGAGTCAGACAATATCATAGGTTGATGTACAACTCATACTTAAAAGTGTTGTTGAGAAACAATAACCAGCTCAGTGCGGACGTGTCCACTTTTCACCTCCAAGACAACCCCAAAGAGAAGCACTTATGAACACAAGAATCACCAGTGGCTCCATTTGAAGTTATCTGAGAGTGATTCTTCCCAAAAAATCTCTTGAAAATCATGCAGTTGATTTTGTCAAATAAAACTGCCCCAACAAGTAGCACTTACTGATTCAAGTGACAAGCCAATGCTCGAGTTAGGGTAATACTAATGACGGATTTGGGGAATAAAAGGAAGCCAGATACAGTACATGTCTTGATTGATAAACATGGACAGGAAACATTGCCCTGGTAAGCCTTGAAATCGGGGAGTTTGGTGGTCAGCAACATTACCCCAACAAGTAGCACTTACTGCATTCATATTCCAAATCAGCGCATGTGTTTGGGTAATGCTGGTGACATTCAGCCAGTCATGCAAAAACAAACACACATTCTCAATGCTGGAGATACGTCTGTTGCAAAGTCACAATCAAGACAACCCCAAAGAGAAGCACTTATGAACACAAGAATCATCAGTGTCTCCATTTGAGGAGATCTGAATGTGGTTTAATATAGTACTGTCTTCATGTACAGTCTGTCTCATTTGCCATTGAAACCGTCCCAACAAGTAGCACTTACTTAATTTAAAAGTCAAGTACATGCCCAAGTCAGGTCAATATCCCAGGCACAAAATGCACAATTGCTTGCTAGCTTCTCCAGCTGTTTCTTCTGGCATCTTCTGTGTTGAGTCCCTGTTGCAGTAGAAGTTGTGACTGGTTCACATATTTGGCCATCTTTTATTCTCAAGGCAGCCATTTCAACCCAACTCCGCCTTCATTTTGAACAGGTTTCAATGGTCTTGATAATTGGTCATAGACAATTGCAATACCTGTACTTGGAGAAAAAGCCATCAACATGCAAGCAATTTGCATGCATGGAGGGCTAATCAGTGGGTCTGATGTAATTCTGATCCAGGCCTCCTTCAGCTGCAAAGTTTTCAAAAAATAAAAGCAACTTTAAGAACAATTTATGTAAAACTTTATTTTCTTTCCTTTAAAACAATCTATATATCTAAGGGTTCTCTCTAAGTGCATCTCAGACTTCCTGAACATGCAGAGGTCAGTAAAACTACCCCAACAAAAAGCACTTACTGCATTTATACCAAAGTTAGTGTTTATGTTAGGGTAACAATACTGAGCAGATCGAAATATTGATGATCAAATTGTATGGCATTCAATTCCAGTAGATATAACCCAAGATGCCCGTCAATTTATTAGTTATGGAGTCAGACAATATCATAGGTTGATGTACAACTCATACTTAAAAGTGTTGTTGAGAAACAATAACCAGCTCAGTGCGGACGTGTCCACTTTTCACCTCCAAGACAACCCCAAAGAGAAGCACTTATGAACACAAGAATCACCAGTGGCTCCATTTGAAGTTATCTGAGAGTGATTCTTCCCAAAAAATCTCTTGAAAATCATGCAGTTGATTTTGTCAAATAAAACTGCCCCAACAAGTAGCACTTACTGATTCAAGTGACAAGCCAATGCTCGAGTTAGGGTAATACTAATGACGGATTTGGGGAATAAAAGGAAGCCAGATACAGTACATGTCTTGATTGATAAACATGGACAGGAAACATTGCCCTGGTAAGCCTTGAAATCTGGGAGTTTGGTGGTCAGCAACATTACCCCAACAAGTAGCACTTACTGCATTCATATTCCAAATCAGCGCATGTGTTTGGGTAATGCTGGTGACATTCAGCCAGTCATGCAAAAACAAACACACATTCTCAATGCTGGAGATACGTCTGTTGCAAAGTCACAATCAAGACAACCCCAAAGAGAAGCACTTATGAACACAAGAATCATCAGTGTCTCCATTTGAGGAGATCTGAATGTGGTTTAATATAGTACTGTCTTCATGTACAGTCTGTCTCATTTGCCATTGAAACCGTCCCAACAAGTAGCACTTACCTAATTTAAAAGTCAAGTACATGCCCAAGTCAGGTCAATATCCCAGGCACAAAATGCACAATTGCTTGCTAGCTTCTCCAGCTGTTTCTTCTGGCATCTTCTGTGTTGAGTCCCTGTTGCAGTAGAAGTTGTGACTGGTTCACATATTTGGCCATCTTTTATTCTCAAGGCAGCCATTTCAACCCAACTCCGCCTTCATTTTGAACAGGTTTCAATGGTCTTGATAATTGGTCATAGACAATTGCAATACCTGTACTTGGAGAAAAAGCCATCAACATGCAAGCAATTTGCATGCATGGAGGGCTAATCAGTGGGTCTGATGTAATTCTGATCCAGGCCTCCTTCAGCTGTTTTCAAAAAATAAAAGCAACTTTAAGAACAATTTATGTAAAACTTTATTTTCTTTCCTTTAAAACAATCTTTATATCTAAGGGTTCTCTCTAAGTGCATCTCAGACTTCCTGAACATGCAGAGGTCAGTAAAACTACCCCAACAAAAAGCACTTACTGCATTTATACCAAAGTTAGTGTTTATGTTAGGGTAACAATACTGAGCAGATCGAAATATTGATGATCAAATTGTATGGCATTCAATTCCAGTAGATATAACCCAAGATGCCCGTCAATTTATTAGTTATGGAGTCAGACAATATCATAGGTTGATGTACAACTCATACTTAAAAGTGTTGTTGAGAAACAATAACCAGCTCAGTGCGGACGTGTCCACTTTTCACCTCCAAGACAACCCCAAAGAGAAGCACTTATGAACACAAGAATCACCAGTGGCTCCATTTGAAGTTATCTGAGAGTGATTCTTCCCAAAAAATCTCTTGAAAATCATGCAGTTGATTTTGTCAAATAAAACTGCCCCAACAAGTAGCACTTACTGATTCAAGTGACAAGCCAATGCTCGAGTTAGGGTAATACTAATGACGGATTTGGGGAATAAAAGGAAGCCAGATACAGTACATGTCTTGATTGATAAACATGGACAGGAAACATTGCCCTGGTAAGCCTTGAAATCTCGGAGTTTGGTGGTCAGCAACATTACCCCAACAAGTAGCACTTACTGCATTCATATTCCAAATCAGCGCATGTGTTTGGGTAATGCTGGTGACATTCAGCCAGTCATGCAAAAACAAACACACATTCTCAATGCTGGAGATACGTCTGTTGCAAAGTCACAATCAAGACAACCCCAAAGAGAAGCACTTATGAACACAAGAATCATCAGTGTCTCCATTTGAGGAGATCTGAATGTGGTTTAATATAGTACTGTCTTCATGTACAGTCTGTCTCATTTGCCATTGAAACCGTCCCAACAAGTAGCACTTACCAAATTTAAAAGTCAAGTACATGCCCAAGTCAGGTCAATATCCCAGGCACAAAATGCACAATTGCTTGCTAGCTTCTCCAGCTGTTTCTTCTGGCATCTTCTGTGTTGAGTCCCTGTTGCAGTAGAAGTTGTGACTGGTTCACATATTTGGCCATCTTTTATTCTCAAGGCAGCCATTTCAACCCAACTCCGCCTTCATTTTGAACAGGTTTCAATGGTCTTGATAATTGGTCATAGACAATTGCAATACCTGTACTTGGAGAAAAAGCCATCAACATGCAAGCAATTTGCATGCATGGAGGGCTAATCAGTGGGTCTGATGTAATTCTGATCCAGGCCTCCTTCAGCTGCAAAGTTTTCAAAAAATAAAAGCAACTTTAAGAACAATTTATGTAAAACTTTATTTTCTTTCCTTTAAAACAATCTTTATATCTAAGGGTTCTCTCTAAGTGCATCTCAGACTTCCTGAACATGCAGAGGTCAGTAAAACTACCCCAACAAAAAGCACTTACTGCATTTATACCAAAGTTAGTGTTTATGTTAGGGTAACAATACTGAGCAGATCGAAATATTGATGATCAAATTGTATGGCATTCAATTCCAGTAGATATAACCCAAGATGCCCGTCAATTTATTAGTTATGGAGTCAGACAATATCATAGGTTGATGTACAACTCATACTTAAAAGTGTTGTTGAGAAACAATAACCAGCTCAGTGCGGACGTGTCCACTTTTCACCTCCAAGACAACCCCAAAGAGAAGCACTTATGAACACAAGAATCACCAGTGGCTCCATTTGAAGTTATCTGAGAGTGATTCTTCCCAAAAAATCTCTTGAAAATCATGCAGTTGATTTTGTCAAATAAAACTGCCCCAACAAGTAGCACTTACTGATTCAAGTGACAAGCCAATGCTCGAGTTAGGGTAATACTAATGACGGATTTGGGGAATAAAAGGAAGCCAGATACAGTACATGTCTTGATTGATAAACATGGACAGGAAACATTGCCCTGGTAAGCCTTGAAATCGGGGAGTTTGGTGGTCAGCAACATTACCCCAACAAGTAGCACTTACTGCATTCATATTCCAAATCAGCGCATGTGTTTGGGTAATGCTGGTGACATTCAGCCAGTCATGCAAAAACAAACACACATTCTCAATGCTGGAGATACGTCTGTTGCAAAGTCACAATCAAGACAACCCCAAAGAGAAGCACTTATGAACACAAGAATCATCAGTGTCTCCATTTGAGGAGATCTGAATGTGGTTTAATATAGTACTGTCTTCATGTACAGTCTGTCTCATTTGCCATTGAAACCGTCCCAACAAGTAGCACTTACTTAATTTAAAAGTCAAGTACATGCCCAAGTCAGGTCAATATCCCAGGCACAAAATGCACAATTGCTTGCTAGCTTCTCCAGCTGTTTCTTCTGGCATCTTCTGTGTTGAGTCCCTGTTGCAGTAGAAGTTGTGACTGGTTCACATATTTGGCCATCTTTTATTCTCAAGGCAGCCATTTCAACCCAACTCCGCCTTCATTTTGAACAGGTTTCAATGGTCTTGATAATTGGTCATAGACAATTGCAATACCTGTACTTGGAGAAAAAGCCATCAACATGCAAGCAATTTGCATGCATGGAGGGCTAATCAGTGGGTCTGATGTAATTCTGATCCAGGCCTCCTTCAGCTGTTTTCAAAAAATAAAAGCAACTTTAAGAACAATTTATGTAAAACTTTATTTTCTTTCCTTTAAAACAATCTATATATCTAAGGGTTCTCTCTAAGTGCATCTCAGACTTCCTGAACATGCAGAGGTCAGTAAAACTACCCCAACAAAAAGCACTTACTGCATTTATACCAAAGTTAGTGTTTATGTTAGGGTAACAATACTGAGCAGATCGAAATATTGATGATCAAATTGTATGGCATTCAATTCCAGTAGATATAACCCAAGATGCCCGTCAATTTATTAGTTATGGAGTCAGACAATATCATAGGTTGATGTACAACTCATACTTAAAAGTGTTGTTGAGAAACAATAACCAGCTCAGTGCGGACGTGTCCACTTTTCACCTCCAAGACAACCCCAAAGAGAAGCACTTATGAACACAAGAATCACCAGTGGCTCCATTTGAAGTTATCTGAGAGTGATTCTTCCCAAAAAATCTCTTGAAAATCATGCAGTTGATTTTGTCAAATAAAACTGCCCCAACAAGTAGCACTTACTGATTCAAGTGACAAGCCAATGCTCGAGTTAGGGTAATACTAATGACGGATTTGGGGAATAAAAGGAAGCCAGATACAGTACATGTCTTGATTGATAAACATGGACAGGAAACATTGCCCTGGTAAGCCTTGAAATCTCGGAGTTTGGTGGTCAGCAACATTACCCCAACAAGTAGCACTTACTGCATTCATATTCCAAATCAGCGCATGTGTTTGGGTAATGCTGGTGACATTCAGCCAGTCATGCAAAAACAAACACACATTCTCAATGCTGGAGATACGTCTGTTGCAAAGTCACAATCAAGACAACCCCAAAGAGAAGCACTTATGAACACAAGAATCATCAGTGTCTCCATTTGAGGAGATCTGAATGTGGTTTAATATAGTACTGTCTTCATGTACAGTCTGTCTCATTTGCCATTGAAACCGTCCCAACAAGTAGCACTTACTTAATTTAAAAGTCAAGTACATGCCCAAGTCAGGTCAATATCCCAGGCACAAAATGCACAATTGCTTGCTAGCTTCTCCAGCTGTTTCTTCTGGCATCTTCTGTGTTGAGTCCCTGTTGCAGTAGAAGTTGTGACTGGTTCACATATTTGGCCATCTTTTATTCTCAAGGCAGCCATTTCAACCCAACTCCGCCTTCATTTTGAACAGGTTTCAATGGTCTTGATAATTGGTCATAGACAATTGCAATACCTGTACTTGGAGAAAAATCCATCAACATGCAAGCAATTTGCATGCATGGAGGGCTAATCAGTGGGTCTGATGTAATTCTGATCCAGGCCTCCTTCAGCTGCAAAGTTTTCAAAAAATAAAAGCAACTTTAAGAACAATTTATGTAAAACTTTATTTTCTTTCCTTTAAAACAATCTTTATATCTAAGGGTTCTCTCTAAGTGCATCTCAGACTTCCTGAACATGCAGAGGTCAGTAAAACTACCCCAACAAAAAGCACTTACTGCATTTATACCAAAGTTAGTGTTTATGTTAGGGTAACAATACTGAGCAGATCGAAATATTGATGATCAAATTGTATGGCATTCAATTCCAGTAGATATAACCCAAGATGCCCGTCAATTTATTAGTTATGGAGTCAGACAATATCATAGGTTGATGTACAACTCATACTTAAAAGTGTTGTTGAGAAACAATAACCAGCTCAGTGCGGACGTGTCCACTTTTCACCTCCAAGACAACCCCAAAGAGAAGCACTTATGAACACAAGAATCACCAGTGGCTCCATTTGAAGTTATCTGAGAGTGATTCTTCCCAAAAAATCTCTTGAAAATCATGCAGTTGATTTTGTCAAATAAAACTGCCCCAACAAGTAGCACTTACTGATTCAAGTGACAAGCCAATGCTCGAGTTAGGGTAATACTAATGACGGATTTGGGGAATAAAAGGAAGCCAGATACAGTACATGTCTTGATTGATAAACATGGACAGGAAACATTGCCCTGGTAAGCCTTGAAATCGGGGAGTTTGGTGGTCAGCAACATTACCCCAACAAGTAGCACTTACTGCATTCATATTCCAAATCAACGCATGTGTTTGGGTAATGCTGGTGACATTCAGCCAGTCATGCAAAAACAAACACACATTCTCAATGCTGGAGATACGTCTGTTGCAAAGTCACAATCAAGACAACCCCAAAGAGAAGCACTTATGAACACAAGAATCATCAGTGTCTCCATTTGAGGAGATCTGAATGTGGTTTAATATAGTACTGTCTTCATGTACAGTCTGTCTCATTTGCCATTGAAACCGTCCCAACAAGTAGCACTTACTTAATTTAAAAGTCAAGTACATGCCCAAGTCAGGTCAATATCCCAGGCACAAAATGCACAATTGCTTGCTAGCTTCTCCAGCTGTTTCTTCTGGCATCTTCTGTGTTGAGTCCCTGTTGCAGTAGAAGTTGTGACTGGTTCACATATTTGGCCATCTTTTATTCTCAAGGCAGCCATTTCAACCCAACTCCGCCTTCATTTTGAACAGGTTTCAATGGTCTTGATAATTGGTCATAGACAATTGCAATACCTGTACTTGGAGAAAAAGCCATCAACATGCAAGCAATTTGCATGCATGGAGGGCTAATCAGTGGGTCTGATGTAATTCTGATCCAGGCCTCCTTCAGCTGCAAAGTTTTCAAAAAATAAAAGCAACTTTAAGAACAATTTATGTAAAACTTTATTTTCTTTCCTTTAAAACAATCTTTATATCTAAGGGTTCTCTCTAAGTGCATCTCAGACTTCCTGAACATGCAGAGGTCAGTAAAACTACCCCAACAAAAAGCACTTACTGCATTTATACCAAAGTTAGTGTTTATGTTAGGGTAACAATACTGAGCAGATCGAAATATTGATGATCAAATTGTATGGCATTCAATTCCAGTAGATATAACCCAAGATGCCCGTCAATTTATTAGTTATGGAGTCAGACAATATCATAGGTTGATGTACAACTCATACTTAAAAGTGTTGTTGAGAAACAATAACCAGCTCAGTGCGGACGTGTCCACTTTTCACCTCCAAGACAACCCCAAAGAGAAGCACTTATGAACACAAGAATCACCAGTGGCTCCATTTGAAGTTATCTGAGAGTGATTCTTCCCAAAAAATCTCTTGAAAATCATGCAGTTGATTTTGTCAAATAAAACTGCCCCAACAAGTAGCACTTACTGATTCAAGTGACAAGCCAATGCTCGAGTTAGGGTAATACTAATGACGGATTTGGGGAATAAAAGGAAGCCAGATACAGTACATGTCTTGATTGATAAACATGGACAGGAAACATTGCCCTGGTAAGCCTTGAAATCGGGGAGTTTGGTGGTCAGCAACATTACCCCAACAAGTAGCACTTACTGCATTCATATTCCAAATCAGCGCATGTGTTTGGGTAATGCTGGTGACATTCAGCCAGTCATGCAAAAACAAACACACATTCTCAATGCTGGAGATACGTCTGTTGCAAAGTCACAATCAAGACAACCCCAAAGAGAAGCACTTATGAACACAAGAATCATCAGTGTCTCCATTTGAGGAGATCTGAATGTGGTTTAATATAGTACTGTCTTCATGTACAGTCTGTCTCATTTGCCATTGAAACCGTCCCAACAAGTAGCACTTACTTAATTTAAAAGTCAAGTACATGCCCAAGTCAGGTCAATATCCCAGGCACAAAATGCACAATTGCTTGCTAGCTTCTCCAGCTGTTTCTTCTGGCATCTTCTGTGTTGAGTCCCTGTTGCAGTAGAAGTTGTGACTGGTTCACATATTTGGCCATCTTTTATTCTCAAGGCAGCCATTTCAACCCAACTCCGCCTTCATTTTGAACAGGTTTCAATGGTCTTGATAATTGGTCATAGACAATTGCAATACCTGTACTTGGAGAAAAAGCCATCAACATGCAAGCAATTTGCATGCATGGAGGGCTAATCAGTGGGTCTGATGTAATTCTGATCCAGGCCTCCTTCAGCTGCAAAGTTTTCAAAAAATAAAAGCAACTTTAAGAACAATTTATGTAAAACTTTATTTTCTTTCCTTTAAAACAATCTTTATATCTAAGGGTTCTCTCTAAGTGCATCTCAGACTTCCTGAACATGCAGAGGTCAGTAAAACTACCCCAACAAAAAGCACTTACTGCATTTATACCAAAGTTAGTGTTTATGTTAGGGTAACAATACTGAGCAGATCGAAATATTGATGATCAAATTGTATGGCATTCAATTCCAGTAGATATAACCCAAGATGCCCGTCAATTTATTAGTTATGGAGTCAGACAATATCATAGGTTGATGTACAACTCATACTTAAAAGTGTTGTTGAGAAACAATAACCAGCTCAGTGCGGACGTGTCCACTTTTCACCTCCAAGAGAAGCACTTATGAACACAAGAATCACCAGTGTCTCCATTTGAAGTTATCTGAGAGTGATTCTTCCCAAAAAATCTCTTGAAAATCATGCAGTTGATTTTGTCAAATAAAACTGCCCCAACAAGTAGCACTTACTGATTCAAGTGACAAGCCAATGCTCGAGTTAGGGTAATACTAATGACGGATTTGGGGAATAAAAGGAAGCCAGATACAGTACATGTCTTGATTGATAAACATGGACAGGAAACATTGCCCTGGTAAGCCTTGAAATCGGGGAGTTTGGTGGTCAGCAACATTACCCCAACAAGTAGCACTTACTGCATTCATATTCCAAATCAGCGCATGTGTTTGGGTAATGCTGGTGACATTCAGCCAGTCATGCAAAAACAAACACACATTCTCAATGCTGGAGATACGTCTGTTGCAAAGTCACAATCAAGACAACCCCAAAGAGAAGCACTTATGAACACAAGAATCATCAGTGTCTCCATTTGAGGAGATCTGAATGTGGTTTAATATAGTACTGTCTTCATGTACAGTCTGTCTCATTTGCCATTGAAACCGTCCCAACAAGTAGCACTTACTTAATTTAAAAGTCAAGTACATGCCCAAGTCAGGTCAATATCCCAGGCACAAAATGCACAATTGCTTGCTAGCTTCTCCAGCTGTTTCTTCTGGCATCTTCTGTGTTGAGTCCCTGTTGCAGTAGAAGTTGTGACTGGTTCACATATTTGGCCATCTTTTATTCTCAAGGCAGCCATTTCAACCCAACTCCGCCTTCATTTTGAACAGGTTTCAATGGTCTTGATAATTGGTCATAGACAATTGCAATACCTGTACTTGGAGAAAAAGCCATCAACATGCAAGCAATTTGCATGCATGGAGGGCTAATCAGTGGGTCTGATGTAATTCTGATCCAGGCCTCCTTCAGCTGCAAAGTTTTCAAAAAATAAAAGCAACTTTAAGAACAATGTATGTAAAACTTTATTTTCTTTCCTTTAAAACAATCTATATATCTAAGGGTTCTCTCTAAGTGCATCTCAGACTTCCTGAACATGCAGAGGTCAGTAAAACTACCCCAACAAAAAGCACTTACTGCATTTATACCAAAGTTAGTGTTTATGTTAGGGTAACAATACTGAGCAGATCGAAATATTGATGATCAAATTGTATGGCATTCAATTCCAGTAGATATAACCCAAGATGCCCGTCAATTTATTAGTTATGGAGTCAGACAATATCATAGGTTGATGTACAACTCATACTTAAAAGTGTTGTTGAGAAACAATAACCAGCTCAGTGCGGACGTGTCCACTTTTCACCTCCAAGACAACCCCAAAGAGAAGCACTTATGAACACAAGAATCACCAGTGGCTCCATTTGAAGTTATCTGAGAGTGATTCTTCCCAAAAAATCTCTTGAAAATCATGCAGTTGATTTTGTCAAATAAAACTGCCCCAACAAGTAGCACTTACTGATTCAAGTGACAAGCCAATGCTCGAGTTAGGGTAATACTAATGACGGATTTGGGGAATAAAAGGAAGCCAGATACAGTACATGTCTTGATTGATAAACATGGACAGGAAACATTGCCCTGGTAAGCCTTGAAATCTGGGAGTTTGGTGGTCAGCAACATTACCCCAACAAGTAGCACTTACTGCATTCATATTCCAAGTCAGCGCATGTGTTTGGGTAATGCTGGTGACATTCAGCCAGTCATGCAAAAACAAACACACATTCTCAATGCTGGAGATACGTCTGTTGCAAAGTCACAATCAAGACAACCCCAAAGAGAAGCACTTATGAACACAAGAATCATCAGTGTCTCCATTTGAGGAGATCTGAATGTGGTTTAATGTAGTACTGTCTTCATGTACAGTCTGTCTTATTTGCCATTGAAACCATCCCAACAAGTAGCACTTACCAAATTTAAAAGTCAAGTACATGCCCAAGTCAGGTCAATATCCCAGGCACAAAATGCACAATTGCATGCTAGCTTCTCCAGCTGTTTCTTCTGGCATCTTCTGTGTTGAGTCCCTGTTGCAGTAGAAGTTGTGACTGGTTCACATATTTGGCCATCTTTTATTCTCAAGGCAGCCATTTCAACCCAACTCTGCCTTCATTTTGAACAGGTTTCAATGGTCTTGATAATTGGTCATAGACAATTGCAATACCTGTACTTGGAGAAAAAGCCATCAACATGCAAGCAATTTGCATGCATGGAGGGCTAATCAGTGGGTCTGATGTAATTCTGATCCAGGCCTCCTTCAGCTGCAAAGTTTTCAAAAAATAAAAGCAACTTTAAGAACAATTTATGTAAAACTTTATTTTCTTTCCTTTAAAACAATCTTTATATCTAAGGGTTCTCTCTAAGTGCATCTCAGACTTCCTGAACATGCAGAGGTCAGTAAAACTACCCCAACAAAAAGCACTTACTGCATTTATACCAAAGTTAGTGTTTATGTTAGGGTAACAATACTGAGCAGATCGAAATATTGATGATCAAATTGTATGGCATTCAATTCCAGTAGATATAACCCAAGATGCCCGTCAATTTATTAGTTATGGAGTCAGACAATATCATAGGTTGATGTACAACTCATACTTAAAAGTGTTGTTGAGAAACAATAACCAGCTCAGTGCGGACGTGTCCACTTTTCACCTCCAAGACAACCCCAAAGAGAAGCACTTATGAACACAAGAATCACCAGTGGCTCCATTTGAAGTTATCTGAGAGTGATTCTTCCCAAAAAATCTCTTGAAAATCATGCAGTTGATTTTGTCAAATAAAACTGCCCCAACAAGTAGCACTTACTGATTCAAGTGACAAGCCAATGCTCGAGTTAGGGTAATACTAATGACGGATTTGGGGAATAAAAGGAAGCCAGATACAGTACATGTCTTGATTGATAAACATGGACAGGAAACATTGCCCTGGTAAGCCTTGAAATCGGGGAGTTTGGTGGTCAGCAACATTACCCCAACAAGTAGCACTTACTGCATTCATATTCCAAATCAGCGCATGTGTTTGGGTAATGCTGGTGACATTCAGCCAGTCATGCAAAAACAAACACACATTCTCAATGCTGGAGATACGTCTGTTGCAAAGTCACAATCAAGACAACCCCAAAGAGAAGCACTTATGAACACAAGAATCATCAGTGTCTCCATTTGAGGAGATCTGAATGTGGTTTAATATAGTACTGTCTTCATGTACAGTCTGTCTCATTTGCCATTGAAACCGTCCCAACAAGTAGCACTTACTTAATTTAAAAGTCAAGTACATGCCCAAGTCAGGTCAATATCCCAGGCACAAAATGCACAATTGCTTGCTAGCTTCTCCAGCTGTTTCTTCTGGCATCTTCTGTGTTGAGTCCCTGTTGCAGTAGAAGTTGTGACTGGTTCACATATTTGGCCATCTTTTATTCTCAAGGCAGCCATTTCAACCCAACTCCGCCTTCATTTTGAACAGGTTTCAATGGTCTTGATAATTGGTCATAGACAATTGCAATACCTGTACTTGGAGAAAAAGCCATCAACATGCAAGCAATTTGCATGCATGGAGGGCTAATCAGTGGGTCTGATGTAATTCTGATCCAGGCCTCCTTCAGCTGCAAAGTTTTCAAAAAATAAAAGCAACTTTAAGAACAATTTATGTAAAACTTTATTTTCTTTCCTTTAAAACAATCTTTATATCTAAGGGTTCTCTCTAAGTGCATCTCAGACTTCCTGAACATGCAGAGGTCAGTAAAACTACCCCAACAAAAAGCACTTACTGCATTTATACCAAAGTTAGTGTTTATGTTAGGGTAACAATACTGAGCAGATCGAAATATTGATGATCAAATTGTATGGCATTCAATTCCAGTAGATATAACCCAAGATGCCCGTCAATTTATTAGTTATGGAGTCAGACAATATCATAGGTTGATGTACAACTCATACTTAAAAGTGTTGTTGAGAAACAATAACCAGCTCAGTGCGGACGTGTCCACTTTTCACCTCCAAGACAACCCCAAAGAGAAGCACTTATGAACACAAGAATCACCAGTGGCTCCATTTGAAGTTATCTGAGAGTGATTCTTCCCAAAAAATCTCTTGAAAATCATGCAGTTGATTTTGTCAAATAAAACTGCCCCAACAAGTAGCACTTACTGATTCAAGTGACAAGCCAATGCTCGAGTTAGGGTAATACTAATGACGGATTTGGGGAATAAAAGGAAGCCAGATACAGTACATGTCTTGATTGATAAACATGGACAGGAAACATTGCCCTGGTAAGCCTTGAAATCTGGGAGTTTGGTGGTCAGCAACATTACCCCAACAAGTAGCACTTACTGCATTCATATTCCAAATCAGCGCATGTGTTTGGGTAATGCTGGTGACATTCAGCCAGTCATGCAAAAACAAACACACATTCTCAATGCTGGAGATACGTCTGTTGCAAAGTCACAATCAAGACAACCCCAAAGAGAAGCACTTATGAACACAAGAATCATCAGTGTCTCCATTTGAGGAGATCTGAATGTGGTTTAATATAGTACTGTCTTCATGTACAGTCTGTCTCATTTGCCATTGAAACCGTCCCAACAAGTAGCACTTACCTAATTTAAAAGTCAAGTACATGCCCAAGTCAGGTCAATATCCCAGGCACAAAATGCACAATTGCTTGCTAGCTTCTCCAGCTGTTTCTTCTGGCATCTTCTGTGTTGAGTCCCTGTTGCAGTAGAAGTTGTGACTGGTTCACATATTTGGCCATCTTTTATTCTCAAGGCAGCCATTTCAACCCAACTCCGCCTTCATTTTGAACAGGTTTCAATGGTCTTGATAATTGGTCATAGACAATTGCAATACCTGTACTTGGAGAAAAAGCCATCAACATGCAAGCAATTTGCATGCATGGAGGGCTAATCAGTGGGTCTGATGTAATTCTGATCCAGGCCTCCTTCAGCTGTTTTCAAAAAATAAAAGCAACTTTAAGAACAATTTATGTAAAACTTTATTTTCTTTCCTTTAAAACAATCTTTATATCTAAGGGTTCTCTCTAAGTGCATCTCAGACTTCCTGAACATGCAGAGGTCAGTAAAACTACCCCAACAAAAAGCACTTACTGCATTTATACCAAAGTTAGTGTTTATGTTAGGGTAACAATACTGAGCAGATCGAAATATTGATGATCAAATTGTATGGCATTCAATTCCAGTAGATATAACCCAAGATGCCCGTCAATTTATTAGTTATGGAGTCAGACAATATCATAGGTTGATGTACAACTCATACTTAAAAGTGTTGTTGAGAAACAATAACCAGCTCAGTGCGGACGTGTCCACTTTTCACCTCCAAGACAACCCCAAAGAGAAGCACTTATGAACACAAGAATCACCAGTGGCTCCATTTGAAGTTATCTGAGAGTGATTCTTCCCAAAAAATCTCTTGAAAATCATGCAGTTGATTTTGTCAAATAAAACTGCCCCAACAAGTAGCACTTACTGATTCAAGTGACAAGCCAATGCTCGAGTTAGGGTAATACTAATGACGGATTTGGGGAATAAAAGGAAGCCAGATACAGTACATGTCTTGATTGATAAACATGGACAGGAAACATTGCCCTGGTAAGCCTTGAAATCGGGGAGTTTGGTGGTCAGCAACATTACCCCAACAAGTAGCACTTACTGCATTCATATTCCAAATCAGCGCATGTGTTTGGGTAATGCTGGTGACATTCCGCCAGTCATGCAAAAACAAACACACATTCTCAATGCTGGAGATACGTCTGTTGCAAAGTCACAATCAAGACAACCCTAAAGAGAAGCACTTATGAACACAAGAATCATCAGTGTCTCCATTTGAGGAGATCTGAATGTGGTTTAATATAGTACTGTCTTCATGTACAGTCTGTCTTATTTGCCATTGAAACCATCCCAACAAGTAGCACTTACCAAATTTAAAAGTCAAGTACATGCCCAAGTCAGGTCAATATCCCAGGCACAAAATGCACAATTGCTAGCTTCTCCAGCTGTTTCTTCTGGCATCTTCTGTGTTGAGTCCCTGTTGCAGTAGAAGTTGTGACTGGTTCACATATTTGGCCATCTTTTATTCTCAAGGCAGCCATTTCAACCCAACTCCGCCTTCATTTTGAACAGGTTTCAATGGTCTTGATAATTGGTCATAGACAATTGCAATACCTGTACTTGGAGAAAAAGCCATCAACATGCAAGCAATTTGCATGCATGGAGGGCTAATCAGTGGGTCTGATGTAATTCTGATCCAGGCCTCCTTCAGCTGCAAAGTTTTCAAAAAATAAAAGCAACTTTAAGAACAATTTATGTAAAACTTTATTTTCTTTCCTTTAAAACAATCTTTATATCTAAGGGTTCTCTCTAAGTGCATCTCAGACTTCCTGAACATGCAGAGGTCAGTAAAACTACCCCAACAAAAAGCACTTACTGCATTTATACCAAAGTCAGTGTTTATGTTAGGGTAACAATACTGAGCAGATCGAAATATTGATGATCAAATTGTATGGCATTCAATTCCAGTAGATATAACCCAAGATGCCCGTCAATTTATTAGTTATGGAGTCAGACAATATCATAGGTTGATGTACAACTCATACTTAAAAGTGTTGTTGAGAAACAATAACCAGCTCAGTGCGGACGTGTCCACTTTTCACCTCCAAGACAACCCCAAAGAGAAGCACTTATGAACACAAGAATCACCAGTGTCTCCATTTGAAGTTATCTGAGAGTGATTCTTCCCAAAAAATCTCTTGAAAATCATGCAGTTGATTTTGTCAAATAAAACTGCCCCAACAAGTAGCACTTACTGATTCAAGTGACAAGCCAATGCTCGAGTTAGGGTAATACTAATGACGGATTTGGGGAATAAAAGGAAGCCAGATACAGTACATGTCTTGATTGATAAACATGGACAGGAAACATTGCCCTGGTAAGCCTTGAAATCGGGGAGTTTGGTGGTCAGCAACATTACCCCAACAAGTAGCACTTACTGCATTCATATTCCAAGTCAGCGCATGTGTTTGGGTAATGCTGGTGACATTCAGCCAGTCACGCAAAAACAAACACACATTCTCAATGCTGGAGATACGTCTGTTGCAAAGTCACAATCAAGACAACCCCAAAGAGAAGCACTTATGAACACAAGAATCATCAGTGTCTCCATTTGAGGAGATCTGAATGTGGTTTAATATAGTACTGTCTTCATGTACAGTCTGTCTCATTTGCCATTGAAACCGTCCCAACAAGTAGCACTTACCAAATTTAAAAGTCAAGTACATGCCCAAGTCAGGTCAATATCCCAGGCACAAAATGCACAATTGCTTGCTAGCTTCTCCAGCTGTTTCTTCTGGCATCTTCTGTGTTGAGTCCCTGTTGCAGTAGAAGTTGTGACTGGTTCACATATTTGGCCATCTTTTATTCTCAAGGCAGCCATTTCAACCCAACTCCGCCTTCATTTTTAACAGGTTTCAATGGTCTTGATAATTGGTCATAGACAATTGCAATACCCGTACTTGGAGAAAAAGCCATCAACATGCAAGCAATTTGCATGCATGGAGGGCTAATCAGTGGGTCTGATGTAATTCTGATCCAGGCCTCCTTCAGCTGCAAAGTTTTCAAAAAATAAAAGCAACTTTAAGAACAATTTATGTAAAACTTTATTTTCTTTCCTTTAAAACAATCTTTATATCTAAGGGTTCTCTCTAAGTGCATCTCAGACTTCCTGAACATGCAGAGGTCAGTAAAACTACCCCAACAAAAAGCACTTACTGCATTTATACCAAAGTTAGTGTTTATGTTAGGGTAACAATACTGAGCAGATCGAAATATTGATGATCAAATTGTATGGCATTCAATTCCAGTAGATATAACCCAAGATGCCCGTCAATTTATTAGTTATGGAGTCAGACAATATCATAGGTTGATGTACAACTCATACTTAAAGGTGTTGTTGAGAAACAATAACCAGCTCAGTGCGGACGTGTCCACTTTTCACCTCCAAGACAACCCCAAAGAGAAGCACTTATGAACACAAGAATCACCAGTGGCTCCATTTGAAGTTATCTGAGAGTGATTCTTCCCAAAAAATCTCTTGAAAATCATGCAGTTGATTTTGTCAAATAAAACTGCCCCAACAAGTAGCACTTACTGTTTCAAGTGACAAGCCAATGCTCGAGTTAGGGTAATACTAATGACGGATTTGGGGAATAAAAGGAAGCCAGATACAGTACATGTCTTGATTGATAAACATGGACAGGAAACATTGCCCTGGTAAGCCTTGAAATCTGGGAGTTTGGTGGTCAGCAACATTACCCCAACAAGTAGCACTTACTGCATTCATATTCCAAATCAGCGCATGTGTTTGGGTAATGCTGGTGACATTCAGCCAGTCATGCAAAAACAAACACACATTCTCAATGCTGGAGATACGTCTGTTGCAAAGTCACAATCAAGACAACCCCAAAGAGAAGCACTTATGAACACAAGAATCATCAGTGTCTCCATTTGAGGAGATCTGAATGTGGTTTAATATAGTACTGTCTTCATGTACAGTCTGTCTCATTTGCCATTGAAACCGTCCCAACAAGTAGCACTTACCTAATTTAAAAGTCAAGTACATGCCCAAGTCAGGTCAATATCCCAGGCACAAAATGCACAATTGCTTGCTAGCTTCTCCAGCTGTTTCTTCTGGCATCTTCTGTGTTGAGTCCCTGTTGCAGTAGAAGTTGTGACTGGTTCACATATTTGGCCATCTTTTATTCTCAAGGCAGCCATTTCAACCCAACTCCGCCTTCATTTTGAACAGGTTTCAATGGTCTTGATAATTGGTCATAGACAATTGCAATACCTGTACTTGGAGAAAAAGCCATCAACATGCAAGCAATTTGCATGCATGGAGGGCTAATCAGTGGGTCTGATGTAATTCTGATCCAGGCCTCCTTCAGCTGTTTTCAAAAAATAAAAGCAACTTTAAGAACAATTTATGTAAAACTTTATTTTCTTTCCTTTAAAACAATCTTTATATCTAAGGGTTCTCTCTAAGTGCATCTCAGACTTCCTGAACATGCAGAGGTCAGTAAAACTACCCCAACAAAAAGCACTTACTGCATTTATACCAAAGTTAGTGTTTATGTTAGGGTAACAATACTGAGCAGATCGAAATATTGATGATCAAATTGTATGGCATTCAATTCCAGTAGATATAACCCAAGATGCCCGTCAATTTATTAGTTATGGAGTCAGACAATATCATAGGTTGATGTACAACTCATACTTAAAAGTGTTGTTGAGAAACAATAACCAGCTCAGTGCGGACGTGTCCACTTTTCACCTCCAAGACAACCCCAAAGAGAAGCACTTATGAACACAAGAATCACCAGTGGCTCCATTTGAAGTTATCTGAGAGTGATTCTTCCCAAAAAATCTCTTGAAAATCATGCAGTTGATTTTGTCAAATAAAACTGCCCCAACAAGTAGCACTTACTGATTCAAGTGACAAGCCAATGCTCGAGTTAGGGTAATACTAATGACGGATTTGGGGAATAAAAGGAAGCCAGATACAGTACATGTCTTGATTGATAAACATGGACAGGAAACATTGCCCTGGTAAGCCTTGAAATCGGGGAGTTTGGTGGTCAGCAACATTACCCCAACAAGTAGCACTTACTGCATTCATATTCCAAATCAGCGCATGTGTTTGGGTAATGCTGGTGACATTCCGCCAGTCATGCAAAAACAAACACACATTCTCAATGCTGGAGATACGTCTGTTGCAAAGTCACAATCAAGACAACCCTAAAGAGAAGCACTTATGAACACAAGAATCATCAGTGTCTCCATTTGAGGAGATCTGAATGTGGTTTAATATAGTACTGTCTTCATGTACAGTCTGTCTTATTTGCCATTGAAACCATCCCAACAAGTAGCACTTACCAAATTTAAAAGTCAAGTACATGCCCAAGTCAGGTCAATATCCCAGGCACAAAATGCACAATTGCTAGCTTCTCCAGCTGTTTCTTCTGGCATCTTCTGTGTTGAGTCCCTGTTGCAGTAGAAGTTGTGACTGGTTCACATATTTGGCCATCTTTTATTCTCAAGGCAGCCATTTCAACCCAACTCCGCCTTCATTTTGAACAGGTTTCAATGGTCTTGATAATTGGTCATAGACAATTGCAATACCTGTACTTGGAGAAAAAGCCATCAACATGCAAGCAATTTGCATGCATGGAGGGCTAATCAGTGGGTCTGATGTAATTCTGATCCAGGCCTCCTTCAGCTGCAAAGTTTTCAAAAAATAAAAGCAACTTTAAGAACAATTTATGTAAAACTTTATTTTCTTTCCTTTAAAACAATCTTTATATCTAAGGGTTCTCTCTAAGTGCATCTCAGACTTCCTGAACATGCAGAGGTCAGTAAAACTACCCCAACAAAAAGCACTTACTGCATTTATACCAAAGTCAGTGTTTATGTTAGGGTAACAATACTGAGCAGATCGAAATATTGATGATCAAATTGTATGGCATTCAATTCCAGTAGATATAACCCAAGATGCCCGTCAATTTATTAGTTATGGAGTCAGACAATATCATAGGTTGATGTACAACTCATACTTAAAGGTGTTGTTGAGAAACAATAACCAGCTCAGTGCGGACGTGTCCACTTTTCACCTCCAAGACAACCCCAAAGAGAAGCACTTATGAACACAAGAATCACCAGTGGCTCCATTTGAAGTTATCTGAGAGTGATTCTTCCCAAAAAATCTCTTGAAAATCATGCAGTTGATTTTGTCAAATAAAACTGCCCCAACAAGTAGCACTTACTGTTTCAAGTGACAAGCCAATGCTCGAGTTAGGGTAATACTAATGACGGATTTGGGGAATAAAAGGAAGCCAGATACAGTACATGTCTTGATTGATAAACATGGACAGGAAACATTGCCCTGGTAAGCCTTGAAATCTGGGAGTTTGGTGGTCAGCAACATTACCCCAACAAGTAGCACTTACTGCATTCATATTCCAAATCAGCGCATGTGTTTGGGTAATGCTGGTGACATTCAGCCAGTCATGCAAAAACAAACACACATTCTCAATGCTGGAGATACGTCTGTTGCAAAGTCACAATCAAGACAACCCCAAAGAGAAGCACTTATGAACACAAGAATCATCAGTGTCTCCATTTGAGGAGATCTGAATGTGGTTTAATATAGTACTGTCTTCATGTACAGTCTGTCTCATTTGCCATTGAAACCGTCCCAACAAGTAGCACTTACCAAATTTAAAAGTCAAGTACATGCCCAAGTCAGGTCAATATCCCAGGCACAAAATGCACAATTGCTTGCTAGCTTCTCCAGCTGTTTCTTCTGGCATCTTCTGTGTTGAGTCCCTGTTGCAGTAGAAGTTGTGACTGGTTCACATATTTGGCCATCTTTTATTCTCAAGGCAGCCATTTCAACCCAACTCCGCCTTCATTTTTAACAGGTTTCAATGGTCTTGATAATTGGTCATAGACAATTGCAATAACCGTACTTGGAGAAAAAGCCATCAACATGCAAGCAATTTGCATGCATGGAGGGCTAATCAGTGGGTCTGATGTAATTCTGATCCAGGCCTCCTTCAGCTGCAAAGTTTTCAAAAAATAAAAGCAACTTTAAGAACAATTTATGTAAAACTTTATTTTCTTTCCTTTAAAACAATCTTTATATCTAAGGGTTCTCTCTAAGTGCATCTCAGACTTCCTGAACATGCAGAGGTCAGTAAAACTACCCCAACAAAAAGCACTTACTGCATTTATACCAAAGTCAGTGTTTATGTTAGGGTAACAATACTGAGCAGATCGAAATATTGATGATCAAATTGTATGGCATTCAATTCCAGTAGATATAACCCAAGATGCCCGTCAATTTATTAGTTATGGAGTCAGACAATATCATAGGTTGATGTACAACTCATACTTAAAAGTGTTGTTGAGAAACAATAACCAGCTCAGTGCGGACGTGTCCACTTTTCACCTCCAAGACAACCCCAAAGAGAAGCACTTATGAACACAAGAATCACCAGTGTCTCCATTTGAAGTTATCTGAGAGTGATTCTTCCCAAAAAATCTCTTGAAAATCATGCAGTTGATTTTGTCAAATAAAACTGCCCCAACAAGTAGCACTTACTGATTCAAGTGACAAGCCAATGCTCGAGTTAGGGTAATACTAATGACGGATTTGGGGAATAAAAGGAAGCCAGATACAGTACATGTCTTGATTGATAAACATGGACAGGAAACATTGCCCTGGTAAGCCTTGAAATCGGGGAGTTTGGTGGTCAGCAACATTACCCCAACAAGTAGCACTTACTGCATTCATATTCCAAGTCAGCGCATGTGTTTGGGTAATGCTGGTGACATTCAGCCAGTCACGCAAAAACAAACACACATTCTCAATGCTGGAGATACGTCTGTTGCAAAGTCACAATCAAGACAACCCCAAAGAGAAGCACTTATGAACACAAGAATCATCAGTGTCTCCATTTGAGGAGATCTGAATGTGGTTTAATATAGTACTGTCTTCATGTACAGTCTGTCTCATTTGCCATTGAAACCGTCCCAACAAGTAGCACTTACCAAATTTAAAAGTCAAGTACATGCCCAAGTCAGGTCAATATCCCAGGCACAAAATGCACAATTGCTTGCTAGCATCTCCAGCTGTTTCTTCTGGCATCTTCTGTGTTGAGTCCCTGTTGCAGTAGAAGTTGTGACTGGTTCACATATTTGGCCATCTTTTATTCTCAAGGCAGCCATTTCAACCCAACTCCGCCTTCATTTTTAACAGGTTTCAATGGTCTTGATAATTGGTCATAGACAATTGCAATACCCGTACTTGGAGAAAAAGCCATCAACATGCAAGCAATTTGCATGCATGGAGGGCTAATCAGTGGGTCTGATGTAATTCTGATCCAGGCCTCCTTCAGCTGCAAAGTTTTCAAAAAATAAAAGCAACTTTAAGAACAATTTATGTAAAACTTTATTTTCTTTCCTTTAAAACAATCTTTATATCTAAGGGTTCTCTCTAAGTGCATCTCAGACTTCCTGAACATGCAGAGGTCAGTAAAACTACCCCAACAAAAAGCACTTACTGCATTTATACCAAAGTTAGTGTTTATGTTAGGGTAACAATACTGAGCAGATCGAAATATTGATGATCAAATTGTATGGCATTCAATTCCAGTAGATATAACCCAAGATGCCCGTCAATTTATTAGTTATGGAGTCAGACAATATCATAGGTTGATGTACAACTCATACTTAAAAGTGTTGTTGAGAAACAATAACCAGCTCAGTGCGGACGTGTCCACTTTTCACCTCCAAGACAACCCCAAAGAGAAGCACTTATGAACACAAGAATCACCAGTGGCTCCATTTGAAGTTATCTGAGAGTGATTCTTCCCAAAAAATCTCTTGAAAATCATGCAGTTGATTTTGTCAAATAAAACTGCCCCAACAAGTAGCACTTACTGTTTCAAGTGACAAGCCAATGCTCGAGTTAGGGTAATACTAATGACGGATTTGGGGAATAAAAGGAAGCCAGATACAGTACATGTCTTGATTGATAAACATGGACAGGAAACATTGCCCTGGTAAGCCTTGAAATCTGGGAGTTTGGTGGTCAGCAACATTACCCCAACAAGTAGCACTTACTGCATTCATATTCCAAATCAGCGCATGTGTTTGGGTAATGCTGGTGACATTCAGCCAGTCATGCAAAAACAAACACACATTCTCAATGCTGGAGATACGTCTGTTGCAAAGTCACAATCAAGACAACCCCAAAGAGAAGCACTTATGAACACAAGAATCATCAGTGTCTCCATTTGAGGAGATCTGAATGTGGTTTAATATAGTACTGTCTTCATGTACAGTCTGTCTCATTTGCCATTGAAACCGTCCCAACAAGTAGCACTTACCAAATTTAAAAGTCAAGTACATGCCCAAGTCAGGTCAATATCCCAGGCACAAAATGCACAATTGCTTGCTAGCTTCTCCAGCTGTTTCTTCTGGCATCTTCTGTGTTGAGTCCCTGTTGCAGTAGAAGTTGTGACTGGTTCACATATTTGGCCATCTTTTATTCTCAAGGCAGCCATTTCAACCCAACTCCGCCTTCATTTTTAACAGGTTTCAATGGTCTTGATAATTGGTCATAGACAATTGCAATAACCGTACTTGGAGAAAAAGCCATCAACATGCAAGCAATTTGCATGCATGGAGGGCTAATCAGTGGGTCTGATGTAATTCTGATCCAGGCCTCCTTCAGCTGCAAAGTTTTCAAAAAATAAAAGCAACTTTAAGAACAATTTATGTAAAACTTTATTTTCTTTCCTTTAAAACAATCTTTATATCTAAGGGTTCTCTCTAAGTGCATCTCAGACTTCCTGAACATGCAGAGGTCAGTAAAACTACCCCAACAAAAAGCACTTACTGCATTTATACCAAAGTCAGTGTTTATGTTAGGGTAACAATACTGAGCAGATCGAAATATTGATGATCAAATTGTATGGCATTCAATTCCAGTAGATATAACCCAAGATGCCCGTCAATTTATTAGTTATGGAGTCAGACAATATCATAGGTTGATGTACAACTCATACTTAAAAGTGTTGTTGAGAAACAATAACCAGCTCAGTGCGGACGTGTCCACTTTTCACCTCCAAGACAACCCCAAAGAGAAGCACTTATGAACACAAGAATCACCAGTGTCTCCATTTGAAGTTATCTGAGAGTGATTCTTCCCAAAAAATCTCTTGAAAATCATGCAGTTGATTTTGTCAAATAAAACTGCCCCAACAAGTAGCACTTACTGATTCAAGTGACAAGCCAATGCTCGAGTTAGGGTAATACTAATGACGGATTTGGGGAATAAAAGGAAGCCAGATACAGTACATGTCTTGATTGATAAACATGGACAGGAAACATTGCCCTGGTAAGCCTTGAAATCGGGGAGTTTGGTGGTCAGCAACATTACCCCAACAAGTAGCACTTACTGCATTCATATTCCAAGTCAGCGCATGTGTTTGGGTAATGCTGGTGACATTCAGCCAGTCACGCAAAAACAAACACACATTCTCAATGCTGGAGATACGTCTGTTGCAAAGTCACAATCAAGACAACCCCAAAGAGAAGCACTTATGAACACAAGAATCATCAGTGTCTCCATTTGAGGAGATCTGAATGTGGTTTAATATAGTACTGTCTTCATGTACAGTCTGTCTCATTTGCCATTGAAACCGTCCCAACAAGTAGCACTTACCAAATTTAAAAGTCAAGTACATGCCCAAGTCAGGTCAATATCCCAGGCACAAAATGCACAATTGCTTGCTAGCATCTCCAGCTGTTTCTTCTGGCATCTTCTGTGTTGAGTCCCTGTTGCAGTAGAAGTTGTGACTGGTTCACATATTTGGCCATCTTTTATTCTCAAGGCAGCCATTTCAACCCAACTCCGCCTTCATTTTTAACAGGTTTCAATGGTCTTGATAATTGGTCATAGACAATTGCAATACCCGTACTTGGAGAAAAAGCCATCAACATGCAAGCAATTTGCATGCATGGAGGGCTAATCAGTGGGTCTGATGTAATTCTGATCCAGGCCTCCTTCAGCTGCAAAGTTTTCAAAAAATAAAAGCAACTTTAAGAACAATTTATGTAAAACTTTATTTTCTTTCCTTTAAAACAATCTTTATATCTAAGGGTTCTCTCTAAGTGCATCTCAGACTTCCTGAACATGCAGAGGTCAGTAAAACTACCCCAACAAAAAGCACTTACTGCATTTATACCAAAGTTAGTGTTTATGTTAGGGTAACAATACTGAGCAGATCGAAATATTGATGATCAAATTGTATGGCATTCAATTCCAGTAGATATAACCCAAGATGCCCGTCAATTTATTAGTTATGGAGTCAGACAATATCATAGGTTGATGTACAACTCATACTTAAAAGTGTTGTTGAGAAACAATAACCAGCTCAGTGCGGACGTGTCCACTTTTCACCTCCAAGACAACCCCAAAGAGAAGCACTTATGAACACAAGAATCACCAGTGGCTCCATTTGAAGTTATCTGAGAGTGATTCTTCCCAAAAAATCTCTTGAAAATCATGCAGTTGATTTTGTCAAATAAAACTGCCCCAACAAGTAGCACTTACTGTTTCAAGTGACAAGCCAATGCTCGAGTTAGGGTAATACTAATGACGGATTTGGGGAATAAAAGGAAGCCAGATACAGTACATGTCTTGATTGATAAACATGGACAGGAAACATTGCCCTGGTAAGCCTTGAAATCTGGGAGTTTGGTGGTCAGCAACATTACCCCAACAAGTAGCACTTACTGCATTCATATTCCAAATCAGCGCATGTGTTTGGGTAATGCTGGTGACATTCAGCCAGTCATGCAAAAACAAACACACATTCTCAATGCTGGAGATACGTCTGTTGCAAAGTCACAATCAAGACAACCCCAAAGAGAAGCACTTATGAACACAAGAATCATCAGTGTCTCCATTTGAGGAGATCTGAATGTGGTTTAATATAGTACTGTCTTCATGTACAGTCTGTCTCATTTGCCATTGAAACCGTCCCAACAAGTAGCACTTACCAAATTTAAAAGTCAAGTACATGCCCAAGTCAGGTCAATATCCCAGGCACAAAATGCACAATTGCTTGCTAGCTTCTCCAGCTGTTTCTTCTGGCATCTTCTGTGTTGAGTCCCTGTTGCAGTAGAAGTTGTGACTGGTTCACATATTTGGCCATCTTTTATTCTCAAGGCAGCCATTTCAACCCAACTCCGCCTTCATTTTTAACAGGTTTCAATGGTCTTGATAATTGGTCATAGACAATTGCAATAACCGTACTTGGAGAAAAAGCCATCAACATGCAAGCAATTTGCATGCATGGAGGGCTAATCAGTGGGTCTGATGTAATTCTGATCCAGGCCTCCTTCAGCTGCAAAGTTTTCAAAAAATAAAAGCAACTTTAAGAACAATTTATGTAAAACTTTATTTTCTTTCCTTTAAAACAATCTTTATATCTAAGGGTTCTCTCTAAGTGCATCTCAGACTTCCTGAACATGCAGAGGTCAGTAAAACTACCCCAACAAAAAGCACTTACTGCATTTATACCAAAGTCAGTGTTTATGTTAGGGTAACAATACTGAGCAGATCGAAATATTGATGATCAAATTGTATGGCATTCAATTCCAGTAGATATAACCCAAGATGCCCGTCAATTTATTAGTTATGGAGTCAGACAATATCATAGGTTGATGTACAACTCATACTTAAAAGTGTTGTTGAGAAACAATAACCAGCTCAGTGCGGACGTGTCCACTTTTCACCTCCAAGACAACCCCAAAGAGAAGCACTTATGAACACAAGAATCACCAGTGTCTCCATTTGAAGTTATCTGAGAGTGATTCTTCCCAAAAAATCTCTTGAAAATCATGCAGTTGATTTTGTCAAATAAAACTGCCCCAACAAGTAGCACTTACTGATTCAAGTGACAAGCCAATGCTCGAGTTAGGGTAATACTAATGACGGATTTGGGGAATAAAAGGAAGCCAGATACAGTACATGTCTTGATTGATAAACATGGACAGGAAACATTGCCCTGGTAAGCCTTGAAATCGGGGAGTTTGGTGGTCAGCAACATTACCCCAACAAGTAGCACTTACTGCATTCATATTCCAAGTCAGCGCATGTGTTTGGGTAATGCTGGTGACATTCAGCCAGTCACGCAAAAACAAACACACATTCTCAATGCTGGAGATACGTCTGTTGCAAAGTCACAATCAAGACAACCCCAAAGAGAAGCACTTATGAACACAAGAATCATCAGTGTCTCCATTTGAGGAGATCTGAATGTGGTTTAATATAGTACTGTCTTCATGTACAGTCTGTCTCATTTGCCATTGAAACCGTCCCAACAAGTAGCACTTACCAAATTTAAAAGTCAAGTACATGCCCAAGTCAGGTCAATATCCCAGGCACAAAATGCACAATTGCTTGCTAGCTTCTCCAGCTGTTTCTTCTGGCATCTTCTGTGTTGAGTCCCTGTTGCAGTAGAAGTTGTGACTGGTTCACATATTTGGCCATCTTTTATTCTCAAGGCAGCCATTTCAACCCAACTCCGCCTTCATTTTTAACAGGTTTCAATGGTCTTGATAATTGGTCATAGACAATTGCAATAACCGTACTTGGAGAAAAAGCCATCAACATGCAAGCAATTTGCATGCATGGAGGGCTAATCAGTGGGTCTGATGTAATTCTGATCCAGGCCTCCTTCAGCTGCAAAGTTTTCAAAAAATAAAAGCAACTTTAAGAACAATGTATGTAAAACTTTATTTTCTTTCCTTTAAAACAATCTTTATATCTAAGGGTTCTCTCTAAGTGCATCTCAGACTTCCTGAACATGCAGAGGTCAGTAAAACTACCCCAACAAAAAGCACTTACTGCATTTATACCAAAGTTAGTGTTTATGTTAGGGTAACAATACTGAGCAGATCGAAATATTGATGATCAAATTGTATGGCATTCAATTCCAGTAGATATAACCCAAGATGCCCGTCAATTTATTAGTTATGGAGTCAGACAATATCATAGGTTGATGTACAACTCATACTTAAAAGTGTTGTTGAGAAACAATAACCAGCTCAGTGCGGACGTGTCCACTTTTCACCTCCAAGACAACCCCAAAGAGAAGCACTTATGAACACAAGAATCACCAGTGGCTCCATTTGAAGTTATCTGAGAGTGATTCTTCCCAAAAAATCTCTTGAAAATCATGCAGTTGATTTTGTCAAATAAAACTGCCCCAACAAGTAGCACTTACTGATTCAAGTGACAAGCCAATGCTCGAGTTAGGGTAATACTAATGACGGATTTGGGGAATAAAAGGAAGCCAGATACAGTACATGTCTTGATTGATAAACATGGACAGGAAACATTGCCCTGGTAAGCCTTGAAATCGGGGAGTTTGGTGGTCAGCAACATTACCCCAACAAGTAGCACTTACTGCATTCATATTCCAAGTCAGCGCATGTGTTTGGGTAATGCTGGTGACATTCAGCCAGTCACGCAAAAACAAACACACATTCTCAATGCTGGAGATACGTCTGTTGCAAAGTCACAATCAAGACAACCCCAAAGAGAAGCACTTATGAACACAAGAATCATCAGTGTCTCCATTTGAGGAGATCTGAATGTGGTTTAATATAGTACTGTCTTCATGTACAGTCTGTCTCATTTGCCATTGAAACCGTCCCAACAAGTAGCACTTACCAAATTTAAAAGTCAAGTACATGCCCAAGTCAGGTCAATATCCCAGGCACAAAATGCACAATTGCTTGCTAGCTTCTCCAGCTGTTTCTTCTGGCATCTTCTGTGTTGAGTCCCTGTTGCAGTAGAAGTTGTGACTGGTTCACATATTTGGCCATCTTTTATTCTCAAGGCAGCCATTTCAACCCAACTCCGCCTTCATTTTTAACAGGTTTCAATGGTCTTGATAATTGGTCATAGACAATTGCAATAACCGTACTTGGAGAAAAAGCCATCAACATGCAAGCAATTTGCATGCATGGAGGGCTAATCAGTGGGTCTGATGTAATTCTGATCCAGGCCTCCTTCAGCTGCAAAGTTTTCAAAAAATAAAAGCAACTTTAAGAACAATGTATGTAAAACTTTATTTTCTTTCCTTTAAAACAATCTTTATATCTAAGGGTTCTCTCTAAGTGCATCTCAGACTTCCTGAACATGCAGAGGTCAGTAAAACTACCCCAACAAAAAGCACTTACTGCATTTATACCAAAGTTAGTGTTTATGTTAGGGTAACAATACTGAGCAGATCGAAATATTGATGATCAAATTGTATGGCATTCAATTCCAGTAGATATAACCCAAGATGCCCGTCAATTTATTAGTTATGGAGTCAGACAATATCATAGGTTGATGTACAACTCATACTTAAAAGTGTTGTTGAGAAACAATAACCAGCTCAGTGCGGACGTGTCCACTTTTCACCTCCAAGACAACCCCAAAGAGAAGCACTTATGAACACAAGAATCACCAGTGGCTCCATTTGAAGTTATCTGAGAGTGATTCTTCCCAAAAAATCTCTTGAAAATCATGCAGTTGATTTTGTCAAATAAAACTGCCCCAACAAGTAGCACTTACTGATTCAAGTGACAAGCCAATGCTCGAGTTAGGGTAATACTAATGACGGATTTGGGGAATAAAAGGAAGCCAGATACAGTACATGTCTTGATTGATAAACATGGACAGGAAACATTGCCCTGGTAAGCCTTGAAATCGGGGAGTTTGGTGGTCAGCAACATTACCCCAACAAGTAGCACTTACTGCATTCATATTCCAAGTCAGCGCATGTGTTTGGGTAATGCTGGTGACATTCAGCCAGTCATGCAAAAACAAACACACATTCTCAATGCTGGAGATACGTCTGTTGCAAAGTCACAATCAAGACAACCCCAAAGAGAAGCACTTATGAACACAAGAATCATCAGTGTCTCCATTTGAGGAGATCTGAATGTGGTTTAATATAGTACTGTCTTCATGTACAGTCTGTCTCATTTGCCATTGAAACCGTCCCAACAAGTAGCACTTACCAAATTTAAAAGTCAAGTACATGCCCAAGTCAGGTCAATATCCCAGGCACAAAATGCACAATTGCTTGCTAGCTTCTCCAGCTGTTTCTTCTGGCATCTTCTGTGTTGAGTCCCTGTTGCAGTAGAAGTTGTGACTGGTTCACATATTTGGCCATCTTTTATTCTCAAGGCAGCCATTTCAACCCAACTCCGCCTTCATTTTTAACAGGTTTCAATGGTCTTGATAATTGGTCATAGACAATTGCAATACCTGTACTTGGAGAAAAAGCCATCAACATGCAAGCAATTTGCATGCATGGAGGGCTAATCAGTGGGTCTGATGTAATTCTGATCCAGGCCTCCTTCAGCTGCAAAGTTTTCAAAAAATAAAAGCAACTTTAAGAACAATGTATGTAAAACTTTATTTTCTTTCCTTTAAAACAATCTTTATATCTAAGGGTTCTCTCTAAGTGCATCTCAGACTTCCTGAACATGCAGAGGTCAGTAAAACTACCCCAACAAAAAGCACTTACTGCATTTATACCAAAGTTAGTGTTTATGTTAGGGTAACAATACTGAGCAGATCGAAATATTGATGATCAAATTGTATGGCATTCAATTCCAGTAGATATAACCCAAGATGCCCGTCAATTTATTAGTTATGGAGTCAGACAATATCATAGGTTGATGTACAACTCATACTTAAAAGTGTTGTTGAGAAACAATAACCAGCTCAGTGCGGACGTGTCCACTTTTCACCTCCAAGACAACCCCAAAGAGAAGCACTTATGAACACAAGAATCACCAGTGGCTCCATTTGAAGTTATCTGAGAGTGATTCTTCCCAAAAAATCTCTTGAAAATCATGCAGTTGATTTTGTCAAATAAAACTGCCCCAACAAGTAGCACTTACTGATTCAAGTGACAAGCCAATGCTCGAGTTAGGGTAATACTAATGACGGATTTGGGGAATAAAAGGAAGCCAGATACAGTACATGTCTTGATTGATAAACATGGACAGGAAACATTGCCCTGGTAAGCCTTGAAATCGGGGAGTTTGGTGGTCAGCAACATTACCCCAACAAGTAGCACTTACTGCATTCATATTCCAAATCAGCGCATGTGTTTGGGTAATGCTGGTGACATTCAGCCAGTCATGCAAAAACAAACACACATTCTCAATGCTGGAGATACGTCTGTTGCAAAGTCACAATCAAGACAACCCCAAAGAGAAGCACTTATGAACACAAGAATCATCAGTGTCTCCATTTGAGGAGATCTGAATGTGGTTTAATATAGTACTGTCTTCATGTACAGTCTGTCTCATTTGCCATTGAAACCGTCCCAACAAGTAGCACTTACCTAATTTAAAAGTCAAGTACATGCCCAAGTCAGGTCAATATCCCAGGCACAAAATGCACAATTGCTTGCTAGCTTCTCCAGCTGTTTCTTCTGGCATCTTCTGTGTTGAGTCCCTGTTGCAGTAGAAGTTGTGACTGGTTCACATATTTGGCCATCTTTTATTCTCAAGGCAGCCATTTCAACCCAACTCCGCCTTCATTTTGAACAGGTTTCAATGGTCTTGATAATTGGTCATAGACAATTGCAATACCTGTACTTGGAGAAAAAGCCATCAACATGCAAGCAATTTGCATGCATGGAGGGCTAATCAGTGGGTCTGATGTAATTCTGATCCAGGCCTCCTTCAGCTGCAAAGTTTTCAAAAAATAAAAGCAACTTTAAGAACAATTTATGTAAAACTTTATTTTCTTTCCTTTAAAACAATCTATATATCTAAGGGTTCTCTCTAAGTGCATCTCAGACTTCCTGAACATGCAGAGGTCAGTAAAACTACCCCAACAAAAAGCACTTACTGCATTTATACTAAAGTTAGTGTTTATGTTAGGGTAACAATACTGAGCAGATCGAAATATTGATGATCAAATTGTATGGCATTCAATTCCAGTAGATATAACCCAAGATGCCCGTCAATTTATTAGTTATGGAGTCAGACAATATCATAGGTTGATGTACAACTCATACTTAAAAGTGTTGTTGAGAAACAATAACCAGCTCAGTGCGGACGTGTCCACTTTTCACCTCCAAGACAACCCCAAAGAGAAGCACTTATGAACACAAGAATCATCAGTGTCTCCATTTGAAGTTATCTGAGAGTGATTCTTCCCAAAAAATCTCTTGAAAATCATGCAGTTGATTTTGTCAAATAAAACTGCCCCAACAAGTAGCACTTACTGATTCAAGTGACAAGCCAATGCTCGAGTTAGGGTAATACTAATGACGGATTTGGGGAATAAAAGGAAGCCAGATACAGTACATGTCTTGATTGATAAACATGGACAGGAAACATTGCCCTGGTAAGCCTTGAAATCTGGGAGTTTGGTGGTCAGCAACATTACCCCAACAAGTAGCACTTACTGCATTCATATTCCAAGTCAGCGCATGTGTTTGGGTAATGCTGGTGACATTCAGCCAGTCATGCAAAAACAAACACACATTCTCAATGCTGGAGATACGTCTGTTGCAAAGTCACAATCAAGACAACCCCAAAGAGAAGCACTTATGAACACAAGAATCATCAGTGTCTCCATTTGAGGAGATCTGAATGTGGTTTAATATAGTACTGTCTTCATGTACAGTCTGTCTCATTTGCCATTGAAACCGTCCCAACAAGTAGCACTTACCAAATTTAAAAGTCAAGTACATGCCCAAGTCAGGTCAATATCCCAGGCACAAAATGCACAATTGCTTGCTAGCTTCTCCAGCTGTTTCTTCTGGCATCTTCTCTGTTGAGTCCCTGTTGCAGTAGAAGTTGTGACTGGTTCACATATTTGGCCATCTTTTATTCTCAAGGCAGCCATTTCAACCCAACTCCGCCTTCATTTTTAACAGGTTTCAATGGTCTTGATAATTGGTCATAGACAATTGCAATAACCGTACTTGGAGAAAAAGCCATCAACATGCAAGCAATTTGCATGCATGGAGGGCTAATCAGTGGGTCTGATGTAATTCTGATCCAGGCCTCCTTCAGCTGCAAAGTTTTCAAAAAATAAAAGCAACTTTAAGAACAATGTATGTAAAACTTTATTTTCTTTCCTTGAAAACAATCTTTATATCTAAGGGTTCTCTCTAAGTGCATCTCAGACTTCCTGAACATGCAGAGGTCAGTAAAACTACCCCAACAAAAAGCACTTACTGCATTTATACCAAAGTTAGTGTTTATGTTAGGGTAACAATACTGAGCAGATCGAAATATTGATGATCAAATTGTATGGCATTCAATTCCAGTAGATATAACCCAAGATGCCCGTCAATTTATTAGTTATGGAGTCAGACAATATCATAGGTTGATGTACAACTCATACTTAAAAGTGTTGTTGAGAAACAATAACCAGCTCAGTGCGGACGTGTCCACTTTTCACCTCCAAGACAACCCCAAAGAGAAGCACTTATGAACACAAGAATCACCAGTGGCTCCATTTGAAGTTATCTGAGAGTGATTCTTCCCAAAAAATCTCTTGAAAATCATGCAGTTGATTTTGTCAAATAAAACTGCCCCAACAAGTAGCACTTACTGATTCAAGTGACAAGCCAATGCTCGAGTTAGGGTAATACTAATGACGGATTTGGGGAATAAAAGGAAGCCAGATACAGTACATGTCTTGATTGATAAACATGGACAGGAAACATTGCCCTGGTAAGCCTTGAAATCGGGGAGTTTGGTGGTCAGCAACATTACCCCAACAAGTAGCACTTACTGCATTCATATTCCAAATCAGCGCATGTGTTTGGGTAATGCTGGTGACATTCAGCCAGTCATGCAAAAACAAACACACATTCTCAATGCTGGAGATACGTCTGTTGCAAAGTCACAATCAAGACAACCCCAAAGAGAAGCACTTATGAACACAAGAATCATCAGTGTCTCCATTTGAGGAGATCTGAATGTGGTTTAATATAGTACTGTCTTCATGTACAGTCTGTCTCATTTGCCATTGAAACCGTCCCAACAAGTAGCACTTACCAAATTTAAAAGTCAAGTACATGCCCAAGTCAGGTCAATATCCCAGGCACAAAATGCACAATTGCTTGCTAGCTTCTCCAGCTGTTTCTTCTGGCATCTTCTGTGTTGAGTCCCTGTTGCAGTAGAAGTTGTGACTGGTTCACATATTTGGCCATCTTTTATTCTCAAGGCAGCCATTTCAACCCAACTCCGCCTTCATTTTTAACAGGTTTCAATGGTCTTGATAATTGGTCATAGACAATTGCAATAACCGTACTTGGAGAAAAAGCCATCAACATGCAAGCAATTTGCATGCATGGAGGGCTAATCAGTGGGTCTGATGTAATTCTGATCCAGGCCTCCTTCAGCTGCAAAGTTTTCAAAAAATAAAAGCAACTTTAAGAACAATTTATGTAAAACTTTATTTTCTTTCCTTTAAAACAATCTTTATATCTAAGGGTTCTCTCTAAGTGCATCTCAGACTTCCTGAACATGCAGAGGTCAGTAAAACTACCCCAACAAAAAGCACTTACTGCATTTATACCAAAGTTAGTGTTTATGTTAGGGTAACAATACTGAGCAGATCGAAATATTGATGATCAAATTGTATGGCATTCAATTCCAGTAGATATAACCCAAGATGCCCGTCAATTTATTAGTTATGGAGTCAGACAATATCATAGGTTGATGTACAACTCATACTTAAAAGTGTTGTTGAGAAACAATAACCAGCTCAGTGCGGACGTGTCCACTTTTCACCTCCAAGACAACCCCAAAGAGAAGCACTTATGAACACAAGAATCATCAGTGTCTCCATTTGAAGTTATCTGAGAGTGATTCTTCCCAAAAAATCTCTTGAAAATCATGCAGTTGATTTTGTCAAATAAAACTGCCCCAACAAGTAGCACTTACTGATTCAAGTGACAAGCCAATGCTCGAGTTAGGGTAATACTAATGACGGATTTGGGGAATAAAAGGAAGCCAGATACAGTACATGTCTTGATTGATAAACATGGACAGGAAACATTGCCCTGGTAAGCCTTGAAATCGGGGAGTTTGGTGGTCAGCAACATTACCCCAACAAGTAGCACTTACTGCATTCATATTCCAAATCAGCGCATGTGTTTGGGTAATGCTGGTGACATTCAGCCAGTCATGCAAAAACAAACACACATTCTCAATGCTGGAGATACGTCTGTTGCAAAGTCACAATCAAGACAACCCCAAAGAGAAGCACTTATGAACACAAGAATCATCAGTGTCTCCATTTGAGGAGATCTGAATGTGGTTTAATATAGTACTGTCTTCATGTACAGTCTGTCTCATTTGCCATTGAAACCGTCCCAACAAGTAGCACTTACCAAATTTAAAAGTCAAGTACATGCCCAAGTCAGGTCAATATCCCAGGCACAAAATGCACAATTGCTTGCTAGCTTCTCCAGCTGTTTCTTCTGGCATCTTCTGTGTTGAGTCCCTGTTGCAGTAGAAGTTGTGACTGGTTCACATATTTGGCCATCTTTTATTCTCAAGGCAGCCATTTCAACCCAACTCCGCCTTCATTTTTAACAGGTTTCAATGGTCTTGATAATTGGTCATAGACAATTGCAATACCTGTACTTGGAGAAAAAGCCATCAACATGCAAGCAATTTGCATGCATGGAGGGCTAATCAGTGGGTCTGATGTAATTCTGATCCAGGCCTCCTTCAGCTGCAAAGTTTTCAAAAAATAAAAGCAACTTTAAGAACAATTTATGTAAAACTTTATTTTCTTTCCTTTAAAACAATCTTTATATCTAAGGGTTCTCTCTAAGTGCATCTCAGACTTCCTGAACATGCAGAGGTCAGTAAAACTACCCCAACAAAAAGCACTTACTGCATTTATACCAAAGTTAGTGTTTATGTTAGGGTAACAATACTGAGCAGATCGAAATATTGATGATCAAATTGTATGGCATTCAATTCCAGTAGATATAACCCAAGATGCCTGTCAATTTATTAGTTATGGAGTCAGACAATATCATAGGTTGATGTACAACTCATACTTAAAAGTGTTGTTGAGAAACAATAACCAGCTCAGTGCGGACGTGTCCACTTTTCACCTCCAAGACAACCCCAAAGAGAAGCACTTATGAACACAAGAATCACCAGTGGCTCCATTTGAAGTTATCTGAGAGTGATTCTTCCCAAAAAATCTCTTGAAAATCATGCAGTTGATTTTGTCAAATAAAACTGCCCCAACAAGTAGCACTTACTGATTCAAGTGACAAGCCAATGCTCGAGTTAGGGTAATACTAATGACGGATTTGGGGAATAAAAGGAAGCCAGATACAGTACATGTCTTGATTGATAAACATGGACAGGAAACATTGCCCTGGTAAGCCTTGAAATCGGGGAGTTTGGTGGTCAGCAACATTACCCCAACAAGTAGCACTTACTGCATTCATATTCCAAATCAGCGCATGTGTTTGGGTAATGCTGGTGACATTCAGCCAGTCATGCAAAAACAAACACACATCCTCAATGCTGGAGATACGTCTGTTGCAAAGTCACAATCAAGACAACCCCAAAGAGAAGCACTTATGAACACAAGAATCATCAGTGTCTCCATTTGAGGAGATCTGAATGTGCTTTAATGTAGTACTGTCTTCATGTACAGTCTGTCTTATTTGCCATTGAAACCATCCCAACAAGTAGCACTTACCAAATTTAAAAGTCAAGTACATGCCCAAGTCAGGTCAATATCCCAGGCACAAAATGCACAATTGCTTGCTAGCTTCTCCAGCTGTTTCTTCTGGCATCTTCTGTGTTGAGTCCCTGTTGCAGTAGAAGTTGTGACTGGTTCACATATTTGGCCATCTTTTATTCTCAAGGCAGCCATTTCAACCCAACTCCGCCTTCATTTTTAACAGGTTTCAATGGTCTTGATAATTGGTCATAGACAATTGCAATACCTGTACTTGGAGAAAAAGCCATCAACATGCAAGCAATTTGCATGCATGGAGGGCTAATCAGTGGGTCTGATGTAATTCTGATCCAGGCCTCCTTCAGCTGCAAAGTTTTCAAAAAATAAAAGCAACTTTAAGAACAATTTATGTAAAACTTTATTTTCTTTCCTTTAAAACAATCTTTATATCTAAGGGTTCTCTCTAAGTGCATCTCAGACTTCCTGAACATGCAGAGGTCAGTAAAACTACCCCAACAAAAAGCACTTACTGCATTTATACCAAAGTTAGTGTTTATGTTAGGGTAACAATACTGAGCAGATCGAAATATTGATGATCAAATTGTATGGCATTCAATTCCAGTAGATATAACCCAAGATGCCCGTCAATTTATTAGTTATGGAGTCAGACAATAT